>NW_006785619.1:1274463-1288318 GCF_000442215.2 Lipotes vexillifer
CGGTAAGCGGCCCTCTCACCGCTGTGGCCTCTCCCGTTACGGAGCACAGGCTCCGGACGCGCAGGCTCAGCGGCCATGGCTCACGGGCCCAGCCGCTCCGCGGCATGTGGGATCTTCCCGGACCAGGGCACGAACCCGCGTCCCCTGCATCGGCAAGTGGACTCTCAACCACTGCGCCACCAGGGAAGCCCCCAAGTTACTTTCTTCGTGAGCTCCTGCCTGCATATGTGAATAAACTTCGTCTTTTCTAATCCATCTTTCCTCAGTTTAATTTGCAGGCCCCCATCATAAAACTTAAGAGGGTGGAGGAAAAGTTTTTTCTCCCCTACACAAGCAATAATTTTAGCATCTTCTTAAAGTTTTAGGTAGAACTTAGGGACTCCAACTCCTACAGAGGAGTTGTAGTCCTAGCCAACCTACTGCAGTAGAGCAGCTTCTATCAAACCTCCCAATGATTTTCACAGCATAATCTGTTTGCTTGAAGCCAAGGAACAAGTTGCAAAGGAGGCCTGAGGTTTCTGGGAGTGCTGAGGTCAGCTCCCCCAGGTCTCAATTCTAACTCTAGTGAGAAACATTTGCACACATACTCTGTATTTCTAGGGCCAATGCCAATGCAATATTTTGTCTGCTTTTCCTGTTTTTTCCATTGCTTATTCACTTTTGTTTTCTACATAGTTGGACCCACACTTGTGCAAACTTTTGCATCTTCCTAACATATTATTTATTAGTTAAATATTAGTTTATATTGTGAATATGAACATTTTTAAGGCCATGAGCATTCTCAAACATCTTAAAATCTGATGGCTACAGAAGATTACATCACATGGATGTGTATTGATACCATAATTATCCGTAATCAATCCTCTAGGTTTGGATAGTAAGGTTTTCTCTAAAGGTTCTGATATATTATTGTTGTATTGAACATCTCCATACAGAAATCTTTGTGCTAGGATCCCAGATTATTTCTTTAGAGTGATTTCCTAGATGTAGAATTAAAGTAGGCTAAAGATCATGCACGGTTTTTACTTTTCTTTTTATTGAGGTGTAACTTACATAAAGTGCATACATCACAAGCTTGATGGAATCATACATATGCGAACACCCAAGTAGTCTCTGTGCAGACCACAACAGAACACTTCCATTTCCATCACCCAGAAAGCCGCCTTGGGCCCCCTCCCAATCAAAGCTCACCTGCTCCCCAGCGACAGCCACTATTACTGTCACCAATGAGTATTTTTGCCTGTTCTTGGACTTCATATGAGCAGAATCATCAATACGTACTCTCTGTGTCTGACTTCTTTGTCTCAACATCATGTCTATGAGATTCAACCATATTGTTGTACATATCAGTAATTATTTTTTAATTTTTTGCAGTATAGTATTTTGTTGTTTGAATATATCAAATTTATCTGTTCTTCTTTAGTAGACATTTAGGTTGTTTCCAGTTTGGGGATATTCTAAATAAAGCTGTGGTGAACATTCTGGTACTTTTTTGGTGGACAAGTACACTTATTTCTGTTGGGTACATAACTAGGAATGGAACTGCTGGTGCATCTGTTTAGTAGACAGTTGTCAAATGGTTTTTGCAAAGTGGTTGAACCAGTTTGTACACCTACTAGTCATGTATGAGAGTCCCAGTTACTCTCTATTCTTACCAACATTTGATATTGTCAGTCTTCTCCATTTTAGCCATTCTAGTGGATGTGTACTACTGTCTCACCGTGGTTTTAATTTGAAAATGCACATTTTCATTATTAAAGTAATACATGTGTATATATAGAAAATTTCAAAAGTACAAGAAAGAAATAACAAAAAATCATTTCTATCTTACCATCCTCTTCTCCCCCCACACCCTGCCCCCGACAACTTTATTGGATTTGGGGTGTGTACATGCAATTTTAAGGTTGTACTGATTTACATTCCCACCAGCAATGCATGAAAATTACCCCCTTTTTTTCTGAACTGGGATTATTTTTAAATTGTCAACTTGTTATTTTGGTGTCTCATTGTGGTTTTATTTAGCATTTCTTTTTTTCCTAGTGAGGTTGGAGTTTAAAAAAATTATTGCTATTTATCGTTTATGTAAATTGTTTCATTTCCTTTGATGAAACAGATTTTTGATCATCACATCTAACAAGAATAACATCAAAAAAGAAGTTGATAACGGTAATCTCATGAATTAACAGATATGCAAAAATTCTAGATAAAATTTTAGCAGTCAGAATATAATATAACTTTAAAAGGAACATATACTTTAAGCATTTCTGGGTTTTTTCCCACTAAAGCTCAAGCCAGCATAACCAATAATATTATTGGAAAAATTGTAAAAATTCATATAATTATTTCCATAAATGTCAAAAGGGAATTCTTTATTGGAACTCTTCCTAAAAGCAATAAAGGGTTGCCTCTTTAACATGACAAAAAGGCTCTATTGAAAACCAAAACTCAAAATTACACTTAATGGAGAAACATGAATTATTCCTCTTTGAAACAGGAACACGACAAGGATACATTATCAGCACTATTTAACTTAGCTCTAAAAATTCTGACAAAGCTATTTGAGAAGAGAAAGAAAGATATACATAAGGAAAGGGAAGAAAATAAAACTATCATGTTTCATAAATGAGATGAAAATCTCAAAATGTCTAGTAATCTCAAAATTACTAGAGATAGCAAATGAAAGCATCAAAAAAACAAGATATAACACAAGTTAATTTCGGAGAATTTTCATCTTTACAACAGTACGTCTCTCAGATTTGTCATTGCTTTCCATTTATCCATCTCTTTGTTTATTCTTTAGTAAAAGTTTATAATTTTATTCCTATAGGTCCAGCATATTTCTTACTAAAATTTTCACAGACATTTAAAAGTTTTTATTGCTATTTTGAATGGAATCTTTTTTCTGTCATTGCATTTACTTTCTTATTCTTAAATATTTTAAATAAGGTATTTATCATATGTGCTGATGACAACATTTGAACTTATTTGGAATTGTCTTTCACTTCTATTTTTCTGTCACTTACAAGCATCAGTTATTCCCAATCACCAATGATACAGGTGTATCACATGAATCTAGTGATAAAGTCTCCTTTAAGAAGGTATAAAAGGGGGGCTTCCCTGGTGGCGCAGTGGTTGAGAGTCCGCCTGCCGATGCAGGGGCCGTGGGTTTGTGCCCCAGTCCGGGAGGATCCCACGTGCCGCGGAGCGGCTGGGCCCGTGAGCCATGGCCGCTGAGCCTGCGCGTCCGGAGCCTGTGCTCCGCAATGGGAGAGGCCACAGCAGTGAGAGGCCCGCGTACCGCGAAAAAAAAATGCTAGGCTTGCCCATCTATGAAGCGATGGTGAGTGTCCTAGGTCCATCTCTCACGTGCGACCAAGAGAGCACCAATAGGCCTATTTCCAGGGGAGGCACAGGCTGGCCTTTCACTGCATTGTGTCTCCTCCCCCCTGTCTACTGTTATATCTGGTGAACAGTAAAAAAAAAAAAAAAAAAAAAAAAAAAAGGTATAGGAGTTTATTTTCCTGGCTTTCGTGTTAAGCTGCTCCCATTTTTCTATTCTTTTCCTCTCCTCATTTTCTTCTGTGATATCTTGAACGAGGTAAATGCCTGGGAGGCATATTAAGGAATTTTGATTTGGTTACAGAATTTTTACTCACCATGACCTCCGATTTTAGGCAGCTGACAGGCAACTAATCTAAGGGTAGCACATTGTTCTGGTCATATATTGCTATGTCATAAACCGTCCCGAAACTTAGTGGCTTAAAACAAAAATGTACTACTGTTGTTCACCGTGCTGTGAGTTGACCAACTTATCTGAGCAGTTCTTGCCTGGGATTTGCCGTCAAGCAGTGGCAAACCTAGAGCCTCAACTAGTCTGGACCCCCAAGATGGAGCACTTACATGGCTGGCAATTGATGCTGGCTGTTGGCTGGGAGCTCAGCAGGACTTGGACTTCTCCTGGTGGCTGGGACCTGAGACATGCCAAGAGTGAACGGGTCCAAGAGGCCTATACAGAAGCCGTAAGTTGTCTCATGACCCGGTCTTAGAAGTCCCAGAGCATCACTTCTGCCACACTGAAGTGCAATTTGCAGGTGTAGGAGGGGAACGAACTGAGGGCTCCCCTATTCTGAGGTTATCTACTGCACTGGTACATGTTGTGAAAACATTTGAGACAGAGTAGGCTGGTGAGGAGTAGTTTTTTATTTCCACTTTAGAGTGTTGTCTAGTTCAGCACTTCTCAAACTTCAGTGTGAATACAGACTCCACGGATCTTGTTCAAATGCAGATTCTGATTCAGAGGGTCTGCGAGGGGCCTGAGATTCTGCATTTCTAACATGTGCCCAGGTGGTGCCCTCTCTGCTGGTCTGCAGACCACACGTTGAGTAAAGAACAGCTACTTGAGCAGCAGCAAAGCCATTTACAGCAGACAGTTATGTGTGATTCCACGTAGTCTAGGGAGCTTTTGGTCCCTGAGAGATTAGTGCCCGGCAAAGCCCATTTTCAAATCGATTCCTCCAAGTTCCCAGAAAAACAATTGATTTGTGTGTACTTATCTTGGTTCTGACCTCCTTTTTAATATTTTCTTGTATCCAACCAGCTTTTCAAATGATTCTCTTGGATTTTCTAGGTAGGGAGTTTTATCGTTGCTTCTTGCATTCAGTATTATAACTTTTATCTACTTTTCCGGCCTTTTTTTAAAAAAAAATTTACTTATTTATTTATTTGGCTGCTTAGGGTCTTCGTTGTGGATGTGGAACCAGCAGGTACGGAGGACCAACTTTACCACGTTTTGTTTATCTACTCATCGGCAATGGGCACTTGGGTTGTTTCCGCTTTTTGGCTATTATTAATAATACTGCTATGAATATTCGTGTATAAGTTTTTGTGTGGACATATGTTTTCATTTCTCTTGGGTATATACCTAGGATCGAAATTGCTGGGTCATACAGTAACTCAGTGTTTAACCTTTTGAGGAATTGTCAGACTGTCCCCAAAGCAGCTGCACCGTTTTACATTCCCACCAGTAGTACATGAGATTTCCAATTTCTAAACAGCCATCCCAACATTTGTTATTTACCTTTTTGATTATAGCCATTCTAGTGGGTGTAGAGCGATATCTCATTGTGATATTTTGTGGGGAGGGTGCAGCGCGGCTCATGGGACCTTAGTTCCCTGACCAGGGATCCAACCTGGGCCCTCGGCAGTCCTAACCACTGGACCGCCAGGGAATTCCCCCATTGTGATTTTTGACTTTCATCTCCCTGATGGCCAATAATGTTGAACATCTTTTCATGCACTTACTGGCCTTTTGTATATCTTCTTTAGAGAAATATCTACTCAGATCTTTTACCCATTTAGAAAAAAATTTTGGTTTTGGTTGTCCTGGGTCTTAGTTGTGGCATGTGAACTCTTAGTTGTGGCATGCATGTGGGCTCTAGTTCCCTGACCAGGGATCAAACCCCGGCCCCCTGCATTGGGAGTGAGGAGTCTTAACCACTGCGCCACCAGGGAAGTCCCGGGTTATTTGTCTTTGTATTATTGAGTCATATCACGAAAATTTTAAGAAGAACAAATTGCTAATTTCCAGAACCACCCAGAAGCTGACTTCTTACTCATTTCCAAACCTGCTTTTGAACCAGATTTTCTTCCTCAGAATTGCATTTTAGCATTCACGTGAAGAGAACGGAAGCAAGTTTAAAAACAGAAATTTCCTCTGCTCTCAGCTGGCGAAGACGGGGGACGGCAAAGACAGGCAACGTCCCAAGGATCATTTGAAGAAATGGTACTTAAAAGGTGTCAGTTGGTTCTTGACTTTTAAAACAAATACTGTGGAAGTCTTATAGCCTCAGCTCAGAGAGCCCCAGGCAGAGACAGGAACTAGATGAATGGCAGGGAGAGTTGATCTTTGACTCAATTAGGCTAAATCAATCTTGTCATTGAGTTCCCAGGGAAATTCAATTACAGGTCAAGTGTAGGAAGCCCAGTAATTGTGGCTTAAGCAGCAGAAATGACAGGTGATCAATAGCAGCCTGGGGATGAGTTTGACTTCAAAGCCCCTGAATCTCTAGTGGGAAGAAAAGGCAGGAGAGTTGGAGAGAGGAAGAGGTTCCCAGAGATGAAGAACCAACCACTGAGAAGTTTGCCCCGAGACACTGGACGTTGCACTGCCATGCATGCCTGCCCACCCAGGTACTGACCTGACTGCAGAGACTCTCCAGGCACAGGGTCTCATGGGTGGGACCATCAGGCCAGGTTAGGAGCCTCCAGCACCAGTGTCTGCAGCTGAGTGCAGCTGCATGTGGCCAGAAACTGTCCTTCCCGGGTTCGACATTAGAGGCTGGGGCCTGCAAGAAGTGGGCTCTTTGGGGAGAGCAAAAGTCAGAATGTGGGGCAAGCAACAACTCCCAGGGAAAAGAGCATCTCTCTAGAAATCCCCATTCCCTGCTAAGAGAAGTATGAAAGATTCATAGAAGCAACTGCTCCCTCTAGTGGTGACACAGATATTGCAAGAGGGGCTTTGCGACTGAGTCAAAATCCAGAAGCTATAAATATTGATAAATTCCACCACCTTACACACACACACACAGACACACACACACGCACACTTTGTGTGGCAAAAAAAAAAAAATCAGAAATATACTGCACTATAGTTTTGCAAGATATTACCATTAGGGGAAGCTTGGTAAAGGGTACCCAAGATGGCTCTGTATTACTTTTTACTACTGCATGTGAATCTATACTTACCTCAAAATAAAAAGTATAATTTAAAAATTACAGGGACTTCCCTGGTGGTCCAGTGGGTAAGACTCTGCGGTCCCAATGCAGGGGGCCTGGGTCTGATCCCTGGTCGGGGAACTAGATCCCGCATGCGTGCTGCAACCAAGAGTCTGCCACAACTAAGACCCGGTGCAGCCTAAATAAATTTAAAAAAAAATTTTTTTTTAATTACAGATGGGACTTCCCTGGTGGTGCAGTAGTTAAGAATCCACCTGCCAATGCAGGAGACACGGGTTCGAGCCCTGGTCCGGGAAGATCCCACATGCCACGGAACAACAAAGCCCGTGTGCCACGACTACTGAGCCTGCGCTCTAGAGCCCACGAGCCACAACTACTGAGCCCACGTGCTGCAACTACTGAAGCCTGTGCCCCTAAAGCCCGTGCTCTGCAACAAGAGAAGCCACCGCAGTAAGAAACCTGTGTACCACAACAAAGAGTAGCCCCCGCTCAACGCAACTAGAGAAAGCCTGCGCGCAGCAGCTCGCAGCAACGAAGACCCAACGCAGCCAAAAATAAATAAATAAAATAAATAAATTTTAAAAAATTTTACAGATAAAGTCAGAAGATATACAACAAGCTGTGGTAAACAGTTGCAACTCATATTACAGACCAAAGGCTAACTCTGATATACATACAAAGAGCTTCTAGAAATTGAGAAGAAAAAAACCACCAATCCAATAGAAAAAATGAAAACCAACCAGCCAACCAAAAAAAAAAAAAAAAAAAAAACGAGCAAAGGACATTAAGAGATAGTTCACAAAAAAGAGATATACTAAGTCTTCAAATCCATGAAAAGAAGCTCCAACTTCCTCAGAAGAGAAATTCAGACAAAAACCATAGGGAGACACCATTTTTTTTCTACCTAACAGGTTGGCAAAAATCCCCAGATCCAAAAGGTGGGCAACACAGGCAGTTGGTAAAGCTTTAGGGAAACAGGACTCTTTGAATCTGCTCTTTAACCAGCAATGCCATGTCTGGGATATACACATAAGGTGTGTGCATTAGGTACAGATCCATGCACAGAAATGAAATGCTACTAGCACAGGATACTCATTGAGACGCTCTCATAGCAAAAGACTGGAAGCAATCAAAATGCCCCATAATGGGCGGCTGGTTGAATAAATTATAGTCCAGCTACCTAATAGACTACATATAATATAAACCGTAAGAGAGAAGGAGGAAGATCTCTCTGTACTTATACAGACAATTCCTGGTTTATTGCTAAGGGAAGAAAGAAATGTTCAGTCTAAAGTGCATGCTGCCTCTTAGGGAAGGAGGTGGAATCAGAACACATAT
The DNA here is from genome assembly GCF_000442215.2 of Lipotes vexillifer. Taxonomy (NCBI): domain Eukaryota; kingdom Metazoa; phylum Chordata; class Mammalia; order Artiodactyla; family Lipotidae; genus Lipotes; species Lipotes vexillifer. Next base: position 1,282,537 of record NW_006785619.1, read on the forward strand.
TTGTAAAAATGGTGTCTCTAGGGGATGGAGGGAGGGGAAAGGTGAAGCAGACAGTTGGAAGCAAGGCTTCTCGGTGATGCCTTTTTGTATAGTTGTAGCTTTTAATTCTGTAAATATATTACCCATTAACAACAACAACAACAAAATTCCCAAGACTTAGAGATGTTCAGCAGAGCAGGGTAGAATGGAACTCGTCATCCATTCCTTGGAATGACACACGTGCGCAGGAGCTCAGGGATCCATGGTTGGATGTTAGGGAAGGATACAATCTTAAAAATCATGTAGTTCCGGGCTTCCCTGGTGGCGCAGTGGTTGAGAGTCCGCCTGCCGATGCAGGAGACGCGGGTTCGTGACCCGGTCCAGGAAGATCCCACATGCCACGGAGCAGCTGGGCCAGTGAGCCATGGCTGCTGAGCCTGCGCGTCCGGAGCCTGTGCTCCGCAACAGGAGAGGCCACAACAGTGAGAGGCCTGCGTACCACAAAAATAATAATAATAAAATAAAATAGAGACTGTTACAAGAGAGAAGGAAGGACACTACATAATGATCAAGGGATCAATCCAAGAAGAAAACATAAAAATTATAAATATTGATGCACCCAACATAGGAGCACCTCAATACACAAGGCAAATGCTAACAGCCATAAAAGGGGAAATCGACAGTATCACAATCAGAGTAGGGGACGTTAACACCCCACTTTCACCAATGGACAGATCATCCAAAATGAAAATAAATAAGGAAACACAAGCTTCAAATGACACAATAGACCAGATAGACTTAATTAATATTTATAGGACATTCTACGTGAAAGTGGAAGAATACATTTTCTTTTCAAGTGCACATCCTCCAGGAACATCCTCCAGGATAGATCACATCTTGGGTCACAAATCAAGCCTCAGAAAATTTAAGAAAACTGAAATCATATCCAACATCTTTTCTAACCACAACACTGTGAGATTAGAAATCAATCACAGGCAAAATACTGTAAAAAACACAAACACATGGAGGCTAAACAGTGCTCTGCTAAATAAACAAGAGATCACTGAGGAAATCAAAGAAGAAATTTTAAAAAAATACCTAGAAACAAATGACAATGAAAACATGATGACCCAAAACCTATGGGACACAGCAAAAGCAGTTCTAAGAGGGAAGTTTACAGCAATTTAATCTCACCCTAAGAAACAAGAAAAGTCTCAATCTAACCTTACACCTAAAACAACTAGAAAAAGAACAAAGAAAACCCAAAGTTAGTAGAAGGAAAGAAATCATGAAGATCAGAGCAGAAATAGATGAAATAGAAAAAAAGGAAACAATAACAAAGATCAATAAAACTAAAAGTTGGTTCTTTGAGAAGATAAACAAAATTGATAAACCTTTAGGCAGACACATAAGAAAAACAAAGGAGAAGACTCCAATCAATAAAATTAGAAATGAAAAAGGAGAAATTACAATTGACACCACAGAAATACAAAGGATCATAAGAGACTACAACAAGCAACTATATGCCAATACAACGGACAACCTGGAAGAAATGGACAAATTCTTGGAAAGGTACAACTTTCCAAGACTGAACCAGGAAGAATTAGAAAATATAAACAGACCAATGAAATTGAAACTGTAATTAAAAATCTTCCAACAAACAAATGGCTTCTCAGGTAAATTCTATCAAACATTTAGAGAAAAGTTAACCCGGTCCAGGAAGATCCCGTAGGCCGTGGAGCGGCTGGGCCCGTGAGCCATGGCCGCTGAGCCTGCGCGTCCGGAGCCTGTGCTCCGCAACGGGAGAGGCCACAACAGTGAGATGGCCGCGTATCTAAAGGAAAAAAAAAAAAAATTGAAGTATAGTTGCTGTACAACATTATGTAAAGTTACAGGTGTATAATATGGTGATTCACAATTTTTAAAGGTTATACTCCATTTATAGTTATTATAAAATATTGGTTATATTCCCTGTGTTGTACAATATATCCTTGTAGCTTATTTTATACCTAATAGTTTGTACCTCTTAATCTCCTACCCCTATATTGCCCCTTCCCCCTTCCCTCTCCCCACTGGTAATCACTAGCTTGTTCTCTGTGAGTCTGCTTATTTTTTGTTATATTCACTAGTTTGTTGTATTTTTGAGATTTCACGCGTAAGTGACATCATACAGTATTTGTTTTTCTCTGTCTGACTCACTTCACTTAGCATAATGCCTTCCAAGTCCATCCACATTGCTACAAACGGCAAATTTTCATACTTTTTTATGGCTGAGTAGTATTCCTGTGTGTGTGTGTGTGTGTGTGTGTGTGTGTGTGTGTGTGTGTCCATTCATCTGTTGATGAAAAAACAAAGGTCTTAATTCATTTGGAATTTGGGTGGACCAATGGGAGCCCCTGCTGATCCACCAACAATGAGGGGCCCTAAATAGATCTGCTTTAGTCACCATAGTTTGGAGGAATTTAAAAAGCCAGGAGGCAAAGATGACAATGAGAAACCTCACTTCAGATGCCTGAGACCCTCACAGTCTAATAAGGACTTCTGGAAAAGCCTGAGTCCCTCCGCCCCACCCCTGGCTGGGGACTCACAGCCACGTGCATGGGGAAAATGGTCAGCAGCTAGAGAAGAGACTTTTCTGGGACTCCTTGACATCAAGGCCCCATACACTGTGGTTCCAAAACCTGTTGGTGAGTCATAACGGGGGCTACAGTTAGATTGGGAGGATATGGCAATGTAACAGTTGATGGAATTAAGGTGAAAATTTGGATAAAAATTGTAAGGTTTGAACAGACTTTATGTGAAGTGGTTTTGTCCCCTTTACCTGAATGTATTTGGGGGATGGATATTGCGTCTTCCCTTATCTAGCATTATAAAACAAGGCACGAAATTCTGCCCTTCTGCCAATATGACTGGCCATGCTAAAGGAGAACCAATAAATTTGCCTGAGTCCACACAGGTTGTTAATTTGAAACAGTGTGGAATACCTGGTGGACAGAAGGAGATTACCACTTTAACTAATGCCCCATTAGAAGCTACAATCCCGGTATGGACAGTTGTCTGTACAACAGCCTTGTGCACAGTGCAGACTTGGGCTATAGCAAAACACCACCCAACAATGACCACTGGGATTTGGGACCAGAAAATTTCCATTTGAGAGACAATTACTAGCTTGCTATTGGACATTAATTGAAACTGTGCCTATGACTAAAGGCTATAAAATAATCTCAAACCTGAAATAGCCACAATGTCTTGGGTAATGTTAAAGAAACACTCCAGGGGGGAGGGCAGAGCCCAGAAGAGTTTCATAACAAAATGGAAGTGGTTTATACGGGAACATGCTACCAGGGGGGTGCAAGGAGATACTCACCAGCAGGTAGTCTCTTTCCCCCCAGGGCCAACTACGGAAGTACCCCAAGAGCTGCTGGATCCTATAGCCACTTGGGCCATGTGGGCAGCCCCTTGCGCAGCTCTCTATTGGCCAGCAAAGAGCTTCCAAGATGACAAGTGGCAGTTTCAAGATGAACAGATATCATCCTGTTTGGAAGACCACCACGCTGACTGAAGAAAGTGAAATCAATCCAGCTCAGTAGGCTGAACTTGTGATGTTTGACCCTGTGTTTGAGTTTTTACCAACTCATGAGTGGTGTTTAATGGCCTGGCCATTGGGTCATGCAGAAGGGCAATTGCCTGCTCATCACAACGTCTGTCCGAGGAGTCTCTCTCCTCTTGTCTGCAGCTGATCCTGCAAGCTATGCTCTGTACCCCTCATGCCCCACCTCCGCATGACCTCATTCCATCTCCCTGTGGCTTCACCGTGCTTTCTGAGGGCTGCCCAGCACCCATTCACCCAGCTGCTAGTAGCAGAGCCTGATTTTGTCTGTAGACCCCTCTGCCCTCACCCTCCGTCCATGTCATCTGGGTTAGGCTGACTCCACCCTCAGCCCCAGGTGACCCAGGCCTCGCCAGTCCATCACATTGCCAGGTGAGGTGGGCTCAGGAGTGGACATTCAACCAAAGTCAGGCCAATCTGAATCAAGGGACTCAGTTCTCAGACTTTTGTTGAAGCCATTAGGTAAGTGAGGTCATTGTTTGTTGGAATTAAGCCTGGGAGAATGGGAGGCCAGAATTGCTGCAGCCACGTTGCCACTAGGAGAGGAGGGCCTTTTGGACAATAAAGCCAATCACAGAGGCCAGAGAGCAAAGCCTGAGGCCTGGGGCTGTTTACGCCTGAATCCAGCTATACCTGAAGTAAGCCCTATCCCTCAAGTTTTCAGTTACAAGAAGCCATTAAAGCTTTCTGGCTTAGTCTGTTTGGCCTCCGAGCCCTCACAGAATCCATCAGGAAAATCATATTTTAAAGTGACACATGAGGGACTTCCCTGGTGGTCCAGTGGTAAAGAATCCACCTTACAACGTAGGGGATGTGGGTTCGGTCCCTGGTAAGGAACTAAGATCCCACATGCCTCGGTGCAACTGAGCTGTGTGCCACAACTACTGAGCTCTCATACCTCAGCTAGAGCCCAAGTACCACAAACTACAGAGCCCACGCTCCCTGCAGCCTGTGCGCCACTAGAGAAGAGAAACTTCTCAACTAGAGAGGAGGAAAAGACCTGCACGCCACAACTAGAGAGAAGCTCGCGCACCACAGTGAAAGATCCCACATGCCTCAACGAAGATCCCGCCTACTGAGACCCGATGCAGCCAAAAATAATAAATAAATCTTTTTTAAAAAAATAAAGTGACACATGAAAGACACAAAGAAACATTTCTCTTTAAAAAAAAATCTTCAGCGATAGCCTACAGCTCCCCCTAGTGGATAACATTGTTTTTCAGCGTCTGGATAATATGCCACCAGGTTTCCCAAAAGTCTGTATATATCTAAGTTAATTTAGAACATCTTTCCTAGTTCAAAAAATATATAATTGCTGCTATTGATAATCTGATCGCAGCACTTTCCCATAGTACTTTGTAGTTCAGAACTATGATGCTGAACGAAACATGTCCCAAAATCGTACAGTGAATTTAGAATGTGCTGGACCATTAGGAATCGTATTTTATAACTATTGAAAAAAGAGAAAAATAAGAAGACAGGATAAAAGTAGCAGAAAACTATAATGCGGTAGAATTTTAATATCCAGACAAGGATAACTTCATCGGCTTCTGCTTCCAAGGACTGTCTCACACCCCACCTCTCTTTTCGCTCCATATCCCATGGAAATGATCAAAGAGAGAAACATTACAAGAAAAAATGAAAAATCTGTTCCAGCAAACAAAAAACTGGAGAGAATGCCATCAACCGAACTGAAGATTTGAGGGGTTTGAGGTCCACCGCTGAGGCGCCCAGTGGCTGGTCCAGTCCCTACAGGGAAATGTGCCCTTTGCCTCTTCTCTGCTCACACAGCATCCAGCCGACAGCCCTCCGCTGTGCTAAGATGGTCCTGCGGAGGGGAGAGGATCCCACGGGGGAAGCACAAGATGATTTGTGCAAATCCCCGGGGAGCCTCTATCCCTGCCCACTTCCACCCAAGCGTTAAGTGTGAACAGCCAACAGAGAACCACCGCATGAGTAAGAACCATCAGCATCCTGATAAAGGGAGGACAGTCTGGAAAATAACGGTCCCCAGGAGAACAGAGGAAATACAAAAGTACTTAAAATATTCAAATTAATGTCCTCAAAATTATTTATGACAGAATAGCGCATTCATTAAAAAAAAAAAAAAAAAACCTGGAACACGAAATGTGGTATAAACATACAGTGGGATATTATTCAGCCATAAGAAGGAATGAAATTTCTTTTTTTTTT
>NW_006785619.1:1288328-1294554 GCF_000442215.2 Lipotes vexillifer
GAGCAACAAGCTCCGGACACGCAGGCTCAGCGGCCATGGCTCACGGGCCCAGCCGCTCCGCTGCATGTGGGATCCTCCCGGACCGAGGCACGAGCCCACGTCCCCTGCATCGGCAGGCGGACTCTCAACCACTGCGCCACCAGGGAAGCCCTGAAATTTCAATATATGGTATAACATGGGTGGGCCCTGAAAACATCATGCTAGCCGAAATAAGCCAGATACAGAAGGACAGATATTGTACGATTCTACCCATATGAGGTACTAGAATAGACAAATATACAGAGACAGAAAGTAGAATGGAGGTTACCAAGGGACAGAGGAAGGGGGGAGGGGAACTTATTGTTTAATCGGTACAGAATTTTTGTTGGCGATCATGAAAAAATTTTGAGTATAGATAATGGTGACGGGTATACAAAATTGTGAATGTACTTAATGTCACTGAACTATACATTTAAAAACTGGTTAGGGACTTCCCTGGTGGTGCAGTGGTCAAGAATCTGCCTGCCAATGCAGGGCACACGGGTTCAAGTCCTGGTCTAGGAAGATCCCACATACCGCGGAGCAACTAGACCCGCGAACCACAACTACTGAGCCCACGTGCTGCAACTACTGAAGCCCACGGACTCTAGGACCTGCGTGCTGCAACTACTGAAGCCCGCGCGCCTAGAGCCGGTGCTCCGCAACACGAGAAGCCACTGCAATGAGAAACCCGCGCACCACAACCAAGAGTAGCCCCGACTCGCCACAACTAGAGAAAGCCCACCCGCAGCAACGAAGACCCAACACAGACCTAAATAAATAAATAAATAAATATTTTTTTTAATGGTTAAAATAGTAAATTTTAGGTTATGTATATTTCACTACGATAAAAAATACCCTCCCCAAACCAACCTGTTATAGAAAAAAGGAGCAATCAGGGGCTTCCCTGGTGGTCCAGTGGTCAGGACTCTGCACTTCCACTGTAGGGGGCACGGGTTCCATCCCTGGCCAGAAACTAGGATTCCGCATGCCACATGACATGGCCAGAAAAAAAAAAGATACATTTAAAAAAGGAAAAAGGATCAATCAGAGAAAAAGTGTTCTTAGAAATTTAGAATATAATGGCAAAAATAAAAAAATAGAAGCAGAAAATAATGGAATGGTCACTGCTTTAAAAATCTTGTCATTTAGAAGGCAGGCTAAGGACCTCTCAGAATATTTTTGAGAACGCTGGCTTTACAATTATTTCCACCCTTAGTAAGTCCTATTTCCAAAGAAGTCCATGGTGCAAATGTAAAAACTCAGGCCTGTCAACGCAAAAGCAGCGTTCCCTCCACAGTGCAATGAAAACAGCCCTTGCACCTCACCTCAAGACTGAGTCGCAAGGTTTAGTGTCCCAAGGAGGAGAAAGGGAAGGCATAGGGGCAAACCCGGCTAAGAGAGAGCGCTTAATTTTTCCTCTTAAGGAAGCAAAGCCCAACTCTTCAGGCCCTGGAGGATATGAAAGGGGAAGAGAAAAAAGAAAAGCCAGGCCCACACGTTCTTGTTTTCCCTTTTTGGTTTGGAATTGGGGAGTGCTGGCATGGTGGAACCATCGAGGTGGGTATGGGGGCAGCTCATGGAACAGACTGGGAGATATTTCAAACCAGGAGAAGACCCTTAGGTAGCTGCACCCAACAGGGATCTGCGTAAGAGTGCAGAAGACGCAGAGGAAGGAGGGAAGAGAGAAGAGCCTCGAGATGCAGTGTGATGCAAAGGATCCAGGGCTCCCAGCTCGACACAGTGAGGGGATGCCAATCTGCTGAGAGGCCACCGTGCCAGCTGAGGGCTTGGGTGGAAGAGAGGAGTCATTGGTGGCCACGGGCATGGAGGGTCAGAAGCAGTGGATGCCATGACATGCCCGAGGCCAGGTGGGACCTGTTGCCCCAAGCATACACCAGCCCGGAGGCCAGCCCAGCCCAGCTTGGGTCAGAAACCAGCTGAGAACGGCACAAGGATAGCCCCCCACTCCCACCATGCCTGGATGCCACCCGATGAGATGAGAAGGGGAAGGACAGCCCTGTTGAGAAGATGAACTTGGAAATGACTGTGTACCTACTTCAAAGACAGCATCTAATCTGGAGGAGACAGAGATTCCGTTAACTATCAGGTTAATGTCTTTTCTCCTGCTGCCGGCAGGGGAAAGGAAGGAAGAGCAGTCACAGACATGAAGCGTTTCCATCATGTGCACATCTGAGTGTGTGTGTAAATTTACAACCCTGCTACGTAAACATGAATCAGAGTTGAGAACACAGTAAATGATAAAACACGATAAACAAGAAACAATGGTGAGAAAGGAAACCAGCAAAACATGTGGTTAAGTCTTAAGTACTATTCCAAATTTTTGAGAGACTTAATGCAACTGATTAGAGAGAATCATAAAAACAGAAAAGACATTTAAAAAAAAAAGACAGTATTTTTAAAAATCTGGAACTAAAATTCTAGAATCTAGATTCTTTTCAACTTTCTGACTGAGTGGGCCGGATGGTGGTGAGTAGAGAGGAAGAAGAAAAGTTTCCAAAGCAAAAGCCAAATGAAAAAGCAAAATAAAATATCACCTCACGCCTGTTAGACTGGCTCTTATTAAAAAAAGACAAGAAATAACAAGTGTTGGTAAGGCTGTGGAGAAAAGGGAAAGCTTGTGCGCTATTGGTGGGAATGTAAATTGGTGCAGTCACTGTGGAAAGCAGTTAAGGAGGTTCCTCAAAAAATGAAAAATAGAACTACATAAAATCCAGTAATCCACTTACAGGTATCTAGCTGAAAGAAATGAAATCGCTATCCAAAGTGATACCTACACCCCCATGTTCATAGCAGCATTGTTTACAATAACCAAGACACGGAAGCAACCTAAGTGTCCATCGACAGATGAATGGATAAAGAAGATGTGGCACATACATACAATGGAATATTACTCAGCTGTAAAATTTGAAGGAAATTCTGCCATTTGCAGTAACATAGATGAAGCTTGAGGGTATTACGCTAAGTGAAATAAATCAAAGACAAATACTTTCATGATCTCATATGTGGAATTTTTTAAAAACCTGAACTGGGGCGGTGGGGGGGTATTTTCAAAAAACAAACAAACATGAACTTATAAATACAAAGAACAGATGGGTGGTTGCCAGAGGTCGGGGGGGGGGGGGGGGGGGGGGGAAAACTGGGTGAAGGGGGTAAAGGTATAAACTTCCAGTTATAAGATAAATAAGTCCTGGGGGTGTAATGCACAACGTGGTGACTAAAGTTAACAATACTGTATTGTATATTTGAAAGTTTCTAAGAGAATAGATCTTAAAAATTCTCACCACAAGAAAAAAATTTGTTATTATGTGTGTTAATGGATGGTAACTAAACTTATTGTGGTAATCATTTTTCAGTACGTACATATATCAAATCACTATGTTGTACACCTAAAGCTAATAAAATGTTATATGTTGATTATATCTAAATTTTTTTTAAAAAAAGCCAAACCTGTCTATGGTGAGAGAAACAAGTGCTCCCCTGGGGCCGGGGGTGGGAGAGAACTGACTGGAAGCAGCCACAAGAGAACCTTTTTTTTTTTTTTAATTTATTTTATTGAAGAATAGTTGATTTATAATGTTATGTTTATTTCTGCTGTACAGCAAACTTGTACATATATACATTCTTTTCCGTATCCTTTTCCATTATGGTTTATCACAGGATTTTTTTTTTTTTTTGCGGCACGCGGGCCTCTCACTGTTGTGGCCTCTCCCGTTGCGGAGCACAGGCTCCGGACGCGCAGGCTCAGCTGCCATGGCTCACGGGCCCAGCCGCTCCGCGGCATGTGGGATCCTCCCGGACCGAGGCACGAACCCGCGTCCCCTGCATCGGCAGGCGGACTCTCAACCACTGCGCCACCAGGGAAGCCCGAGGTGGATCATTTTTAAAGTCTTTATTGAATTTGTTGCTACATTGCTTTTATGTTTTGGTTTTTTGGCCCCGAGGCATGTGGGATCTTAGCTCCCCAACCAGGGATCGAACCCGCACCCCCCTGCATTGGAAGGCGAAGTTTTAACCACTGGACCACCAGGGAAGTCCCTACCACAGGATATTGAATATAGTTCCCTGTCCTGTGCTGCACAGTCGGACCTTGTTGTTTATCCATTCTATGTATGATGGTTTGCATCTGCTAATCCCAAAGTCCCAATCCATCCCTCCCCCACTCCCACAAGAGAACTTTTTGAGGTGATGAAAGGTTCTATATCTTGATTGGGGTGGGTTACAGGGGTATACACGTTTGTCATAACCCTATCAAACTGTACGTTTAATATGGGTGCATTTATTCTTTGTGAATTATACCTCTTTCCCAGCCTTTTCCAGCTTCTAGAGCTGCACTCCTCGGGTTCCTTAACTCACAGCGTCTTCATCCATCTTCAAAGTCAGCAGCTAGTGTCTTGCTTCAGTCCACCATTGCCTTCTTCTGTCTCAAATTTCCCTCTGCCTCCCTCTTATAAGGACATTTGTGATGGGATTTAGGGCCGACTCAGATAATCCAGAATAATCTCCCCATCACAAGATCCTTACCTTTATATACATTCAAACAGAAGAACACCATTTAAGGAAATGAGGTAAGTCTATATGGAAAAACATGGGGAAATGAGGTAAATCTATATCTAAGAACATGAGAAAATGCCCAAGGTATATTATAAAGAGAAAAATAGACATTAACAAGCAGCAACAAGTTAGAAGATATAAAAGACCCTACAAAAGCAATTAAAAGACAAAATACCTTCTAATAAACTTAGCAAAAACCATATCATACCTACATTAAAGAGAAGTTTAAAACACTCCAGGACGCAAAAGTACACTTGAACAAATCAACATATATGTCATATTCTTGAATAGAGAGTTTCAACATCATAAAATATGAATGTTCCATAAATTAATTTATAAATTTAACACGGTAACAATGAAAGTACTAATCCTTCGGGGAAAAAACTTAGACGAAGTGATTATAAAGACTACATAGGGCTTCCCTGGTGGCGCAGTGGTTGAGAGTCCGCCTGCCGATGCAGGGGACACGGGTTCGTGCCCCGGTCTGGGAAGATCCCACATGCTGCGGAGCGGCTGGGCCCGTGAGCCATGGCTGCTGAGCCTGTGCGTCCGGAGCCTGTGCGTCCGGAGCCTGTGCTCCGCAATGGAGAGCTCACAACAGTGAGAGGCCCGCGTACCGCTAAAAAAAAAAAAAAATCACCTGATCCAGAAATTCCACTTCTAGATATATACCCAAAGAATTGAAAGCAGGGACTGGAAGGGGTATTTGTACACCCATGTTCATAGCAGCATTATTTACAATAGCCAAAAGGTGGAAGTAAACCAAATGTCCGGGGAGGGATGAATGGATAAACAAAATGTGGTCTATGCATATAATGAAATATTATTCAGCCTTAAAAAGGAAGGAAATTTTGATACATGCTATAACATGGTTATAGCATGAGTACATTATGCTAAGTGAAATAAGCCAGTCACAAAAGGACAAATACTGTATGATTCCACTTACATGAGGCACCCAGAGTAGTCAAATTCATAGAGACAAAAAGTAGAAGTGTGGTTAACAGGGGTTGGAGGGAGGGGAAATGGGAATTATTGTTTACTGGATATGGAGTTTCAGTTTGGGATGATGAAAAAGTTTTAGAGATGGAGAGTGGTGATGGTGGTCCAACAATGTGAATATATTTAATGCCATTGAACGATACACTTAAAAATGGCTCAAAAGGTAAATTTTATGTTACGCATATTTCCCACAATTTTTAAAAGTAAAGAAAAAAAATTCGCTCCTCATCACTATCTACATTAGTTGCCACTTCACGGATCCTAGGAGAAAATCAGGAGATTATGGCATGGACAAAGGATTGATCTCCAAGATATACAAACAGCTCATGCAGCTCAATATCGAAAAATCAAACAATCCAATCAAAAAATGGGCGGAAGACCTAAATAGAAATTTCTCCAAAGAAGACATACAGGTGGCCAAGAGGCACATGAAAAGATGCTCAGCATCACTAATTATTAGAGAAATGCAGATCAAAACTACAATGGGGTATCACCTCACACCAGTTAGAATGGGCATCATCAGAAAATCTACAAACGGGCTTCCCTGGAGGCGCAGTGGTTGAGAGTCCGCCTGCCGATGCAGGGGACACGGGTTCGTGCCCCGGTCTGGGAAGATCCCACGTGCCGCGGAGCG
>NW_006785619.1:1294564-1303959 GCF_000442215.2 Lipotes vexillifer
CCGCCGCTGGGGAGCCTGTGCCCCACAACGGCAAAGGCCACAACGGTGAGAGGCCCGCGTACCGCAAAAAAAAAAAAAAAAAGAAAATCTACAAACAGCAAATGCTGGAGAGGGTGTGGAGAAAAGGGAACCCACTTGCACAGTGGGTGGGAATGTAAATTGAGTCAGCCACTATGGAGAATAGTATGGAGGCTCCTTAAAAAACTAAAAATAGAACTACCATATGACCCAGCAATCCCACTACTGGACATATACCCAGAGAAAACCATAATTCAAAAAGACACATGCACCCCAGTGTTCACTGAAGCACTATTTACAATAGCCAGGTCACGGAAGCAACCTAAATGTCCATCAACAGGTTGAATGGATAAAGAAGAATTGGTACATATATACAATGAAATATTACTCAGCCATAAAAAGGAATGAAATTGGGTCATTTGTAGAGTCATGGATGGACCTAGAGACTGTCATACAGAGTGAGGTAAGTCAGAAAGAGAAAAACAAATATATATTAACACATATATGTGGAATCTAGAAAAATGGTACAGATGAACTGGTTTGCAAGGCAGAAATAGAGACACAGACATAGAGGACAAATGTATGGATACCAAGGGGGAAAAGCCGGGGTGGGGGGTGGGGTGAGATGAATTGGGAGGTTGGGATTGACATATATACGCTAATATGTATAAAATAGATAACTAATGAGAACCTGCTGTTATAGCACAGGGAATGCTACTTCACTTTGCTGTATAGTAGAAACTAACATAACATTGTAAAACAACTATACCCCAATAAAAAAAAAAAAGGAGATTATGGAGTAAGCCAAATCACTCTCTGGGCCTCAGTCTTACCATCTGTGAAATGGAAGGGTTGGGTGGAGAATCCATGATTCCTAGAGTTGTTGTGTTAGAAGAGGAGAGACTTGGAGGAAATAACCCCTACGGAAAGTAAGAAGCCCAGGACTATATAAATAAACATTGATACCTACTAGGTTTTGAGACTCTACTACAGGTCAGACATAAACATTTTTTATTAACATTTAAAAAATATTTAAATTATCAAATATTTCAAACATACAGAAGAATCCCTAAATATAGTGATTGTGTCCACCTCCATGAGATCTTAACTCTTTATTCACTGCTGTATCCCCAGAGCCTAGAACAGTGCCTGGGACATAGTAGAAACTCAGTGAGGTTTTTTTGAATGAATAAATGACTCCTTATGTCTCTTCATATACAAATAAATGTTAGTTACTCTAGGGTAATTCCTACAAGTGGAATTGCTTCAACTCTAATAAGTTAATTGCCAAACAGCCCACCAATTTACACCCTCGTCACAAATATGTAGGTTTTGTGTTTGCTCAGAATCATACCAACGTTTGAAATTATCACGCTTTCTTATTTTTGCCAATCTGATGGATGTTAATGGTATCTCACTGTTTTATTTTGCATTTCCTTGATTATTAGTGAGGTTGGGCATTTTTCCTTAGGTTTTTCTTATGACTTGCCTGTTCCTTTCCTATGCCCATTTTTCTACTGGATTATCTTTTATAGTATCCAATATATATTTTGGATACTAACTCTTCGTTAATGTTTTGCAAATACCTTCTTCTTGTTGGTGGCTCATGCTTTCTCTTTGTGATATGATTTTTTGACCAGAAATTTTAATATTTTCAAATTTATGAATACTTTCCTTCATGGTTTGTACTTTATGTGTTTTGTTTAAGAAATTCTTTCCTACTCTGAATTGATAAAGACGTTCTCTTTTTATCGAAAAATTTTTTATTAACTCTTATTGGGAAATAATTTCAAATTTACAAAATGCTGCAAAGATAAAAATAGTACAAAGAACATTCATATACCCTTTACCCAGATAGTGTTAACATTTAATCACATTTGTTTATCATTTGATAAGTATAATATACAACATATAGTATGTAATACATATGATATAAAACATGTACATATATTTTTCATGATCTATTTGAGGGTAAGTTACATACATTATGGTGCTTTACAGCTAAATACTTCCGTGTGTACTTCCTACAAATAGGGATAGCACAGTTCAAAATTTACACTGATAAAATACTTTTATCAAATCTCCTGTTCATATCCCAGTTTCGTCAGTTGACAAATTTGATGTTGATACACTTGATAGCGTTTTTATAATCCTATGAACTCTATAACCATATAGCAGTTATAAAAACCCTTTGTACAGGCTCCAAACTAGAGGCAGGTATTGCATTTAACTGTCATATTTTTTTAGCTTCCTTTAATCTGGAACATTTCCTCAACCTTTATTTGTCTTTTATGATATTGACGTTTTTGAAGAATACAGGTCCCTCCCCTCTTTTCAGTAGAATGTTCCTTATTTTGTGTTTATCTGCTGTTTCCTTGAGATTAGATTGATGAAATGCACTCTCGGCTGGAACATACATAGATGAATATTGTGCAGTATTACAAAGATGTAGTATTGTATCTTTCTCAGGTTATGATGTCTGGAGGTACACAATGTCTATCTGCCCCTCATTGGTTGACCAACGCTAGTCAAAGTGTTGTCCAATTTCTCCACTGTATAATCACTGCTTTTTAAAAATTATTATTAATTTATTTTTGCTGTGTTGGGTCTTCGTTTCTGTGCGAGGGCTTTCTCTAGTTGTGGCAAGCGGGGGCTACTCTTCATCGCGGTGCGTGGGCCTCTCACTATCGCGGCCTCTCTTGTTGCGGAGCACAGGTTCCAGACGCGCAGGCTCGGTAGTTGTGGCTCGCGGGCTCTAGAGTGCAGGCTCAGTAGTTGTGGCGCACGGGCCTAGCTGCTCCGCGGCATGTGGGATACTCCCAGACCAGGGCTCGAACCGGTATCCCCTGCATTAGCAGGCAGATTCTCAACCACTGCACCACCAGGGAAGCCCCAATAACTGCTTTTTATTTTTTTGCTCCCCCAAACTCATAAGCAATCTGTAGGGAGACACCTTAAGACATGCAAATACTCTGGGGACTTCCCTGGTGGTCCAGTGGTTAAGATTCAACGCTCCCAGTGCAGGGGGTCCAGGTTCGATCCCTGGTCAGGGAACTAGATGCCGCTGGCAGCAATGCAGGCAATGAAGATCCCTGTGCCGCAACGAAGACCCCACGCAGCCAAACAAATAAATACATATTTCACACAAAAAAAACAAGACATGCAAATATCCTGCTCCTCATCAAAATTTCTTCCTAGCTTTAGCATCCACTGATGATTCTTTCCTGATCCAATCTTTGCCATGATAGTTGGAAAACAATTCATTTAAAGTTTAAAATTGTGTTTTTATGTATGTTTTTCACCTGGAATTGATTTTGTAGTGTGAGATAGGGATCAAATTCTACCTCCTCCCTCCCGCTCCTGTATGGCTAACTAATCAGCTCCATTTGTGGAAAAGCTGATAAGAAATGTCCACTCCTTCATACATCAAATTTCCATTTTTGCTGGGTTTGTTTCAGTAGTCTCTATTCTGTCCAATTGGTTTATTTGTTTATCCCTGCACCGATACTACAGTGTTTTAATTATTATAGTTTTGTAATAAATTTTGATACATAGTAAGGCAAGTATCCCATTATATTCTTCTTTAAAATTGTCTTCTCCATTGTTGTCTTCCTGGCAATTATATTCATTGTCACAGATAATTTCCACAACAATCTTGAGAGAGATTAAGAAACTTTCCCAAGGTCACAAGGCCAATAAGGAGGAATTTGAACCCAGGCCTGCCCAAGGTCAGAGTTCTTTCCATTTCTTCCTGGGGTTCTGCCTACCCAAAGCCAAAGGGATGCTTACCTAGGCATGGAGAAGTGGAGGTCAGAGAATCAAGTGTGGGCAGGTGAGAGAAGGCAGGTTTCAGACTGGGTTTGGGTTTGGTCTCTGGGTGTAGACTTTGCCAGCCAAGGGACTTGGTTCTGACTTGTCTGGCAGAACCGGAAACAAGATTGGAGGAAATGGGACCCCAGGACTGATCACCCACAGGTCTCCATGGGCACATCTTGCTGCTTCCCAGGCTGAGCAGGGTAGTGTGGCAGCAGCCTGACAGGGGGACCTGCGGCTGCTTTTATGCTGGGGGTTATGGTGGGGGCCTTGGGACGCAGGGAGGGGAAAGAATCTGGCTGGCTGCCTGGAAGCTAGGACAGAACCCACCCCAGGGAGCCCCATCCTCCACCAGCCCCTCCCTGCCTGCTTAAGAGACCCTAATCAGCTTGGGGAGATTAAGGGCTCCGGCCGGCTCTTCTCACACCCCCGCCCTGGGCCCTGGCAAAGGACACCCGTGGCAGGGCGTCAGAAGGATCGGCCCTGTGACCCCGAGCCCCGGCCCTGGCCCGAGCCCCGGACTTTCCGGTGAGTGGCAGAGCCCCCTCCACACGGACTCCAGGTCCTTCCTGCCGGAAAGAGACCATGGAAGGGAATGGGAGTGTTCCCACTGACCCCTGACAGCTCTAAGAGGGAGAGAGGGGCAGACAAGGGGCAGCGGAAAGCAGAGCAAAGCGGGGGGGAAAGGGGGTGCTTCCAGGCTATGCCCCTGACCCCATATAGTCGTCCAAGCCCCCGGAGGGGGTTGTGGAAGCAGAGATAAGCCGTGGGTTAATTGGCCTTTGAGAGCCTTGGGGGTTGCGGAGAGCCCTGGGGGTCGCGTCCTCTCATGCTGCTCTGTTTATGCTCCCAGAAGCCGGCAATGACCGCCCGCGCCCTCCTCGCGGGTGGGCTTCAGGACCACGGGCTCTGCGCCCCCACGCGGGAGGCTCAGTCTCCGCCCGGCCTTCCCCGGACGCCGTCCCGGCCCCGGCCTCTGCTGCGCCCCCTGCTGCTGCTGCCGCTGCTGCTCCTGCCGCGCCCCGCCCTCTCCACTGTGTTCACAGTTGGGGTGCTGGGCCCCTGGGCCTGCGACCCCATCTTCGCCCGTGCCCGCCCGGACCTGGCCGCCCGCCTGGCCGCCGCCCGCCTGAACCACGAAGCTGCCCTGGAGGACGGCCCCCGCTTCGAGGTCGCGCTGCTGCCCGAGCCGTGCCGGACGCCGGGCTCGCTGGGGGCGGTGTCCTCCGCGCTCAACCGCGTCTCGGGCCTCGTGGGGCCGGTGAACCCCGCAGCCTGCCGGCCGGCGGAACTACTAGCTCAAGAAGCGGGGATCGCCCTGGTTCCCTGGGGCTGCCCCGGAATGCGGGCGGCGGGCACCACGGCTCCCGCGATGACGCCCGCGGCGGATGCGCTCTACGCCCTCCTGCGCGCGTTCCGCTGGGCGCACGTGGCCGTGGTCACCGCCCCCCAGGACCTGTGGGTGGAGGCGGGACGCGCACTTTCCACGGCGCTCAGGGCCCGGGGTCTGCCCGTTGCCCTGGTGACCTCTATGGAGCCCTCGGATCTGTCTGGAGCCCGGGAGGCCCTGAGGAGGGTCCAAGGTGGACCCAGAGTCAGAGGTAGGCTCCCCTGCAGGATGCGGGGGGGTCGGCCGTCCAGCGAGCAAAGGACAGAGTACCGAGCGGAGCCTCTGTGTTCGCAGCAGTGATCATGGTGATGCACTCGGTCCTGCTGGGCGGTGAGGAGCAGCGCTGCCTGCTGGAGGCTGCAGAGGAGCTGGGCTTGGCTGATGGTTCCCTGGTCTTCCTGCCCTTCGACACGCTGCACTACGCCTTGTCTCCAGGCCCGGACGCCTTGGCCGTGCTCGCCAACAGCTCACAGCTTCGCAAGGCCCACGATGCGGTGCTCACCCTCACGCGTCACTGTCCCCCGGGAGGCAGCGTGCTGGACAGTCTGCGCAGGGCCCAAGAGCATCAGGAGCTGCCCCCTGACCTCAATCTGCAGCAGGTAGAGGGACCAGGGAGGAGGGAAGAGGGGAAGAGAGCAGAGAATAGCCAAAAAGGGGAGATGGAGGCTGGAGGCAATGGGAAGAGAAGTGGATAGGGTCGATGGAATGAGAGGAGGATGCAGTCAATAGGAGGGAGTAGGAGGCCAGTAGGGAGAGAATAACCAGCAGCTCTGCATGTCCTGGGTGATGTAAAGGCTCTGGCCTTGCTTGGAGCATCTTTGTGTATTGGAATTGCTTCCAGAGAGTTGGCAGTGAGACCTCTCAAGGTCAGCTCCAAGGAGCAAACGCTAACAAACTCTGCACTGCAGCATCTTTTGCAGTCTACTTTAAAGTAAACCCACTTCCAACACGGCCGTGACATACAGTCTGTATTAAACAACCGGTGTTCTTAAGAGAGCAGGAAGGAGGGAGAATACAGATCCAGCCTCCATGCCCAGTTCGGAGGTGTTTCCTCTGGGGCTTCACCTAGTGGTCTTAACTTTTTGAGAGCCTTACATCTTGTGAGAAGCAGAAAGGTCCCTCCCTAGGTGGAGCAAGGCCTTCTATAACCATCTAGATTCACAGCTTATTCCCATCAAGCAGCTAATATCCAGGATTCCCTGAGAACAGTGGTGAGATGGGATGGAGAACAGGTGGGGAAATAGAGGTGGGGGAAATGGTGGGAAAAACCCTTTTCAGTTCTCAGTAAGTAGCATAGCCTTTCACCTAGCTGCCCAAGGGAAACCCCTGGGAGTCACCCTTGATTCCTCTAACCCTTCCGCCAACATCCAGACACCAAGTTCTGTCACTTATGCTTCCCAAAGGTCATTTGAATCCATCTACTTTCTCCGTCCTCACTGTCACACCCCTGGTTCAGGCCACAGCACCTCTGGTCCAAATCCCCAAATAAAATCTCCCAAGTGGTCTCTGCCTCAACACTTACCTACCCCAGGCCTTTCTCCACCCAGCAATCAGAGTGAACTTCAGACAACTGACATATCTGACCGTGTCACGCCCCCATCCAAAGTCTCCCAGTGGCTTCTCCTGCCCTGGATAGATACAGGTCTCTTCACTTGGTTTATCAGGTCTCATGTCTTCCTCTCTCTTCCTTCTTTCTTGAACTTCAGCCAGACCGAGCTACTTTGGGTTCCCCAGATGTGACCTTCTCTTTTGCTTCTGTGCTACTGGGTGTACGGTTCGCTCTCTCCTGTCCCTACACTCCCCCAGATATTTCGGATTCGTCCCCTGAGGGATGGTCACTTCTGGAAGCCTCTTCCTCCTCCCCCAGCCTGGGCTGGGTGTCTTTCCTGTCTCCTCAGCTCCCTCAGTTACCCCTCCCCTCACTCATTACACTGCCTTAACATCCCTGTCTGTCTCCCCCCACTAGAGGAAAGATTCCTCGAGGTAGGGACTCTGTCTTGTACCCTAGTGCTCTACACAGTACCTGGCGCTGAGAGAGATGGGAACTGGGAATAATAGAGAAGCTCCATGAGATCAGGTGGTTGCCTTGGGGAAAAGAAAAGAACTAAAGATAGAAAATAGAAGCCAACCAAAAGACGAGAAAGAAGGCTTTCGATGAATGGTAGGTAATGATTTTAAAAATATACGCAGGGCAACCAAAAGGAGAGGGAAGAGAGGAGATGTAGGTATTGGAGTTAGAAGTAACAAGTGATAAGAAGAGCGTAAGAATACTGAAAAGAGGAAAGGGCAGTGGCAAAAACGGGTGGGATAGCCAAATAGGGAGAGAGGAAGAGAGAGCCAATGGGGAGGGATATGGAACCACTAACTAGGAGGTGCGAACAGTCAAAACACACAGGGCTTGAAGGACTCGAAGGGCCCAGTGAAAGGATAAGCGGAGACAGTAAGTCCCCGTCTGTTTACGGGCCGTGACCCCGAAACCTGAACACCCTACCCTTCCTCCCCAGGTATCCCCTCTCTTCGGCACCATCTATGACTCAATCTTCTTGTTGGCCGGGGGCGTGGTGCGAGCGCGGGCGGCCGCAGGTGGCGGCTGGGTGTCTGGAGCAGCCGTGGCCCGCCACGTCCGGGATGCCCAGGTCCCCGGCTTCTGTGGGGCCCTGGGAGGAGCCGAGGAGCCCTCCTTTGTGCTGCTGGACACGGATGCAGCCGGGGACCAGCTGTTCGCCACATACGTGCTGAACCCCACCTGGGGCTTCTTCCGCTCCGCCGGAACCCCGGTGCATTTTCCTAGAGGGAGACGGGGGCCTGGGCCCGACCCCTCGTGTTGGTTCGACCCAGACGTCATCTGCAACGGAGGTGAGGGCGAACATCCCAGCCCACACTGGGACAGTGACCGTGAACCCTCCACAAAGTGGTGAAAGAGAGTGAACTCTCATCCTGTAACTCCTGTTGGAGGCCCTTCCAGGTCCTCCTCAGAGACCCCTGGCTTGTGCAGGACCCCTGTCTTGCTGAGCCCCTGGAGCCCTCTTGGAACCTTTCTAGCATTCCCAGACCACCACCCCGCCCCGCCCTTTGCAGGACCCATGACCTTTCCCTAGATCCTCTTATGGGCTCCCATCCCCCTTTTCTGGAGCCTCCAAGATTTGACGTGACTGCATTCCTCCCTAGAGAGCAGCAGTCCCCAAGCTCTTTGGCAGCAGGGACCTGTTTCGTGGACGACAGTTTTTCCACGGACTGGGGCGGGGCGGGGGGTGTTCAGGCGGTGATGCCAGCGATGGGCAGCGGCAGATGAAGCTTCGCTCACGCACGCCGCTCACCTCCTGCTGTGCGGCCCGGTTCCTAACAGGCTGCGCGGACAAGTAGCGGTCCGCGGCCCGGGGCTTGGGGACCTCTGCTAGAGAGGATGCCCCCCCTCTGCTACAGTCCTCAGCATCTCTCCTCTCACTGCCCCTCCAGGAGTGGAGCCCGGCGTCGTCTTTATCGGCTTCCTCCTGGTGGTTTTGTTGGGGCTGACAGGAGCCTTCCTGGCCCATTATTTTAGGTGAGTAGGGTAAGTAGGAGAGGAGTTTGGCTCTCCACCTGCCAGAAATGCGACTGTGCAGCAGGCTGGGCCCACTCAAGAGTAGAAGGAGGGAGGATGTTTTTTGGAGAGGGGGAGAAGGAAGGAGTCCTGGAGGGCTGGCAGAGTCCCGGGGTGGGGGGGGTGTGGTTTGCGGATGACTGCCCTCTCCTGAGGCAGCATTTTCCGCCACTGGCTTCCTCTCATGGACCTTGGTCCCCTTTGCGAAGATGACCTCCTTTCTCTACCAGGCACCGCCTACTTCACATCCAAATGGTCTCCGGCCCCAACAAGATCATCCTGACTCTGGATGACGTCACCTTCCTCCCCCCGCAGAGGGGCAGCTCTCGGAAGGTGGGGGAGGAGGGGAGCCAGGACCCAGCTGTCCTCCCCTGTATGTTCGGTCCCCTGCCTGGGCCAGCCCTCACCCCAGCCCCCACCTGGGAAGGCCTGGTTTCTGCCTTCGCTCCGTCCCAGGTCTGAGTGCTGGGATCAACGCCCTCATGTGTGCAATGAGGATAACAGCCCCTGTCCTGACCGCTTTCCTTGGATAGGGTGAAGCTCCAACAGAAAATGAATATGTTTGTTTTGTAAGCTCTGAAGCGTCGCGTACTT
>NW_006785619.1:1304115-1307115 GCF_000442215.2 Lipotes vexillifer
TCGTGTACTTGGGAAGTAATGTCATTATCACCTTCCCGAACTAAGATTTCTTCCCTTCCCCTCTTTAATCCCCAGAACTCAGCCTGACCTCAACCCAGGACTCTGACCCCATAGTATATTTTGACCCCATGCACTGACCTCTACCCTCCAGGTGGCCCAGGGGAGTCGATGGAGTCTGGCCGCCTGCAGCTTGTCCGACGTTCGCAGCATCCACAGCCAGATCCCGGATTACACCAACATTGGCCTCTATGAGGTGAGCCTGAGCCCCAGGCAGGCCGAGCTCCGTTCCTGGAGTCATATCGTATCTTGCAGAGTCCAGGAAATGGGGATAGGAGCCCAGAATGGGAACTAGGGAGAGTTCATGGATTCCTCCTCAAAGGGGAGCATCTGGGGATCCTTCCTGCTAGGGGATTTTCCCTTAGCCATTATCCGGGTGAGGGCTCTTCAAAGGCCAATCACAGTGGCCTAAAGACTAGAGGCCTGACGGTGGGGAGTTTGATGGGACCAGCATGTAGCCTGAAGAGGCCACTGAGATCATCCCCCACCCTGTTGGGAGCCCCTGGTCCTCCCCCTCAGTGCTCCAAGCCTTTGGGTTACTGAAGGGCACAGGCCTCCCTGGAAAGACTGAGACAGAGGCTCATCTGGGAAGTGATCTCATGGTCACAAAGAGGACTTTTCCAGGATTGGATTGCTCAGGAAGGGGCTTCCAGACTGAGCTAATCCCTGACTCAAGCCAGACCCATGTCTTGGCCCCGCCCAGCACTTCTACCCCAATCAGATCACACTCTGGAGCAGCAAGACTTAGAGGGGAAAAGGAAAGTCACCAAAGGGCATTAGGGGGCTTCCCTGGTGGCGCAGTGGTTGGGGGTCCGCCTGCCGATGCATGGGACACAGGTTCATGCCCCGGTCCGGGAGGATCCCACATGCCGCGGAGCGGCTGGGCCCGTGAGCCGTGGCCGCTGGGCCTGCGCGTCTGGAGCCTGTGCTCCGCAGCGGGAGAGGCCGCAGCGGTGAGAGGCCCGCGTACAGCAAAACAAAACAAAACAAAACAAAAAACAAACAAAAGAAAGGGCATTAGGACATTAACCACGGGGTCAGCAGATCTGAATGTGGTGGGATGGGTGGGAGATGATGAGAACAGATTCAGAGAGCGCTGAGAGAGAGCTCCACTAATGAAGTGGGAGTGGAGATTTAGAGCTCTTGGGTGTCATGTCGTGGAGAGAATGCAGAGACTCCTAGTATGTCACCTAGAGGCCATTGCAGCCATTTCCCAGTAGAACACTATTGTCGTTTTGGGCAGGACCCTATGCCTTGAAGAATGTTTAGTGCCACTTGTCTCTGACTCTGTCCACTGATCACAGCCCCCAGTTTTTGTGACAATTAAAAATGTCTCCACATTTATTTCCAAATGCTCTTTAGGGGTCAGTACCAAACCCCCAGAATTCTCTCCTAGTCCAATCCTTTATCAACAGACAAGGCCAACTACATAATTTGCAAGGTCTAGGGCCAAACAAAAATGAAATGCCCTTTGTTCATTCAGGATGACAGCAGCAGATCACTGAACCAAGCTCAGGCCCTTCTGAGCACAGGGCCCTGGGTGACTGCGTGGGTCGCACGCCCATGAACTGGCCCTGCCGACAGCTGAGGACAGCGAGGCCCAGAGCCTGCAGGGGAGCTGTCTATCCTTCACCGTTAGTCTGTAGTAACACGTGATCCACCCAGACTCCTTGACGCCCACCACAGTGCTCTTTTAGTGCAGTGCAGCGGGTGATGACGAGGGCTCTGATTTCAGTGACACTTGTGGTGGTGATAGCTCGCTTAATGGGGCTGTTGGTGAGTGCATCTGGCGTGGTGAGGACAGCCTCTGCGTCTCTCTTTCCCACGGGCGGGCTCTCATGCAGCTGGCTGTGAAGTGGGCTGGCAGACGTTATACCCCTTGCTCCTGAAGCTCTTTGTCACATGGAAGATGGGTTCTGGGGCAGGGAGCCAAGGGAAGCACGGGGGCTCTCTAGGGTTCCTCACATCATGGGGTTTTGAGAAACCGAGTTCCCTACTCCTGTCTCTGCTCCAGGGAGACTGGGTTTGGCTGAAGAAATTCCCAGGGGAACAGCACATAGCCATCCGCCCAGCGACCAAGATGGCCTTCTCCAAGGTGAGAGTGGACCTGTGATGGGGTGTGAGGTGGCCATCGTTTCCTCCCTCCTTGCCTTCTCTTTGCAGCTGAGTCCAAGTAGGCCCCATTGTGGCAGGGACGACGAAGAGCTCTCAGTGAAGTGTCCCCTCCTCTCTAAAGCAGGTTTCTTATCATGCTCTCCTATAACACTAGTTCTTTCCTTGGAGGTGTTGATCATACTTTGTAATTGTCTGTTCACCTGTGTGTGCTTGCTTATTTCTTATCTGCCTCCCTCCCTGAACTGTAAGCTGAGTGAGGGCTTTTCCCCTTCCCCCTCCATTGTATTAATATTTCCAGCGCCCAGCACAGTGTCTGGAACATTAGAGACATCCAGTGAATGTTTGTTGAGTGAATGCTAGAAAATAAATGGGTTTCCAGTTCTGTCAGGCTGCTTGCACAGAATGGCCTAGTTGGTGCATACTGAGTGACGTGGAAAGTTGGCAAGGAGGCTGTAAACTGGCTTATTCTGGTCATTCCAACCTTAGTGCCCCTCTTACCCCTAAAACCATACAGCCTTGGCCTGGCCTCCTTCCCGGATGCCTCCACAGAAGCTCTTGGTCACAGCTGCAGAATGACTTAAGTCATTAAGTGGGCTACCAGTTGTCAACGGACTAAATCACCATTTAACAACAGGCATTAAGATGAAAAGAAGCCCCTTGTTGGACCAAAGAAAAACTAGAAAGGGCACCAGTCACCCACTAGCCCTCATTTTCCCAGCCAGACTGTGAGGGCCTCTGTCCCACCGAGTGGGTGTGGCCTTGTTGCTGGCTCCTCTGGGACACAGCTCAACTAGTCAGTTCTTCCTTAACGTGGTGGGGGGCGGGGCG
>NW_006785619.1:1307485-1321925 GCF_000442215.2 Lipotes vexillifer
GTGTTTCTCTATCTGGCACAATGATGTAACAAGCAAAGCAGCCCTGGGCTGAGTCCCCAGCATAAGCCACTTCTGGTGATTTTTGAAAGCACTGCAGTGTCTGCCTGATTCTCCCCTCAAGGGATGGTTATATCAGAAGTTGGGGGTGGGGGGCGGTGAGTACCAGGAGCTTTTCCTTCATGAGGTGTTTTCCCTTAAGACCCAGGAAGTTCAAAGTCTTATGGTTAATAAATCAGAAACTGCCTGGGGCCTCATTTGCCAGCGCAAAACTGTCTTTTCATTCATAACTTTAAGTTACACCACGTTCAGTGTCTGCACGGTGGCCTTTGACTGTGTTGTGTTTCCTAGAGAGAGAAGGTGTCTGTAGAAGGAGGCCCCTACATGCCCTGTAGACCTCTCCACTCACCACTTTTACCCCATCCTCCAATCAAAAACAGACCCGAAGAACAGCCTCCTCCCCACCTCGCTCCCAGAACAGCAAATGCCTGTTAATTCCCGCCCCCTCCCCCAGATCCGGGAGCTCCGGCATGAGAACGTGGCCCTCTACCTGGGGCTCTTCCTGGCGGGGGGAGCTGGCGGCGCCGCGGCCCCCGGGGAAGGGATGCTGGCTGTGGTCTCAGAGCACTGTGCCCGCGGCTCCCTCCAAGACCTCCTCGCTCAGAGAGACATAAAGCTGGACTGGATGTTCAAGTCCTCCCTCCTACTGGACCTCATCAAGGTGTGCGTGTCGGGGACCGGGTGGGCTGCGGCGGGGAGGAGCCGGCGGGGGAACCGTGTGGGCTGAGGCTGCCCCCGACGCCACTCCTTCCAGGGAATAAGGTATCTGCACCATCGAGGCGTGGCCCACGGACGGCTGAAGTCACGGAACTGCGTGGTGGACGGGAGGTTCGTGCTTAAAGTCACCGACCACGGTCATGGGCGACTGCTGGAAGCGCAGAGGGTGTTACCGGAGCCTCCCAGCGCGGAGGGTAGGATTCCCCGGCTGCCTCCCGGGCGGCCGAGCAGCCCCCGCATCCCCGTTGTTTCAAGGCCCTCTCCTTTCCTCCTTCCCTCGCACTCTGTCCATCCCACACCCACCGGACGGGACTCCGGCCGCGGAGGAGGTCTTGTGACCTCTGAGATGAAGGGGGTCTGGCTCCATGACTGGGGAGGCGGGGAGTCGTTAGGGGGCGGGACTTGTGCCTGAGGGGCGGGGCTCCTGCCCTTGCAGGGGGGTCTGCTTCTAGTGGGTCTTTGCCTAAGGCCGGGGCTTGTGCCCAAGGGACCTAGTCTGCTCTCGGCACCGCTTTGTCTAAAGGGCGGGTCCTCTTTGTGAGGGCCCGGCTTTCTGAGACCTGCTCTGGGTTTCTGGTAGTTTCTCCTGGGGATCACTGCGGGCAGTAGGGCCAGACTGAGGCTGGGGAGTTGAGCGGGTGCGAGCCTGGGCTTTCGGGTGGGGGGGGGGGGTGTCTGTCCCTAGCGCCTGTATGGCCCTCCGCGTGCCCACGCCCCCTTCCCCGACCCCAGACCAGCTATGGACAGCCCCGGAGCTGCTTCGGGACCCGGCCCTGGAGCGCCGGGGAACGCTGGCCGGCGACGTCTTCAGTCTGGGCATCATCATGCAAGAGGTCGTGTGCCGCAGCGCCCCTTACGCCATGCTGGAGCTGACTCCCGAGGGTACGGCCGCCCTCGCCTGGCCTTTGGACTAGAAAGACACCCTGCTGTTAGGCAGAGACCCAGCGTCGCTCGGTGCTGAGACTTACTTATGTGGGACTCCCTAGAGCTGAGTTCTGAAGGGTCAGGGCAGTGGAGAGCCAAGCATCAGGATGGGAGGGGGCGGCCTTTCAGCACCCAGACGTCAGTGGTTTCCTCTGTCCCGACCCTGGACCCAGCCTGCTGCCCCAACGGTGGTAGCAAGCTCCTCTCTGCTTCTTAGCGACCCCAGGGGGGCAGCACGATAGGGGGAAGGGGGAAACAGAGCAGATGGATCTGGTTCAGATCTATATTATCATGTATAGGATACAGCATGCTACTTGATCACTCCAACCCTGACTTGTCTTATGTGCAATAAATGTCAGTCTCTTTGCCTGGCCCCTCCTACTGCCCCCTGGCCCCCAGGGTTCAGGGTCCTGTTGCTCCCAGCAACACCTCCCACACCTACACTTCCCCACCTACAGAAGCTCCCCCTTCCAGCCCCCTCCTCTTGAGCTTCAACCATCAGGCCAGAGTCAGAGGTGGCTTCTGTTCTGGCACACCCCCTCTCTTGTTCCCTTCATGCCTCCAGAAGTGGTGAAGAGGGTACAAAGCCCCCCTCCGCTGTGTCGGCCCTCGGTGTCCATGGACCAGGCGCCCATGGAGTGCATCCAGCTGATGAAACAATGCTGGGCAGAGCAGCCGGAACTTCGGCCCTCCATGGACCGCACCTTCGACCTGGTCAGGGGCTGGGCTGGGCAAGGACTGGGCTGGCCGTTTGCCAACAACTTGGGGTGGGGGAGGGGAGGCTGCAGGAAGGCAAGCTGGCAGGGTCTCTGACCTTCCAGTCTACTTCCTAAGGGGTAGTCTGAGGATTAAGGGTTTGGTGGGGACAGAATTAGAATGGGGGCTGTGGAGGCCTTTGGAGTGCGAGATGGAGCTCTGGGTGGGAGAAATATTTAATTCAATTCAAATAACATTGATTGAGTATGTGTTTGGCCTAGTGAGGGAGAAAGACCCTTGGCCTGGGAGTCCAAAGACTGGGCTGGTTCCAGAGCCTTGTCAGTTGCTAACAGAACAGGTGACCTCCTAATAATGTGTGAAAACACAGTGCCCAGCACGGGGCAGCTCGGGCTTGATGAGTATAGATGAAAGGGGGTGGGGGCAGAGGATCAGGCATAATACAGCCCCATGAGAGGGGCGTGGCAGGCCAGGTCCTCAGCAGCCCCACCAGCTTCCTCCTACTACTAGTTCAAGAGCATCAACAAGGGCCGAAAGATGAACATCATTGACTCGATGCTGCGGATGCTGGAGCAGTACTCCAGCAACCTGGAGGACCTGATCCGGGAGCGCACCGAGGAGCTGGAGCTGGAAAAGCAGAAGACAGACCGGCTGCTCACACAGATGCTGCCTCCGTGGGTGCCTGTGGGGAGAGGTGGGTGGGGAGGACAGCTGGCATCCAGCCAGACTGGGGTGGCCTCCAGGTAAGCTCCCCCAGCTGCCATCCGCAGGTCCGTGGCTGAGGCGCTGAAGATGGGGACACCCGTGGAGCCCGAGTATTTCGAGGAGGTGACACTATACTTCAGTGACATCGTGGGTTTCACCACCATCTCAGCCATGAGCGAGCCCATCGAAGTGGTGGACCTGCTCAATGACCTCTACACACTCTTTGACGCCATCATCGGCTCCCATGACGTCTACAAGGTGGGGTGTGTAGGGGGCAAGCCCTCCTCCATCTTCTCCGGCCCCCGCGCCCCTGTCCGAGGTCACCAGCGCAATCCTCTTTCCCAGCCCTCCTGTCCCTTTCCTCCTCTGCCGGCCCCCAGCTCAGTCCCCCAGCTGGAAGGCTCCCCAGGATCTCTGCACTCACCCCAGTTTAGGCCTCCCGACAAGGGACATTGGCATTGGCGGGGTGCTCAGTGCTGAATTCTCTCCTCAGGTGGAGACAATCGGGGATGCCTATATGGTGGCCTCAGGGCTGCCCCAACGGAACGGGCAGCGGCACGCAGCAGAGATCGCCAACATGGCTCTGGACATCCTCAGTGCCGTGGGCACCTTCCGCATGCGGCACATGCCCGAGGTGCCCGTGCGCATCCGCATCGGCCTGCACTCGGGTAACTCCGCGCCTTCCCGGGCTCTCCAGCCCATCTCCCTCGTTAGGGCCGGGCTCCAGGTTTCCTAGATAGGAGGCAAACTCGTGGAGTGGGTGGGGGCGGAGACTTGTCTTGAAGCCACCTTTTCACAGCAGGCACCGCATTGTAATTGGGAGGGTACGCTTGAGAGGGTTTCCTTGGGAAGCCAGTGGAGATTATGGGGTGCTAAAGGCCCCCCGAGCCCCAGGTGCCACCCAGCCGCCAGCAGGCCAGCTTCAGCGCGGGCCAGCCAGCCCGCCGACGCTGTGCGTCTCCACAGGCCCGTGCGTGGCGGGCGTGGTGGGCCTCACCATGCCGCGGTACTGCCTGTTTGGGGACACGGTCAACACCGCCTCGCGCATGGAGTCTACCGGGCTGCGTGAGTGTGACGGGGCGGGAGGGGCGGGGAGGGGGCGCGGGAGGGGTGTCCTGAGCTCACGGTGTCCTCTGAGCTCACGGTGTCCCCTGCCGTCCCAGCTTACCGCATCCACGTGAACCGGAGCACCGTGGAGATTCTCTGCGCCCTAGACGAGGGCTTCCAGACCGAGGTGCGGGGTCGCACGGAGCTGAAGGTGAGGCCGGGCTGGAAGACGCAACTCGCCACTCCCGGTTCCACTGAGACCTCGAGATCCACCGGCCCTCACCTCAGTCCGCCTGAGTCCTCCCCTCCCCCGTGTCTCCCCAGGGCAAGGGCTGCGAGGAAACGTACTGGCTGGTGGGCAGACGCGGATTCGACAAGCCCATCCCCAAACCGCCTGACCTGCAACCAGGGTGAGGATCCAGCCTTCGCGCGCCATGACCGAGTTGGTCCCCCCATGCCCTCCCTCCCCTCCTGCCCTGCACCGGACCCCGCCCAAGCGGGGTGACCTGGGCCTCACCCTCCTACTGCCTATTCTCCCTCCTTGAGGCCGCCCCTCCCTTCGCCACAGGGCCAGCAACCACGGCATCAGCTTGCAGAGTATCCCGCCTGAGCGTCGCCGGAAGCTGGAGAAGGCGAGGCCGGGCCAGTTTTCCGGAAAGTGAGGCTGGGCCTGGGACAAGGTACTGCCCCCTTGGCTCCCATGCCCCACAGACCCCGGGGGCTACACACATGCTTCCTGGAGGACGGGCACCTCTTCCCCAGCCTGAGGACCTAGCCCTGCCTGCCTGCAGAATGTCCCACTCAAGCCAGGTGTCCCCGACCTTCTCTGACTTGGTGAGCCCAGGCTGGTTCCTAAACCCAGGGATTTCCCAGCCACGGGGATCCTGGTTCGGTAGGTCCGGAGTGGGCCAGGAATCCAGACTCGGGAATGACTCTCCCTACTGAGGTGAACCCCCATGACCCCTTTCCATGATTTCCCTCTGAAACACTCCTCTTTTCCTCAGGATTATTCCGGAAGGTCCTTTTCCTGAAAGTTGCTGCTGTAGGTGAACAAAAGTCTGGCTAATACCAGTGGCTTCCGTCCAGCTCTGCCTCAAAGGATTCTGAGCCTTTGCAAGAGCTGGTTGCAAACCAGCTGTGTGACCCTGGGAAAGTCTCATGCACTCTCTGGGCTTGGTTTCCCCTCCGTGGTGAAATGAAGAGTGGCCTACCTAGGGGGTTTCCATACCCTCCGGGCCTGACAGCTGGCCTTCAGAATGGTTGGCCTTGGGGTACAGGGCACTGGGCACGTGGCGTCCAGCCCCAGTGACCCTGAGCCCATCAGAAAGGCCCCAGGAAGAAGGATCTGGGATTGGATGTCCCAACCCCAGAGGAGGTGGAGACCGCCTATTCCACCAGAGCAGGGGTGTCGTGTGGCCTGAGGATTTGAGGGCTTCTGTTCAGCCTCGAGCATCCTTCCCTTCTCCGTCCCCCGCCAGTCAGAAACTGGCTCCTTCTTCTGTGGCATAACCACATACTTTGCCCAAGTGCAGAGAAAAGCTTGTTTCAAAGCTTTGGGGAAACGAAGGTAAACAAACCCCACGAAACCTCTCCTAACCAGAACACCCAGGAATAGTAGTATTCTCTGTTTAACTGGGCGCCACTGAGCAGGCAGTTGAACAGAAAATCCTCCCAGCTTAGATCTTTGCGACAAGTATTAACCCCTCCCATCCCAGTCAGTCCCCAGGTAAAGCTTCTTTTGTGGAACTCTGATGTCCCAGAGCCTGAGCCTTGGCATTCTGGACTCTGGGTGGCCTTCGCCATTGCTGCAGAACCTGGCAGAAGTTAGCAGCAGCTGTAGCCACCCAGGCTGTCACTAGGTAGTGAGCCTCCAGTCCCTGGAGATGTGCAAGCAGAACTGGAGACCTCTTTGAGCAGGGAGAGAACAGTCAGAGGGACTTCCTAGGCGGAAGGATGAACTAAATCCTCACCACACAGTGTGGTAGGTAGGCCAGCAGCAGCGACATTGCCTGGGAGCTTGTTAGCAATGCAGAATCTCAGGCCCAGGCGTATTGAAACAGAATCTACATCCTAACAAAGTTCCTTCAGAGTATTTATATGCACATTAAAGTTTCTGAATCATAGAACTAAAGGATCCTAGGATCCCTAAAATCTCAGAACTGCTAAGATTTCATAAAAACCAGCCTAGAAACTAGCCCTGAGACTTGTTTGATCAATGAAATGGTTTTGTTTTTGTTTTGAGCTAACATTTAGAAATCAAGAGATACCGCATTGTAAAAATGGTTGCCAAATTTCCCTCTTCTCTGAAATCAAAAGCCCCACACACGGGCAATTGCTGACTTCCTGCTGGAGCTGAAGAGCAGCCATCCCCTCGTCCCGTCTCTCCAGGGTTTCGCTTTTCTGTTCTCACCGTGCCCACCACTCCCCGTGGACTCCAAGACACCAAGATTTTCTGAACATCTCTTACGTACCTGTCCAGAGCCTGTAGACGTTAGACCTCAGGTCTCTGGAGTAGCTGATGTTAGGATTACAGGCACTGCTGGAGATTGCTTTGCCTGACTCGTAAAATCCACGAGTTCAATGGTCTGCCCCTCCTTCCTAAAGGCAGAGGAAGAACAGACAAGATACCTAAAATCCAGCACTTGTAGGTTCTGGTTACTTAAGGTGGTGCTGCTATAGCGAGCAATATAGTATAATTTAAAGAACATTTTTAACCGAGTTCAGAGATGATGAATTAAAGATTTTTTTAAAACCCTGATGCACACACACACAAAATATTTTTTTAATTATGTACATTCTTAAACATCTCTCTTCAGATCTTCTCTGTACTTAGGCCCCGGGAATCAAGGGCAGGCTCGGAGCTTTGGGAAAGAATTGGCCTGGGATTAGGTGCAGGAGGATTAGTGTGGACAGGCTGGGGCAAGGCACCCCCAGAGGGGGAGGAGTATGACCTGGGGCCCAAACCCAGTTTGGGGCAGAGGCGGGGCGGGCAGGGCTGAGCGGATCCCTTCCCACCCTCAACTCAGCCTTGTTCCTGGGGCTCAGTCTCAAAGGCGAGTGACAGGGGGGAGGAGCTGGTAAAGGAGAGGCCTGTCCTCCTCCCCAGCCAGGAGAACGCAGGACCACCCGCCCCAGAGCTCAGAGAGCTGGTGGGAGAACAGGAGGGAAACAGCTAAGCCCCAGTCTCCGCTCTCTGCCGGGCAGTTTCTCCTTGCCTTTCTCCTCCATTTCCGTGAAACCTTTTCCCCTGGGCCCAGTCAGTCTCCTAGAGCCCAGCTGCCCTCAGACCCAAGTCCTCTCCACCTGGTCACCCCTCTTGTTCCGGGGACCCGGGCAATTCCCAGCCCAGAGAGCACCCAGCTTGGCCACTAGGCACCCCTCACCCTCAGACGTGTTTACACTACCTGGGCCAGGAGCCCACGCTCGGGGTGGCCTTGCCTTCGGGACGGCTCTGTCGCCAGGAGCAGCGCTGGCCGAAGAAGGGACCTCCCGCAGCTCTGCTGCTGCTTCCATCCCATAGCCGGGACGCCGCACCCTGACCCAGGGCTCACCTGGCGCCTTTGTCTGTGCTGCTCCTCAGGGTCGGGGCCCTACTCCCCATCCCCACCTGCAGTGGACCCCCGACACCCCCCTTTGGGGGATCTGTGACACTGCGTTGTGGGACCGCGTTCACCGAGATCTTCTGGACTGTGCACTGTGGACACCAGGCCATGTGCCGTGGTGCTGGGTCCTGGCAGGGTGGGGGCTGGAATAAAGGTGTGCTTTCTTCCATTCCACGGTGTGTGGTCCTTTTGGCCTGGGTGGCCCGAACACCCCCATCCCTGGAGTGCTCGAACCTGGCATTGCCATGGAGGGCTTCAGATAAGGGGTGAACCTTAGAGATGACCTAGGCAGGGGGAGATGAACTGGGGTCAGCAACCCCCCTCCCAGAAACCCCTCTGCTCAGGGGATCTGCTCTGAGGGAACCAAGCAGGGAAGCTACAGGCCTTTCAGGCTTCTAGAAAAGACCAGGGTCTCTGAGGCTCTGGAAATGGGTGGTGTGGCCTCATCCCTTGGTCATAGGCAGGAGAGAGGAAGGAAGAGAAGGGCAGAGCTTGTCTACGGCCAGGACCCAGGAACCATGGAAGCCAGAGTCCAATTCTGAGGGAAGGGGGCCCCCAAATGGGGAAGTTGAGGTCCACTGATCTCTGGACAAGACCTCACCAAAACCCACACTCTACCTCCGACCCTTCCAGAGCCTACCACTGGCACATTAGAACAGGAGAGAACATCCCAAAGCCACCCATGGGTGACCAGCCCATTGGTCATCTATTTTCTTGGAGCCCAGCTATCCCGGCCCCAGGCTCAATGTTTCTGACATGATGACTCGTGACGGACGTCGGGTGTTCTGCCTTCCTAGCAACCGTCTGCTCCATGTTGGGCAACCATCCCTGCCCCACTCTCAGTCCCTGCGGAACTGACCCCAGACCTCCCTCCAGTCCTGCCCAATCGCTCCATCCCTCTGGCTACAGGGCTTGCTTCCAGGACAGGCAGGTGACCCAGTCGAAGCAAACAAGGCTTCGTGTTGAGACATTGCTAGAAGCCAAGGGCAGAAGTTGCATCTCTTCTCTGGGGTTTTGCTGAGAGGATGTGACTCTGAGGTTTCGCCACCACAAAGAAGGAGCAGAACCGACAGATGGGCAGTGACTAAGTCCTGCTGCCACTTGTTTGAGCCTCTACCCTTCACTAGGCTTAACCAGTTCCTGCTAGTCCAGTACGATGGGATAGCAAGTTGTTTTCTTTGCGTAAGCCAGATTGAATCAGGTGTTCTGTTCTTTGCAGTCAAAAGTGTCTCAAAAGGATTGTGGGAAGCAGTGGGGGTTGGACTGGTTTAAGAGGAAAGAAAAGGAGATAAACACTGAATTTAGAGGGAGAAGGGAGTGAAGGATGAATGACAAGAGATGATGTCTCTCTAAGCCTCAACTCCACCGAGAGTCAGCCCGGGCCCTTCCCTGCAGTATGACTGTTCCTGAAATTCCGTTTACGGGGGAACCTAACCCAGGCAGAGGTTAGGACCTTGTGAGAGAAAAGGCGCACAGCCTGGTAGCCTTGTCGGGACTCTCGTGCTTACTCAGCATTTAGAAGGTGGAGGAATCTTTCAGGTCCTGCCAAGGAGAGTGAAGTGAGGTCTCTAAGATCAGCGCATCTTGCTTGTCAACATCTTCGCGAGTTAGCGACTAGACTTTGACAAGGAGATTAGGGTGGGACAGGCGGCTTGCCCTGCTCCCAGAGGGGGAAGGGAGCAGAGAAATTGGGGAGGACAACTGTGATGTCTGGGAAACCCAGGTTCCCACAGAGAGGAGCTTGTTGTCACAGTCTAGAGACTCGCCCATCCAAACTAAAGCCATTTTGTCACCTCCACCAGGGACATTGCACTTTACCACCCACCCCTGAGTCTGGGTCTCTGGCCCTGGACCCAGAGAAGGGCATGCCACACTGGCACTTACCCATTCTGTCACAGGGAACATCGATCCCATCACCTAAAAAGCACGTCCCCATATACGACCCCTAATCCTCACACAACCCATTTCAC
The DNA here is from genome assembly GCF_000442215.2 of Lipotes vexillifer. Classification (NCBI taxonomy): domain Eukaryota; kingdom Metazoa; phylum Chordata; class Mammalia; order Artiodactyla; family Lipotidae; genus Lipotes; species Lipotes vexillifer. The sequence goes on from NW_006785619.1 coordinate 1,317,222, forward strand.
ACACATGGAAACTGAGGCTCCCAGTGGTGAAAAGCCTTGTCAATCACCGCAGTTCCAGCAAATCTTGGGATCAGGAAGCACACCCAGGAGTTCAGGCTCTGGGCCTCTGGGTGCCTTTCAGTGATGCTCTGGAGATGTTTCTCTCACAGGCAGCCCTGCTTTGTGACCCCTTTTTTTTCTTTTCTGCAAGAGCACAACTTAAACTCCAAGCCAATGTCTGTGTAATCAGATTCTTAAAGACTTTTGACTTGGTGGGATATGAGCATGAACACATTTTACATTTCTCCAACCAGTACCTTCAAACGTCCAGTCCAGTTGAGAACTCCCATTTCCTAATCTGCTCTGAAAGTCTGTTCCTCACCACGCCGGTCAGGGCCCTGGTGGGGAGCGGGGTGGTGTAGTGGGGGAGGAGGGAAGGAGCATCAGGAGAGGAGGGACATAGGGGCATCATTTGATCCTGGGACCCCCACCCCCTCATTCTTCAACGGAGGAATACAGCGGAAGCTTAACTGGTTGCCGGGTCAGGAAAATTCCCCTGGTCTCTCTTTGGCTCAGTGGCTGCTAGTGCTGGCTGGGGATGCCATCCTCTCTACCTGTGCAGAGGTGATTTCACTGCAAAGCTGATGAAGGCAAAACTTCACAATCTCTCACCTGCACAAGTCCCTTCCAAGCCTCACTACCCAATTTTGTATTCTTTTTCTTAAAGAGGGCCTTCAAAGTTGGAAAAGCTTGGGAATTCCCTGGTGGTCCAGTGGTTAGGACTCTGTGCTTTCACTGCCGGGTGCCCAGGTTCGATCCCTGGTCGGGGAACTAAGATCCCGCAAGCCGCGCAGCCCGGCCAAAAACAAACAAACAAACAAAAAAAGGTTGGATGAGCTGAGGGTCCCCACAACATTTGGATCCATCCTGGGTATGGTCCCCTGGGGGATGGGGAGCAGCTTCCCCAGGCTTCTTCATCACTGAAGGCAGAAAGCAGCAGCTGGGACTTCTCTGGCGGCCCAGTGGTTAAGACTTCGCCTTCTAATGCAGGGGATGCAGGTTCGATCCCTGGTCGGGGACATAAGATCCCACATGCCTTGGCCAAAAAACCGAAACATAAAACAGAAGCAATGCTGTAACAAATTCAATAAAGATGAGGCTACCTTTGTGGCGCAGTGGTTAAGAATCTGCCTGCCAGTGCAGGGGACACGGGTTCGAGCCCTGGTCCGGGAAGATCCCACATGCCACAGAGCAACTAAGCCTGTGCGCCACAACTACTGAGCCCGCAAGCCACAACCACTGAAGCCCACGCGCCTAGAGCCCGTGCTCCGCAACAAGAGAAGCCACTGCAATGAGAAGCTGGTGCACCTCAACGAAGAGTAGCCCCTGCTCACCGCAACTAGAGAAAGCCCGCGCGCAGCAACGAAGACCCAACGCAGCCAAAAATAAATAAATAAATACATTAAAAAAGAGAGAGAGAGAGTTTTAGTGTAGTTTATCATGCAGCAATGGATAACCAGAACAAGCTCTCCATTTCAGAAGACCTCTAAACCTTGGCTGAGAGTTTTGAAAAACTCAGGTCAGCACTGACAGTTGGTTTCTGAGAGGGACTTCTCCCAGAAAAGGTAGAATAAACATGTTTTTTCTTTTTTTTTTTGCCTATTTCTTCCCACATCTGAAATTCCTTTGGGGATCCACCCATCTCCACCCTCAATCCATATAGTTTGTATGGGGCTAATTCCAGCCCCAGCTTCAGAGTCTGTGACCAAGGCCAGTTCAGTGAGGGTCAGCCCCAGAACATTTGCAGTAGGAGGGTGACATCGTCTTTGTGCTAGGGTTGCTAAGCTGGAAGGATAGAAGCCCAGAGCTGCTGGTCATCATTTCTGCCACCACTTGGGAAGAGTCTGCCTGAGAATGAGTTAACACAGTTCAACACACAAGAAAGCAGAAATGAAATATTTGAGGAAGCACAATTCCTGACACATGTTCTGGGCACCTGAATCCATCCAGGCCTGAAGCCATTACTCCTGAATTTTCCAGTTACATAAACCAATATGTTCCCATATTTTATCAGGCTGGTTTGAGTTTGGATTATCCTGTTTGTTCATCTCTGCCTATTAAAATTGTATCAGTTTTTCATCACTAGTTTAAAACTCACCTCCTACGAGAAGCTTTCCTTGAATTTTTTAGGGGATGTTTATTGTTTGGGGTTTTCTATTGCCCAGAAAAGACCTTTCCACATACTTCCGAAAAATCCCCACAGCCCTCACAGCTCATCAGCATCACCAACGTGGCTACAATGGACACAGCCACCCTGATATCTTTTTTTTTTTGCGGTACGCGGGCCTCTCACTGTTATCTCTCCCGTTGCGGAGCACAGGCTCCGGACGCGCAGGTTCAGTGGCCGTGGCTCACGGGCCCAGCCGCCCTGCGGCATGTGGGATCCTCCCGGACCGGGGCACGAACCCGTGTCCCCTGCATCGGCAGGCGGACTCTCAAACACTGCGCCACCAGGGAAGCCCCTATGTTATGTGTATTTTACCACAATGTATAAAATGGATGATCTATAAAATCCAAACATTTTACCCAGAAACAATGGGCAAAATTGGGTATATTTTTAGACAAACAACGGGTATATTTTCTATAGCCACATGATTTCCTCTCTCTGAGGATCCAAATTACGATTTCTTTGAAGTCTTCTGTTCCCTGAATTATCTGCCCCTTCAGTTTTGTTTTTTGTCCTTGTCTTTTAGATGGAAGCCTTCCTTGAAGATCGGGTGATCCTTGGCCATTCATTCATTTTTAAGAATGAGGCAAGAAAAACTGATTGGAAACTGTGTGAACAGGACTTATCAACTGGCGGGCTTAATTGGCACAGCCATTTCATTGGAGAACCCCACATAACACTTGGGCTGGTCCGTTCCTCTAGAGAGACACCTTCCAGTCTTACCAGAGGGTGAGGGTTGAGGCGGGGCGGGGTGGGGGTACTTGACTGCCAACATACTTGGGGCCATCCAGGGAATGGGGCCAGAGCCCCCACCGTCATCTCATCTTCCAATTTTTTTTTAAATAAATTTATTTATTTATCTTTGGCTGCATTGGGTCTTCGTTGCTGTGCATGGGCTTTCTCTCACTGCGGCGAGCAGCGGCTACTCTTCATTGCGGTGGCTTCTCTTGTTGCGGAGCACAGGCTCTAGGCATTCGGGCTTCAGTAGTTGCAGTTCACGGGCTCTAAAGCGCAGGCTCAGTAGCTGTGGTGCATGGGCTTAGTTGCTCAGTATCTGTGGTGCACGGGCTTCTCATTGTGGTGGCTTCTCTTGTTGCGGAACACGGGCTCTAGGCACGCGGGCTTCAGTAGTTGTGGCACGCGGGCTCAGTAGTTGTGGCTCATGGGCTCAGTAGCTGTGGCACACGGGCTTAGTTGCTCCACAGCATGTGGGATCTTCCCGGACCAGGGCACGAATCCGTGTCCCCTGCATTGGCAGGCGGATTCTTAACCACTGCGCCACCAGGGAAGTCCCCACACTTGAGTTTTAACCTGTAAAAGGGTAAAGACTGGGCCTTGCCTGGGGCCACACTCACAGTGCCCAACATAATACCTGGCACAGAGCAGGTTCTCAAAATTATTCATGAATCAAATAAAATAATGAAGGCAGGCCAAGAGGACTTGTAGAAAGTGGGGAGTTGGTCCTGCCTAGGCTTTTAAAGGCTAAGGAGGCAAAGAAACTAAGAGGGGGACAAACGAACCCATGAACTCCACTGGATCCCAACTCCCTCCGGCCCCACCCATCACTGAAATGTTCTGTTTCCCAAACCTCAGGACGCCCAGTCTCTCACGTCTCAGAGCACCCCAACCCCCATCTGCATCCCTCCCTTCCTGCCTCTCAGCCACGCCCTCTCTGCCCCAAGCCAGTGCTTGCTTTTGGGGGTGGTGATGGGCCCCGTGGGAACTCAGAGTTGCCTCCACAAGGCCTGGCCAGGGTGGGGCGGTGCCTGTCCCTGGGGGTGAGCCTCTGGGCTGTGCAGTCGCGTCGGATGAGCAGGAGAGAGCCAGACTCCAGCTGTCACCATGGCTGAGTTCAGGGTGAGGGTATCCACTGGGGAGGCCTTCGGGGCTGGCACGTGGGACAAAATGTCTGTCATCATCGTGGGGACCGAAGGAGAGACCCTGCCACTGCCCCTGGACCATTTCGGCAAAGAGTTCACCGCGGGTGCTGTGAGTGTGGGGTGGGGGTGGTGGGGGGCGGAGGAGGGAGCAGGAGAGACTGTGCTCCAGGATACTAAACATGCCCCCCAGGAGGAGGACTTCGAGGTGACGTGCCCCCAGGACGTGGGCCGGGTGCTGCTGCTGCGCGTGCACAAGACTCCCCCAGCGCTGCCCCGTCCCTTCTGGTCCCTGGCCTCGGACGCCTGGTTCTGCCGCTGGGTCCAGCTCACGCCGCCCTGGGGGGCCCCCCTCCGCTTCCCCTGCTACCAGTGGCTGGAGGACCAGGGGAGCCTGGTGCTGCGGGAGGGGACAGGTGAGGGGGACACAGGAGGGAGGAGGGGGCTGGTGTGTTGGGGGGAAGGGCAAGGGGAGTGGAGAGGTGAGCCGGTGTGGCCGAGGGGGAGGGACAGGGGAGGGGAGCTGGGGAGTTTGGGGGAAGGGGCGGTGGCAGTCTGGTGTGGGAGAAACTACTTATGGGGGCAGGGGATCTGGTAAGGGATGGCTGGAGTGGAGGGGGG
>NW_006785619.1:1322107-1329501 GCF_000442215.2 Lipotes vexillifer
GGGGGGCGGGTTGCCGAGGGGATGAGGGTCAGCCTCGTTCCGCTGGTGTTGACGCAGCCTGAAGTCCCTGCCTGGTCCTCTGTCCTTTCCAATCACAGAATCTCCAGGAACTCATTAGAAATACAGTTTCTCAGACCCACCTCATAGCTACTGAATCAGTTATTGAGGGTGAAGGGCAGCAGTGTTGGTGTTTTTACCTGAAGTCTAGTTGATTTACAATGTTGTGTCCATTTCAGGTGTACAGCAGCGTGATCTAGGTTTTTTATTTGCAGATTATATTCCACTATACGTTATTACAACATACTGGTGTCAGCTTAATAAAAATGTGCAACATGACAGTTATGGGTTAAGTTTTATTTGGGGCAAAATGAGGACTACAGCCCAGGAGACGGCATTTCAGAGAGCTCTGAGAAACTGCTCCACAGAGGTAGTGGGGAAAGTCAGTACATATGTGATTTTGGTGAAGGGGGAGCTCTTGCAATCGAGCACATATTTTGTTTTGCAGAAGGTTTCTGCTAGTCGCGAAGAGCAGTCATCACCATGAAGGATTTTAGTGCTTTTCTGGATATGAGGAGATACAAGAATTGGGTTCATAAAATCATATCTATCTGAAAACCTGTTCTGCCCGTTTTTCCCAGAGCACAGAATGCCTCATTTCTGCTCACCACCCTGAACTCCTTTGGAAGTTGAAAGTCAGCAACTGCAGCAACACATGATTTAGTCCTTGTCCTTGTAGACAAGGATGGCAAGTGCCAAATTGTAGTTGACACTGGATAGATAATTCCCTGTGCAATAACAGTAAATCCTTGTTGCTAGCAATATTGGGGTTTTTTTTGTTTTTTGGTTGTTTTTTTTTGGGGGCTGCGCCTGACCGGGGATCAAACCCAAGCCGCATTAGGAGGGCAGAGTCTTAACCACTGTGCCACCAGGGAAGTTCCGCTAGCAATATTGTTTTAATAAGCCTTCCAGATGACTCATGCCCACTGAAGTTTGAAACCCACTGCTTTTTTTTTTTTATTTGCGGTACGCAGGCCTCTCACTGTTGTGGCCTCTCCCATTGCGGAGCACAGGCTCCGGACGCGCAGGCTCAGCGGCCATGGCTCACGGGCCCAGCCGCTCCGCGGCATGTGGGATCTTCCCAGACCAGGGCACGAACCCGTGTCCCCTGCATCGGCAGGCGGACTCTCAACCACTGCCACCAGGGAAGCCCCGTGATAAGAGTCCCCCCCGCCCCATAAGCGGGCCTCTCACTGTTGTGGCCTCTCCCGTTGCAGAGGCTCCGGACGCGCAGGCCCAGCGGCCATGGCTCACAGGCCAGTCGCTCCGCGGCATGTGGATCTTCCTGGACCAGGGCACAAACCCGCGTCCCCTGCATCAGCAGGCGGACTCTCAACCTCTCGCGCCACCAGGGAAACCCTGAAACCCACTGATTTTAAACTGCTTTTAAATGCCTCACTCTTGCTGGAGTCTTTCTGGGTCGCTGGCGAGGACTCCTAAGGCAGAAAGCCAGGGACCACACGCGCGAGCAAATGTTCGAAAGGTCATGGTCTGGCCAACTGGGCTGCTGTCTGAAGAGCGGGCTGCAGGCTTTCGCTTTAGGTCTCTGGGGACACAGCAGCTGCAGGCTTATTTGGCTCCTGGTGATTCCACGTGTGTTGTGAATTACATCCCGGAGAAAACCATGGCGCCTAATCTGCCAGCATCAGCCCCAGGTGAGGGAACAGATGGAGGGAGCTGTGTCTGTGGAGTGGCCTTTCTTCCTTTCTTGGCAAAACAAGGACACAGGAGTCAGGAGACGCAAGGCCAGCCTAGGCCCTGACGAAAGGAGCTGTGAAATCTTAAGCAAATTAGTTAACCTTTTTGATCCTTATTTTCTTCTGCAAAAGGAACTAAGAATACCAGGCTGATTTGTGTTATTAGGAAGAACAAATGAGAAGATGGTTGAGAATGCAGCTTGTCAGCTGCAAAGCCCTGCACACGTGTGTAGTGAGGTTCATAATGTCCCTCAGTTACCTCTGATCCAAGTGGCTACGCCCTCAATACTCAGAGTGAGGTCTCATGTCCACAGGGTCGGCATCACCTGGGAGCTTGTTAGAAATGCAGGGTCTTGAGCCACCCACCCCAAACCTACTTGATGAGAATCTGCATTTTACCAAAATCCCTGGGGGAACTAAGTTTTTGTGCATTAAAGTTTGAGAAGCAGGGTTTGGCCACCACCTGGTGGCAGGTGTACTTTAACTGCCAATTGTTCTCTGAAGTTGCCTGTTCAAACCCAAAGGCAATGACGGAATGAACCAAAGAATGAATGAGGGAGGGAATGAGAGGACGACTGGCTGGGGGTCCTCAGCTTTGCAGGGACATGATTTTATCATTTCACCTAAAGGTCTTCAGGCTGTGTTGCTTGCTGGATAAAGGGATTTAAAGAGGCTAAATCTCTTTAGGCCAGGCCAGAGTACATTTCTGGGCTCCCGCAAGCTTTGGAGGCTGAAGTGTCTCTCCACGGGATGCCTGCCAAAGGCAACTGACACCTTTCTGTGTTCCCACCCTCAGGACAACTTCCCCTCTGTGATGCATCTGTGTTAGTCAGGAATTTTGTGGTTGCAAGAACAATAACAGACTCCAGCTAGCAGACAGAAAAAATGGGAATGCGTCAACAGGTCACAGAAGTGAGGGCTGGAAGCATAGCCAGATCTTACAGGCCAGAAGCCAGGGTGACTCTCCCCCTGTCTCTGGAGCCCCCTAGATGCTTCTCTTTCTGGCTTCACTTTCCTCTCTCCCTGCAGAACAGCTTTCTTTGGTTCCCAGTCCACACAGTGGAAAATGGCCTTTTTTTTTTATTATTATTAATAGCAACTCCTTTATTTTTAATTATTTTTTAAAATTTATTTATTTATTTGGTTGCTCCCGGTCTTAGTTGCGGCAGGCAGTCTTCTTAGTTGCGTCAGGAAAACTCTTAGCTGCGGCACGCACATGGGGTCTAGTTCCCTGACCAGGGATCGAAACTGGGCCCCGTGCATTGGAAGCACGGACTCTTCACCACCAGGGAAGTCTCGCAGTCCTGGTGTTTACATGCTATAACCCAGATATCCAGATAGAGATGACCTCTGGTCCAGCCCCAATCTCCAATTCCCTGGGAAGGATTCTGATTGGCCTTGCTCTGGCCAGGTGCCCAACCCTGGACCAATCAACTGACCAGGGGAGAACATGACTGTGGGAACATGGCAGCTCTCCCTGCGGCCTTGAGGGTGGAGGGGAAGGGCAGAGCCCAGGAAGACCCCTGCTTGTGGAAGGGGGGCTGGCCCTGACCAGGGCCTCCAAGGGGTCTGCCACTCCCTCTCCCTAGTTAGTGGTTTCCCTGAGGCTTCTTGCTGGCTGCCTCCCTGCTCCTCCCTCCAGCTGGAAGACTTACATCCCAGGCTGGCCTCACTGCTTCAATGAGGAGACCATAAAAAACCTGGACCTCAACATCAAATACTCTCTGGCAAAGAACATCACCTTCTACCTGCGAGGCGTATCATTGTGAGGATGCCCACCTGGGCCTCAGATGTACTGGTACCCCTGCCTTCTGCCCCCCCCCATTCAGCTCCCCCACCATCAGGGATGTGGGTCACACAGCCCCGCCCAGGGCACGGCCTCTGCTCCCCACCTATTCCAACAAGGTGAGGATGACCTCAGGGGCAGTGACTACCTCGGCCCCCCCGGAGGCTGGTTCAGGACCCCAGGAGGGATAAGCTTAGCCAACGCGGGCGGGTCTCCCAGGGCCTCTTGCCTCCTCCCCACCCTTCACATCTTCTGGCAGGTTGGCAGATCTGAAACTCAAAGGGCTGCTGGACCGCAAGGGGCTCTGGAAGAGCCTGGAGGAGATGAGAAGTGTGTTCAACTCCCTGAAGAACCCAGCCGTGGGTGAGGGGCTCCAGCCGGGGCTCCAGACCTCTTCCCTGGGGTATCAGCTCTCCTGGCTGTCAGGAATCTCAGAAAACCAAGCGCCAGTTCACTGTGTGACCCTGGGCAGGCCCCTGACTCTCACGAGACCTTACTTTCTCCTCAGACACAGAAAAGGATGTGTAGTGGGGGCATCTCTGACCTTCTAATGCCTTGTATCCATCAGACACTTGTTGAGCCACTACACATGAGACACTCGCTTAGGGGCTGTGGACACAGTCCTTGTCCCCGCAGGGCTCCCAGTTGAGCAGACAAGTGGACATTAGGCTCAAAGGCAAATAATGAGTTTCACTTATGAAACCTGTGCATCAGCTCCAGTGAGAGTGTGTAAAAGGGGGACCTGGCCTAGTCCAGCTAGGGAACTCTCTACAGAGAGTGACTTTTATGCTGAGACCTCAAAGTGGGGCAGGTGTCAACAGCGCCAGGCGTGGTGTGTGAGGGCAGAGCGTGCTTCAGGTTCGGGGGGGCAGTCCGGTGCATGTGGAAGGCCCTGAAGATGGAAGGAGTGGAGACCTTTGAGGGGAAAGATGCTGCTGTGGCCAAAGGAGATTGAGCCAGGGAAGGAAGACAGGAGGCGAAGCAGGAGGGGTGCATGGGCCCTGGGCCGTGCAGGACTGTGGAGGCCGTGGCAGGAGCTCAGGCCTTTCCTAAGTGCAGTGGGAGCTTCAACCAGCTGCCAGCTGGGGAGTACTGTGGCCAGATGTGCCGTGGGGAGGGGGCTGTTAGGGGACAGGAGTGGAAGCAGGAGGACCAGTTATGAGGCTCTGGCTGTGGTCAGCAGAGGATGGAATCCTCAGCGAGGCAGTGACAGCAGAGATGGAGTGGACGTGTGGAGCAAGAGCTACTGAGGATGGAGAATCGGTGGGACTTGATGGGCGGAGGATGGGGGGAGCTGCCGAGAGGACTCCGGGCTCTGCCACCTGCAATCCAGTGGATGAAGGTGCCATTCCCGGGATGCCAGGCAATGGGCTGGGGACTGGGCTAGAGCAGGAGCCCATGTTCAGCCTCCGATATACTGTGTTTGAGTCATGGGGTAGGAGATGGCAGGTAGAGGGTGGGACTGGTGGGCTGGGGACTAAGGTTTGCTGTTTGGTGAACTGAAGCCAAGGGGTCAGAGGAGGTCACCCTGGGAAGTGCTGCATGAGAAGAGAGGGGAGCACAGGATGGATGCAGGGGAAACGCCACAATGGTGCTCAGGGGGAGACCCCTGGGCGCTGGGGTGACTGGTCCCATCTCCCCTGCCCCCCTGCAGAGTATGTGTTTGAGCACTGGCAGGAGGATGCCTTCTTTGCCTACCAGTTCCTGAATGGCCTCAACCCGGTCCTGATCCGCCGCTGTCGCCACCTCCCAAAGAACTTCCCTGTCACTGATGCCATGGTGGCCCCAGTGTTGGGCCCCGGGACGAGTCTGCAGGCTGAGCTGGAGGTGAGGGGCACAGGAGTCCTGGCTCTGTGCACCCCCATCTCAGTGCTTTGGGCCCATCCCCTACTGGAGAGGAATAACACTCACATTTGTTAAGGACCTACTGTGTGCTACGTGCCAAGAACACCCTCTCCCGTGTACAGTCTCCTGGCCCTGAATCCTCTCCCCACCCCCATACTCCCCACCTTCTGCCTTTAGAAAGCCAGATGGCAGCCCTGGCTCCCCTTCTCTCTCCCGCAGAAAGGGTCCTTGTTCCTGGTGGATCACGGCATCCTCTCTGGCATCCGCACCAATGTCATTAATAGGAGGCCTCAGTTCTCCGCGGCCCCAATGACCCTGCTATACCAGTGCCCAGGGTGTGGGCCCCTGCTGCCCCTCGCCATCCAGGTCAGCAGCCGGGCAGGCGACAGGGCAGGGGCAGGGAGAGGTCTGACTAAACGGTTGGCAGACACTCAAGTCTGCCTCTCCCCACTGGCCTCTCCTATAGCTCAGCCAGACCCCTGGGCCCGACAGCCCCATCTTTCTGCCCAGCGACGACAAGTGGGACTGGCTGCTGGCTAAGACGTGGGTGCGCAATGCCGAGTTCTCCATCCACGAGGCCCTCACACACCTGTTACAGGTGCACCTGGTGACCGAGGTCTTCACCCTGGCTACGCTGCGCCAGCTGCCTCACTGCCACCCACTCTTCAAGGTCAGTGGCCCAGCAAGATGGCCCAGACTGTACCCCAAGCCTGCAAGTTCCTGCACCTTGGCCTGCCCTTCGGGGTTCTATGCTGCCTGTCCCCACGTGGCCCTGTCCTTCCAGGCTGAGATGCTGAGCCCCCATTCTGCCTCAGCAGCATCTCCCTGCACAATTCCCCTGAGAGGCTGCTTTCCAGCAGGCCCTGAGCTGGGGTGAGGTGATGGGGACAGGCGCGTGGGAGAGGACCGCATGTGAGAGCAGGCTATGCCCCAGAGAGATTCTCTTCTTAGGGGAGCTCAAGCCAACAGCGATCACAGAAGCCCAGCTCCTAGCAAAGGAGAGACCTGGGGCTGACAGATGCCAAAGTGTGAACATGGCTTTGACCAACAGGTTTTCTGCAGATAGCTGCAGGGTGGGGAGCCCTGAGAGGGAGACCCGTGTCTCTAAGGTGGGCTCTGCTAAGCCTTCAGATGGCCCAGATTAATTTCCTCCGGGGACCTGGAGCATCTCCTCTGTGAAGTTGAGGGGTCCACAGCTGCTCACATTTTCTGATTCTTCCTTAGACAGTCTCCTGGGTCCTGGATGCAGGCCCTACTCTGTCCTCTTCAATCCAGGCTGATTCTTTCTGACAATCTACAGCTCCCAGGGCCCGGCGCTCAGCCGTGGTCTCTAGGGGACCATTTCACATTGCCAGACCCGCAGGCCCTGGTTATCACGGTTCTTTGCCTGCCTGGGGTTAGAAAATCACAGGAGGCCAGAGCTGGAGGGATTCATAGTGCTATCCAGATCAGCCCTCTCATTTGCCCAGTGATCTGATGCCCAGAGAGAGGAAAGCACATGCTCAAGGTCACAGAACAGGATGCTGGTGGACCTTAGCCCCCATCACTGGGCCTGAAGCCCTGATCCCTATCCCAGGCTGCCCCCCTTGTCCCTGTCATCTCTTTCCATGTGTGACTGACAGGACTGGGTTCCTCTATGGGCGGGGGCGGGTCTGGGACCACAGAGACCAAGACTTCGCCCAGCTCTGCCTTCTCTGGCCCTTACAGCTGCTGATCCCACACACACGGTACACCCTGCACATCAACACGCTGGCCCGTGAGCTACTCATTGCCCCCGGGAAGGTGGTGGACAGGGTAAGGACTGCTTTAGGGAGGGTGGGGATGGGATATTCCTTCAGTGTAGAGAACCTGGCATCTTGGGTTTCCCTGGTGGCGCAGTGGTTGGGAGTCCGCCTGCCGATGCAGGGGACGCGGGTTCATGCCCCGGTCCGGGAAGATCCCACATGCCGTGGAGCGGCTGGGCCTGTGGGCCATGGCCGCTGAGCCTGCGCGTCCGGAGCCTGTGCTCC
>NW_006785619.1:1329511-1333885 GCF_000442215.2 Lipotes vexillifer
TCTCTTCTTAGGGGAGCTCAAGCCAACAGCGATCACAGAAGCCCAGCTCCTAGCAAAGGAGAGACCTGGGGCTGACAGATGCCAAAGTGTGAACATGGCTTTGACCAACAGGTTTTCTGCAGATAGCTGCAGGGTGGGGAGCCCTGAGAGGGAGACCCGTGTCTCTAAGGTGGGCTCTGCTAAGCCTTCAGATGGCCCAGATTAATTTCCTCCGGGGACCTGGAGCATCTCCTCTGTGAAGTTGAGGGGTCCACAGCTGCTCACATTTTCTGATTCTTCCTTAGACAGTCTCCTGGGTCCTGGATGCAGGCCCTACTCTGTCCTCTTCAATCCAGGCTGATTCTTTCTGACAATCTACAGCTCCCAGGGCCCGGCGCTCAGCCGTGGTCTCTAGGGGACCATTTCACATTGCCAGACCCGCAGGCCCTGGTTATCACGGTTCTTTGCCTGCCTGGGGTTAGAAAATCACAGGAGGCCAGAGCTGGAGGGATTCATAGTGCTATCCAGATCAGCCCTCTCATTTGCCCAGTGATCTGATGCCCAGAGAGAGGAAAGCACATGCTCAAGGTCACAGAACAGGATGCTGGTGGACCTTAGCCCCCATCACTGGGCCTGAAGCCCTGATCCCTATCCCAGGCTGCCCCCCTTGTCCCTGTCATCTCTTTCCATGTGTGACTGACAGGACTGGGTTCCTCTATGGGCGGGGGCGGGTCTGGGACCACAGAGACCAAGACTTCGCCCAGCTCTGCCTTCTCTGGCCCTTACAGCTGCTGATCCCACACACACGGTACACCCTGCACATCAACACGCTGGCCCGTGAGCTACTCATTGCCCCCGGGAAGGTGGTGGACAGGGTAAGGACTGCTTTAGGGAGGGTGGGGATGGGATATTCCTTCAGTGTAGAGAACCTGGCATCTTGGGTTTCCCTGGTGGCGCAGTGGTTGGGAGTCCGCCTGCCGATGCAGGGGACGCGGGTTCATGCCCCGGTCCGGGAAGATCCCACATGCCGTGGAGCGGCTGGGCCCGTGAGCCATGGCCGCTGAGCCTGCGCGTCCGGAGCCTGTGCTCCACAACGGGAGAGGCCACAACAGTGAGAGGCCCGCATACCGCAAAAAAATTAAAAAAAAAAAAAGAATCTGGGGTCTTGGGGTGGGAGTGGCCCTGTCTCCCCAACCACTATTACCTCCTGCTTCTGGGGCAAGGGCTGTGGTACCCAGGAGTCCCGTTTCCCAGTCCACAGGCCTTGGCATTGAAGGTTTCTCTGAGCTGATACAGAGGTACATGGAACAGCTGAACTATTCCGTCCTGTGTCTGCCTGAGGATATCCGGGCCCGAGGAGTTGAAGACATCCCAGGCTACTACTACCGGGATGATGGGATGCAGATCTGGGGTGCAGTGGAATGGTGAGGGGGCCAGCCCCAGAGAGCTGGGGCCTTGGGGGACAGGAAGGAAGGCTGGGAAGGAGGAAGGCCCAGGGAGGCGTCCACCAGGAGGAGGACCAGACATTAATAGCCCTGGGACCAGGCGGGGGCACTCCTCAGAGAGGGTTGGGGTTCACAGCTGGGATGGAACCCTGTGCACCTTGCAGCTTTGTCTCCGAAATGATCGGCATCTACTACCTGAGCGACGAGTCTGTCCGCGATGACAGTGAACTCCAGGCCTGGGTGTGGGAGATCTTCTCTGAGGGCTTCCTAGGCCGGGAGAGCTCAGGTAAGGGGACCTCGGTTCTGAGGTCCTACCCTCAGGCCACTGCACATTGTCCTCAGGACCCTGGCAGCCCCGTTCCCAGCCCAGCTCTCCCTGCAGGAGTACCCTCCTCCCTGGGGACACGGGAAGCCCTGATACAGTACGTCACCATGGTGATATTCACCTGCTCGGCCAAGCATTCCGCCATCGGTACAGGGCAGGTGAGAAGGGTCGATGCCAGGGTGCCGGGACAGAGGGGTCCGGGCACCTAGCCTCACTCTGCCCTCTCGGCCTTCAGTTTGACTTCAGTGCCTGGATGCCCAACCTGCCACCTACCATGCAGCTGCCACCGCCCACCTCTAAAGGCCAGGCAAGCCCGGAGGGGTTCATAGCCACCCTCCCACCAGTCAATGCCACATGTGATGTCATCATTGCCCTCTGGGTGCTGAGCAAGGAGCCTGGAGACAGAGTGAGTGTGGGGCTGGGAGCCAGACCAGGCCAGCCCTGGGGTAAGGGAGGCGACACTGTTTACCCTCCCTGACCCACACCCCACTGTGCCATCAGACTCCGGTGAGTCTTCCCAGGGTGACACAAGGGCATTGGACATCTCACAAGGAGGGTCAAATGGCCAAATGAGATGAGGCAGAGTCACCCTTAGCTGCAAGGGCAACGTGTGGTATGTTCCAGTGAGGCCGCCCCCTTTAAAACTCTCACTTGAGCTTTTATCCCCGAGAGCTGCCTGCAGTAATCATCACTGTTCAGGGGGAGGGGGCACGGATGAGGCTCAGTCGTAGGCTGCTTCAGGTCCCCCAGGGTGGATGGCTAAGGCGGGTCCCGGCTGCAAAGCAGCCCCTTCACCCAGCCTTGTGTTTGGTTCCCAGCGGCCCCTGGGCACCTACCCGGACGAGCACTTCACGGAGGCGGCCCCGTGCTGGAGCATCGCAGCCTTCCAGAGCCGCCTGGCTCAGATCTCGCGAGACATCCAGGAGAGAAACCAGGACCTGGAGCTCCCCTACACTTACCTGGACCCTCCCATCATCGAGAACAGCGTCTCCATCTAAATCCCTTGGGGAAAAGGGCCCCACATGACATCCCTTTGACCCCATAGCTCTAGGCTACCTGCCACCCAGAAAAAAGGACTCCCCAGAAAACCAGGCCCCCATATGCCCCTGCTGGGTCTGGTGTATCTCATCCCCAATACACCACAAAACAGAAACAAAAAAAACCCCAGAGAATAAAAGCTCATTGGACGACACCACTATGCCTTTTGAAGACTCCAAGCCTCAGAGTGCCTGCACACCCACAGCTCCCTGGAAGGGTACCATAGGGGGAACACAGTCCTGCCCCCAAACCCACTGACCACAGCTGATTGGACCTAATGGTCATGCGGCTCAAGGGCAGCCCTCTTCCAGACTGTCCAGCAGCACAAGGCGTGGCCCACATGAAAACTGCTCGAGAGGTTGATGGTGACCTATGGTCCCAACTTTAAAATGAACAACCCACTGAGAAAGGGCCATGGGAAGCAGGGCAGAAGGAAGACCTACTGCCGGGGACTTGCAGGCAGTGCCCACATATGCTTTCTAAAAAAAACATACCCCGGGACTTCCCCGGTGGCTCGGTGGTTAAGAAACCGCCTGCCAATGCAGGGGACACGGGTTCGAGCCCTGGTCTGGGAAGATCCCATATGTGGTGGAGCAACTAAGCCTGTGTGCCACAACTACGGGAGCCCACATGCCTAGAGCCTGTGCTTCGCAACAAAAGAAGCCACCGCAATGAGAAGCCCGCGCACTGCAAGAAAGAGTAGCCCCCGCTCGCCGCAACTAGACACGCACCAGCAAAGACCCAATGCAGCCAAAAATCAATAAATAAAATAAAAAATAAATATATGCCCCAAAGTTAGACAAGAGCCTTGCATATTATAAAACAGTTTCCATTTCCCGAGACTTAGGCAATATATCATTAATCATAGATTGCCTTCTAGATTCAATTCTCAGTGGCGGAATTCCAACATTTCATACACATTCTTTAATTCTGTTTTTCTTTTTTCTTGTTCTGACTCAATGAGCATCCACTAAGGCCAAAAATGTGTCCCCTTGAATTCACCTGGTGATTTCCATTTGCAGGCAGCAGAGCTTTGGTTTTTCAGTTTCACTAATTTTTATAAAACACTGCAAACGGATGCAATATATATTTGAATAACTGCACAAACATGGCCACTGAAAAAAGCAGAACAACACTTCAGAAAGGGCAACGCCGCCCAGCACACAGCACTGGAACTGTTCATTCTTTATTGAGATTTAGTGTAACCCGAAATGATTCAGAGATATATAGCTGTCAAACTTCTTTGATTTAAAACAATTCCTGCAAACTGAAGCAATAAAGAAGTTTATGGAAAAGAAACTGTGTGCCTTGAGGGATTAAAGAAAGGGTTAAGGGACTTCCCTGATGGTCCAGTGGGTAAGACTCCACGTTCCCAATGCAGGGGGCCCGGGTTCGATCCCTGGTCAGGGAACTAGATCCTGCATGCCGCAACTGAAGATCCCGTGTGCTGCAACTAAGACCCAGTACAGCCAAATAAACAAATAATTTTTTTTAATTTTACTTATTTATTTTTATTTTTGGCTGCCTTGGGGTTTTGTTGCTGCGCGCCGGCTTTTCTCTAGTTGCGGAGAGCGGGGGGGGGGGGGG
>NW_006785619.1:1333895-1349256 GCF_000442215.2 Lipotes vexillifer
GGGGGGCGGCGGCTGCTCTTCGTTGCTGTTCCTGGGCTTCTCATTGGGTGGCTTCTCTTGCTGCAGAGCACGGGCTCTAGGCGCGCGGGCTTCGGTAGTTGTGGCTCACGGGCTCTAGAGCGCAGGCTCAGTAGTGGTGCACGGGCTTAGTTGCTCCGCGGCATGTGGGATCTTCCCGGCCCAGGGCTCAAACCCGTGTCCCCTGTAGTGGCAAGCGGATTCTTAACCACTGCGCCACCAGGGAAGTCCCGAAGTTTTTAAAAAAGAACAGGGTTAAACACCGTGAGAGTTAAACTCAGTCCTCAGGAAGGACTGGAAACCCGGAAGCTCTGGGCACAGGAACTAGTGGACACTCTCCTCAGGCACTGCCGTCAGGATGATGAAGCGCTTTTTGTCCTCGAGTTATTTGCCTCAGTATTCAAATTCCATGAGGGAAAGTCTCTTTGACTCAACTTGGAACAGCGGAAACTATTGGTGGCTGCGGCAGAGCCTGTGCTCGCCAAATATCTCAGCTGCTTGCCAGCGTTCGCCGGTCTACCTTTCAGTTAGGTTGTGACCACGTGACCAAATCTGGCCAATAGACTGTGAGAGGAGCGAGGTAGGGGGTACATCCAGCATGAGGCTGGTGTGCCTCCTGTATCCTTCTCTTGCCCTCGAGGTTACCTTGTAGGCATGTTTCAGAACTCACGAGCCCCATCCTCCCCTCTGTCAATAGACTATAAGCTCACGAGGACAGGGTTCGTACCTCCCCCCACACTGCAAGTGCTCAGTAGGTGTTGAATAGAGGAATTAATACACAAATGATTCCTAAAACCCTTCCTTTTTCATTTACCTGTGTGTCTTCTCAACTAGACCACGAGTTTCTGGAAGGCAGGAGCTGGATTTCAGTCAGCTTCATATGCTTGGTGCCCCACTTTGTGCTGTTGCATGAGAGATACCAAACGAATGTTTAATGATGGATGGAAGGAAAAATGATGGATGGATGGATGGGTGAGCTTGTGTGTTGCGGGGGCAGTTATGCCCCAGTCAGAAAGTTGGTATTTGCTTCAATGTTTGTTTTGGGGGATCAACTATCATCTCGAGAAACTGGAGAACCCAAGGCAGCTCAGCAGTGGAAATCCAAGCAGTCTGTCTCCAACCCTCGTTGGAGAAGGCACCACCACCGCTATTGCTCAGGCCCTGTGAACCCCTCTGACTCTGTCTCTCTGTCTGTCTGTCTCTCTCTCTCTCAGACACACTCCTAGTCCTTGGGCTCTTGGCTGACCAGCCATAAGAGGAGAAAGTCCTTACAGGTAACATTCACCTCTAGAGGATAAACAGTTAACTCTTCACGTGGTCAGCGTGAGGACTTCCTTATGGGCAACGAGGCCCTGAACATCCAGGCCCCAAAGTGATGCCGGGGGGGACCCCCTCTCCAGCTGGGCTTGCTGACCAGAGCAGGAAGACTGGCTCTCTCTTCACCACCTGGACTCCTGCCTCCACCATCCCAGGTCCTTCAGTTAGGGAATATGGGAGTCATGCAAAGAGAAAAGAGGAAGGAGTGTAGGGTGGAAGGTCCCAGAAGTGGGGTGAGATCCCAGCTTACTCCCTGCCTCTCCCTGCCCAGTGTTCCAGAACAGGGTGGAGTGGGTCACCAGGGAAGGAGGAGGATAAATGTGAGGGTAGGTGGCAGCAAAAGGGGTAGAAACAGAGATGCAAGACCCTAAGACATTAGCACGGAACAAGCTTAATGAGACAATGCAGACACAAGGGTTGCCAGGTGTAAAAAAAATTTTTTTAATTTATTTTTGGCTGCGTTGGGCCTTTGTTGCTGCACGTGGGCTTCCTCTAGTTCCTCTCTGGGAAATAGGGCAGGTAGCGTCTGCAGCAGGAAGGCTGGCCTATCCTTCTGCCCCAGGGCGCTGAACCCACGATAGGCAGGATGGTGGGTGTTGAAGTTAGAGCTTGGGGTCCCTAGGGCACAGAGAGGCTCCAGGGAAGGATGGGCAGGGATGGGAGGGGGCTTATCTGTGGATTTCTGCGGGACCAGGATCAGCTGAGGAAGGGCTGGGATTGAATACAAAAGTCGATATTTGGAGTGAAATTTGGGGCATAAGAAGGTAAAGAACGGGTATGTAATTTGTGATATAGTCATAACTCAGAATCCTGCCCAGCAATTTTAAAAAACACAAATATAGGGACTTCCCTGGTGGTGCACTGGCTAAGAATACTCCTGCCAATGCAGGGGACACGGGTTCGAGCCCTAGTCCGGGAAGATCCCACATGCTGTGGAGCAACTAAGCCCATGTGCCACAACTACTGAGCCTGCGCTCTAGAGCCTGCGAGCCACAACTACTGAGCCCATGTTCCACAACTAGTGAGCCCACGTGCCACAACTAGTGAAGCTTGCGCACCTAGAGCCCATGCTCCGCAGCAAGAGAAACCATGGCAATAAGAAGCCCGCGCACAGCAATGAAGAGTAGATCCTGCTCGCCGCAACTAGAGAAAGCCCGCGCACAGCAAAGAAGACCGAGCACAGCCAAAAATAAATAAATAAATAAATATTTTTTAATTTAAAAAATAAATAAATACTACATTAAAGAGTGATAAGTGCTGAAGAGAAGCTATAAAGCAGGGAAGGATAATACAGTAAGTCCCCTACACATGAACCTTCAAGTAGCCAACTTTTAAAGATGCGAACATGCTTTTGCATATCCAATCACCTAAGTGAGTTCCCGTGTCTGGTATATATTGTCATGTCCATGCATCCTCTGCAAGTGGTTGTGCTTTTGTGTACTTTACTGTACAGCGCTGTATAGAGTATAGTAGTACAGTATCTTTATTTCAAGCCCAGGATGTCCAGAAGCAAGAATAGAAGCAGTGGTGATGTAGCTGGTACTGCTAAGAAGTGCCAGCTGTTGTACTGTACTACTGTACTTTTCAAGGTACTGTCCTGTAAGATTAAAAATGTTTTCTTTACTTTTTGTGTTTGTTTATGTATTATTTGTGTGAAAAATATTATAAACCTATTACAGTACAGTACTCTACAGCCAGTTGTGTTAGTTGGGTACCTAGGCTAAATTTGCTGGAATTAGGAACAAATTGGACTTATGAACGTGCTCTCGGAACACAACTCATTAGTATGTAGGGGACTTACTGTATAAAGTATAGGGGAGCAAATTTAGATATAGAGTAGCCAGGCAAGAGCTCTTTAGAAGGGGACTTTTGAGTAAAGGTATAAAGTGTGGTCGACTCCTTCCAACCACAGGGCCTTTGCACATACTGTTCCCTCTCCACCTCTTAGACCTGGTTAATGTTTCCTCTTCCTTCAGATCTTAGCTTGATAATTGCTTCATCAAGAAAGACCAGTTTAACTCTTAATGGCTCCCAGAGCACTGTAGTTAACATCTTTGATGGATATCTTTCTTTTCCACTAGATTAGACTGTCTGTAATTTGGTTTGATTTTCTCCCCACCTCCAGGCACAGTACCTGGTAACTGGGAGATTCTCAAAACATGGGTTAGTGATGAGGACAAGATCGGGGTTGGGAACTGAATCAATGATGGAATTGGAATTACAATGAATATTCAGTAAGGACGAGATGAGGGGTAGGAAGTGACTTGAGGGCGGGGAATGCCTTAAGGGGATGGAGGCAGGACAGAGAAGAGGCTGGGGATGAAGGTCATACACATGCTCTGTGACTGGCAGAGCTGTCTCATTTGCCTGGTCACAGTACTCTCACGGGCTGTCAGGCCGGTCAGGCCTGCCCTCCTGGGCTCTGCTCAGCCACCCTGATGACCCTTGGGTGATGCGAGGAACTTGATGATTCAAATTTGCATCTTAAGATGAAAATTTACCCAGCCTCCTGCCTTCTAGCCACTCCCCTTCTCTTGAGACTGTGCCCCCAGGGGGCTGCTAAGGCTCTGTAAGGAGCAGGGCCAGTGGAGGGGGGAACTGAGGCTCAGAGGTTTGGGAAACTTCACCTCCAGGCCCCTCTGGGATGCTGGGTTCTGGAGGAGCAGGGGTGAGAGGCCCAGCCTTAACCTTCTAATCCAGCAGTAGCATCACTCTGTGGGGGTGGGAAGGAGGCAGGGGCACACAGTCATCCTGGAGTGGATTGTGGGAGGGGATTTGGAAGAAACAGGGGAGGGAGCTGATGGTGTTTGGGCGATTTTCCAAATCACAATCCATTCTCAATAGGTGTCCCCCAGCCAACTCCTCTGTCCCCAAAAAAGTAGGAGTGGTGGCTCCGGGTTTGATCAGGGCTCAAGTCTGGAGTGGAAATTAGGTTCCCAAGGGAAACAGATGGAGATGGGGATGGTGGGGATGTGGACGTGGCCGGGGACATGGATGGGATTAGACATGAGGATGTAGATGGAGCGCTCCGCAGTTACAACCAAAACGTGGATGCGTGACTCTGGGTAGGTGCTCATTGGGCTGAAGAACTGGTTCTCTCCTTGACCGGGGTGGACCCGGAGGGCAGGAGAGGCCCCAGGGAAGGATGTGAGCTCGCTGGGCTGGCTCACAACGAGCTACCCACACAGGAAGCTGAGCCCTCACTGCTGGGGCACCCACCCCACCCCCACCTTGTCCCACCCAGAGCTCTGCAAGGCAGGGGAGCAACCCCTGGAGCCCCCCGCCCCCCAAGACAGGGGAAAAACAATCAGATTGGGTCACTCCCCTACTGTAAGCCAGAGCTTAAAACTGTGTTTCCCTTAGAATCAAATCCAAGGACTCAACTGTGGACTATAGGATCGTGCATGACCCAGCTTCCGTCCACCCCTGGGTCACCTATTGCAGCCACTCGGGCCTTGAACGCACACCCTTCAGGGCCCTTGAACTTGCCCTGTCCTTGTTTGTAACACATTTCCCCCCAGTCTCAATTCAGCTGTCACCTCGTCAGAGAGACCTTCCCTGATCACCACACCTAATGCTCCCCCCCCAGGTCATGCTAACACACCACCTGGTTTCATCTCCTGACTGCACTTGCAACCATCTGAAAGGATTTATTTGTTTATGTGTTTGTTTATGTGTTTTTTGTCTGCCCCCATAAGCCAGTTGAAGTAGGGGTCATGCCAGGGGAATTCACAGCCGTGTCCTCCACATACTGTCTAGGGAGACAGGAGCCATGAGGCAAGCAGATCCTAGAACGTCAGTGCTGGAAGGGACTTTCCCGGTCTTCACGTTCCTCCCATTTATCTGACAAATCTGGGCCACTGAGGCTGAGGGACTCGGAAAGAGGGCTGGTATCTTCTCTTTACACCATACCAGCCGCCCTCCAGACTGACGGAAAAGCACAGAGGGGGTCCAGAGTACAAGCTGAGGGACGCCACCTGTCTGACAAGGCTGGAGCTTTACATGGGCCCCCTCCCCACATCCTGTCCCCAGAGGTTTCCAGAGCCCACATAGGATCCTACGTGTGGCCAGTTGTGTCTCCCCAGTAAATCTCCCTCCAAGCTGGCTTTCTGGGGAAACAGATTCCAATGATCCCCCCTGGTTCCACCCTCTCTGGCTCTGGGACATTTGCAGACGAGGCATGTCTTCTAATGCTAACTTTGGTGCAGGCCAAGGAATGTCCGTCCTCTTGGAAAGACAAGCTGCCTGACTGTGGCCTGACATCCTTCCAGCGTATCCCAGTCCTGCTGTTCTAAATCAAAGCCCAGGTTTAAGGGGATGGCACATCCAGCCTCTGCTATAGTTATTCTAGCCACAAGGGGGCGCCATTGGGTATGTCTTATTCCTTGATTTTGTTCAAAGGCGAGCAGAAACTGGTGATTTTGGCTAAATTCTTAGGTTGGAATCTGCAGGTGAGACATCCCCAAACACGCTTCTTCATGCACAATGCCATGGGGATCCTATTCTCCCAGTATCACATGTTCAGGAAGTGAAAATCCGATCTTTGGCAGAGCCAAAGTCTGCCCCACGTCCACTCCCCAAAGACACTGTGACCAGGGTTTGGTCGGGTACAAAATTTGACTCAGGAGGCAGAAGAGGTAAGGGGGGTTAGATCTGAAGTCTAGGGAAGCAGGAAAATGGGAAGGTTGGGCGGCTGTGGAGAAAGATGTGGATGACTGGCTTGAGGGCTGCACAAATCTCAATTTTTAAGGGCTACAGGGCTGGAAGGGAGAACATTAGACCCCCCAGATTACCATCTGTTTCAGTCAGGGTGGGTTAGATTATGCTGCAACAACAAATAATCTCAAAATCTCAATGGCTTAACCCAGCAAAAGTTCGTTTCTCACTCAGCTCCATGCCCAGCTCAGGTCATCACGGGGCTCTGCTCTAGTCCCTCAGAGACAGAAGCTGATGGAAGCAACATCTCATCACATGCTTCTAGAACAGAGAGGCAGAGAGCAGAGAACTCTGGTGGGCTCATGCCAGCAATTAAATGCTCCAGCCTGGAGATGACCACATCACTTCTGCTCATAGCTTGTTGGCCAAAACTCATCTATGACTCCACCCATGCACAAGAGAGCCAGAGGTTGAATCCTCCATGTGTCCAGAAGAGGAACCAGATCTCAGTGGCAATGCTAACGACTCCCACATCCAGAAGCTGGATTCTCAGGCTTTGCAAAATACCCACTTTTTTGTATCGGCCCCTTGAGTCTGGATATTCCTTCACCTTCTGATGGATAACACACTCTGGGAGGTGAAGGAATATAGGATCTGGTTAGGTGGTGGGTTGAGCTAGGAGGCTTCCTGTCTCCAGAGCAGGTGATCAAGGGATTCATTGCTGCTCTTTCTTTCTCTAATCCCCTGGCTCCCCACCCACCTACATGCACACAGGAACAAAAACAAAAATGAAATGGGAGCCAAGTATATTGATTTTTATTGAACTTACTGGGCTCAAGGACAAAAATGGTGGGGAATGATAGTGGGGATAGGAAAGAGCTGGGGAGAGACTCCACACACACACACACACACACACACACACACACACACACAGGCCAGGGAGTCTAGCCCTGAGAACTACAGCTAGAGGTACAGGTAAGCTGGGCTCTAATTATAACCCTCTCCCTAAAGATGCTGGGGTCAAAGTGGACCACATGACAGATCCAGGGCACACATCCTTCCTTGTCCAGTTTCCAGGCTCTTCCAAAGAAGGAAGTTGCATTGGGTTGGTCCTAGGATGGGAGGAAAGTGGAAACAAAGAGGCAAAGTAGGAGAAGGAGTTTTGGAATGGGGAGGACTGGGAAGGCGCCCTCAGAGTTCCAACCTGGGCCCAATGAGAGGAGGAAGAGTTTTCACAGAAGGCGGGAGTAGGCTAGGCTTTCACAGGAGCCTGCCCAAAGTAGGGCAAGGGGTGTTGGGGTTCCCTCCTTTTGAAGGGTCTGTTGTGCATTTGACTTTAGCCAGCGGTTTCTCACCCTGGACACAGCTGTACTGGCAGCTCAGGGCCCAGTTCATGTGATGCTAGAGCCACCGTGGGTGGAAAAGGTCCCCACGTGCAGAGAAAGTTCACGCTGACCGAGAACAGGGAAGACGGAAGAGCCTTAGTGGACCCTGAGAAGCTGGGCCTCCTCACGCTTGGGCTTTCCGGGTGGTAGGAGGAAGGGGTTAAATGGAGACGCTGTTCTCGATGAGGGGAGGGTCCAGGTAGTATAGGGCAGCTCCTGGCCCCCGCTCCGCTCCCGGATGTCTCGCGAGATCTGAGCCAGGCGGCTCTGGAAGATGGCGGTGCTCCGGAGCGGCCTTTCCTCGGTGAAGTGCTTGTCCGGGTAGGTGTCCAGGGGCCGCTGGGAGAAAAATCAGGTGCGGGGTCAGGATGATATTCAGGACGGGATGGAGAATAATGAAGGACCACATTTGCCAGCAAATACAGTCAAAGTGGCTTTTAAAGGCGGGCGTGACCCAGCCACGGCTACTGTAAACGCAAACCCTTCAAACCTCCAAACCACCACTCCAGCGACCTGCGCAGAGCAGCCTGGACACCCGCAGCCCACGGGTCCCTAAAAAGGTCCCTTCCTGTGCCTGGGCCACTGCTCTATGAACTAAATACAGCCACATTCAGAACACACCTGAAATCAAGCGTAAACACGCCCGAGCAAGTATGCCCAAGGATACATCTGTTACATCACAGTTTCACAGATGTAAACCCCTGAAGACAACCAGGTCTGAGGCATCTCCCAGTCAACCAATGTTGCCAGCATAATCAACATCACCATACACTCGTGCTTTACAGCGTAGCCAATCACAGTCAAGAAACAGCGCAGGGACTTTCAGTCAGTGCCATCCTGTGGCAGAACAGAACTGCACCTCAGGGCTTGACCGCAATGCACAACCAGTTCACCATCACGGTTCATGGGGCCAGTCTCCGAACCAGCACACACTGCTCATACAACTGTCGCCAACAATCCTGATGTTTAAAATATTCTTTGTCTTGTTTTATTGCGCCAGTAAAGCCTCCCAAAACACTGTTAAGTCACAGCCTTGTTTTCTTGTCCCTGACTTTAACGACCTCTATTGTTTCACCATGAGGACAATGTTTTCTGAAATATATTTTCTCAAAACTCCATAAGGGAGTTTCATCTTTTTTAAGATTTTTTTTTTTTTTTTGATGTGGACCATTTTCAAAGTCTCCATTGAATTTGGTACAATATTGCTTCAACTTTACGCTTTTGGGGGTTTTTTATGGCAGCGAGGCATGTGGGATCCCAGCTCCCCTACCAGGGATCGAACCCACACCCCCTGCAGTGGAAGGCAAAGTCCTAACCACTGGACCACCAGGGAAGTCCCGGGAGTTTCATCTTATACTGAGTTTTTATTAGTAATGGCTGTTCTCACTTATCAGACGTTTTTTCAGCATATATTGAGATGATTATATGGTGTGTTTCTTTATTGATGTAAGGAAGTGTATTGTTAGGTTGCATAAGGTTGAACCAACCTTTCATTCCTAAATTAAACTAGATTTCGTCATGATGTATTATTGTTTTACTATTTACTGTTGGCCTTCACGGACTACTGATATATTTTTAAGATTGTTGTAGCTAAGTGGAATGAGTTTGTAATTTTATTTTCTTAATGACAGGTGATGTTGCAAGGGCTTTACATGGACCATCACAACGGCACAACAATTCTATAAGACAGGTACTCTTATCATTCCCACTTTACAGATAAAGAAACTGAGGCTTAGAGAGCCCGATTACATATCCAAGGTCACATAGGTGGGAAATGTGGATCTGGGACTAGAACCCTCTACCTGAGACTCACTTCTCAAGAGCACTGCCTTTGCCAGGTGCTGGTATCAGGGTTCCCAGTAAAATGATTTGGGAAGCTTCTGCTTTTTTCTACACTTTCAAGCAGTTTGAACGATTTAGGAATTATTTGTTCTTTGAAGGTTTAATAGAATGTCCATTTACAAGGAGAGGGATCAGATCTTTTACAACCTTTTTCATTTATGTATGGTTTTCACCTCTTCTGGGTTTTTTTGTTTTTTAGGTTTTCTTAAAAAAATCAGGGGCTTCCCTGGTGGCACAGTGGTTGGGAGTCCGCCTGCCGATGCAGGGGACACGGGTTCGTGCCCCGGTCCGGGAGGATCCCACGTGCCGCGGAGCGGCTGGGCCCGTGAGCCATGGCCGCTGGGCCTGCGCGTCCGGAGCCTGCGCTCCGCGACGGGAGAGGCCACAGCAGTGAGAGGCCCGCGTACCGCATAAAAACAAAAAAACAAAAAACAAAACAAAACAAAAATCACTTATTTCATTTAGGTTTCCAAATTTATTTGCATAAAACTAAGTATTTTCTTCTCCTTTTTAATTTTTTAAAAATTTTTTCAATCTTCTCGAATATGTGGCTATATGCCTTTTACATTCCTGATGTACATTTATGGGTATTTTTTTTCTTGATTTGAATTGCTTCTGGTTTCTTTATTTTATCGGTCTTTTCAAAGAATCAGCTTTATGTCTTACTTACAGATTGACATCTAATTTCCAAAACTATAGTGTCACTATTGATAAAGCAGAACACAGAAATATGATAGACTGGGTTCAAAGCCTACTTACTAGCTGTGACCTTGGGCAAACTGCTTGGTGCCTTTGAATCTCAGTTTTCTCCCCTGTAAAATGGAGCTGCCATTTATGGAATGCTTATATGCCAGTCACTGTCTTAAGCATTTTAAATACAGCTACTTATTTATTTTATATTTTGAAATAGTGTACACAAGATACCTGATTTAATGACGGAGGCATGATAGATCCTCAGAAAGCGATAGGTGCTATTATTATTGTTGTTGTTGTTAGAACTTTCTGGGTTGAACTTCGCACTGGCTTATGAGAAAGGAAACTCTCCACTCTCATCGTCTTGTGTACTCTTCCCCCTGTACTGTGACCTTGTGATTTATAATAAGAAATGTATATTTGGTCTTCTTCCGGTTCCTAGCACAGAGCTCTTAAAACCCTTATAATTTCATTAAGTGATGGAATGTTAAAGGTGTCTTTTATTATTCATAATAAGCCCTTTTCAACCCCACGGGAGCTTATGTTAATGAGGTGACTCCTGGAAAGCCCCTGGGGTGGCCGGTTGCCGGCAGAATCAACCTTGTGATTAGAGGGTGAGAACTTTGTTTCACCTCTGCAACCTCAGGGGAGAGGAGAGGGACTGAAGGTTGAATTAATCCCCAATGGCCAATAATTTAATCAATCATGCCTAGGTAAGGCTGCCTCCATAAAAATCCCTCAGTTTGGAGAGCTTCCAGGTTGCTGCACACGTGGAGGTGCTGGGAGGGTGGTGGACCCAGAGAGGGCAGGGGAGCTTCGCGCCCCTTCCCCAGCACCTCGCTCTATGGAGCTCCTCCATCGGGCTGTTCCTGAGTTGTATCATTTTAGCATAAGCCAGTCATCTAGTAAGTAAACTGTTTGCCTGAGTTCTGTGAGCTGTTCTGGCAAATGATCAAAACTGAGGAGAGGGTCATAGAAATCTCTTATAGCTGGTTGGTCAGAAGCTCAGATGACACGCTGGACTTGGATTGGCACCTGAAGGGGGTGACGGGGGTGGAGTGGAGGAGCAGTCTTGTGGGACTGAGCCCTTGACCTGTGGGATCTGACGCTATCTCCAGGTGGACAGTGTCAGAACTGAGTTAAGTCATGGGACACCCAGCTGATTTCGGAGAACTGCTTGGGGTGGGAACCACTCACATTTTCTGGCTGGAAGAATTGAGTTGAGAGTATCGAGAGTACCCACAGAGTGTTCTGTGAGTAGACAAAAAGCAGAGAGAGCTTTTCCTTTATAACGACAGAAATGGGTGTCTCCAGATCCTTGGGAGGTGGGACCAGAGAGAAGCAGCCTCCAGGGACGAGTTCCTGCATTCCCAGCATGAGATGATAAGTTAAAACTTGTTAGAGATAAACCCTCTGTGCCAAATGGAGTCAAGCGGGAGAAATGAGGATATCACATAATGTCAGAAAGCTTGGGGACACGACCTGGAGGACAGAGACATGACTGATAACCCAGTGTATAAATGGAGGTGATAGTAATTGGTGATTAAAGGGCTGCTCCCCTGGCCCAGCCTAACTCACAGCCTCCTTGTCGTCCTTCCTGCCTCCAGAATTGCCGCTCCCATCCATCCGCACAGCCACAGAAGCACCCTCGCTGAAACACAAATTTAGCCACGTCACCCCCAGGCTTAAACTCTTCAATGGTTCCCCTCTGTCCTGTGAACAAATACCGCACCCACACTGAGCCGTTTATGCTCCTGCAAACCCAACGACAGACTCTCACCTTCACTTGGCTTCACTTGGTAGAGTCCTTCCCTCTGCCTAGAAACTAACCCTGCCCCTCTTTTGTCTGCCAAACCCCTCCCTGTCCCAGAGGTTTCATCTGAGATGTCACTTCCTCCAAGAAGCTGTCCCAGGTTTACCCAGACTTGGTCAGGTTCCATGGGGCCCCATTCTCACCTCTGTCACTAGACTGTAAGCTTATGACATCAAGGTTCATAACTGCCCACCAGTGTCTGGCACATTGCAGGTTCTCAGGAAGTCCAGATTGAATGGAGGAGTTCATGAATAATTCCTACAAGACGGTGGTGCTCTTTTCCATTTTCCTGTGTGTCTCCTCAACTTGGCCACAGGATTCTTGAAGGCAGGACGTTCTCACCCAGCTTTATGAGCCTGGCGCCCAGCACTGTGTTGACACATGGGAGGGATCCAGCAAATATGCGCTGGATATCTGGGTGAATGGATGAGTGGTTGATGGACAAGTAAGTGGTTGGATAGACAGATGGATGGATAGGTGGATAGATTGGTAAACTGGTGAATTAGATGGAACTTGTGCCCCGGCCACTAAACTGGTATTTGCTTCAGTGTATGTCTTTGGGGGCCAACTGTCATTTCCTGAAGAAACTGAAGAACCCAAGGCAGCTCAGCAGTGAGCATAAATGCCAGCTATCGGCTCCCCAACTCCCTGGGAGAGCTGCCACCACCCCCACTGCCCAGGCCCTGCAAACTCTGCCCACCCCCAGACCCCCCCACACACACCTGATCCTTGGGCTCTTGGCTGACCAACCGGAAGAGGAGAATGTTGTTACAGGTAGTGTTCACTTCCAGGAGGGTGTCTAGGTAACTTTTCAGGGTGGTGGTCCCCTTGGTCTGTGGTGG
This sequence comes from Lipotes vexillifer, assembly GCF_000442215.2. Lineage (NCBI taxonomy): Eukaryota > Metazoa > Chordata > Mammalia > Artiodactyla > Lipotidae > Lipotes > Lipotes vexillifer. The sequence continues at coordinate 1,346,462 of NW_006785619.1, forward strand.
GGGCTGCCTCATGGATTACGGGGCATTGGGCATCCAGGCCCCAAAGTCATGCTGTGGAGACCCCACCCCAGTGGAGTTGGTTGGCCAGAGGAAGAGGACCCTCTCCCTCCTCAACATCCCTGTTCCTGCACGTGCCACCCCAGATTTTGCAGTTGGGAAATAAGGGGGTCATGGAGAGGGAAGAGAGGGAGGGGTATAAGGTTGAAAGTTCCAGAAGGGTGGCAGGAGCCTGGGTCACCCCTTGTCATTCCCCGCCCAATGTTCCAGGACTGGGTGGAGTGAGTCACCTAAGAGGGAGGAGGACCCAGAGTAGAGGTCACCCGAGAAATGGGTCTTGTGTTGGCCCCACACACAGAGCAGGCTGCTACTCCACTTGGCCGCGGCCCGTCCGAGACAGGAGCCCCTAAGTTTCACTCCCTCCACAACCCAACTCGAGTCACCATTACAAGCTTGGACCCAGCTCCACTCCAGTCATCATCCAGCCCCAGCGCCCAGCCCTATTCATAAACCCATCACAGCTCCAACCCTCCCATGCTCTCAACCCAAACTCTGGCCTCACTCCATTGCTGGGCCTAATCTCGTGTGACCCAGTGCCCCCCAGGCCTGCCCTCTGCAGCCTCACCTCACCCACGGCAAGGAGGCTGTGAGTTAGGCTGGGCCAGGGAAGCAGCCCTTTAATCACCAATTACTATCACCTCCATTTACACACCGGGTTATCAGTCATATCTCTGCCCTCCAGGTCGTGTCCCTAAGCTTTCTGACCACTGTTGATGGCGGCGTGCTGGGCGGAGCAGTTGAAGATGACTGCAGTGAGGAGCTTCACCAGCTCTCCCGGGGTGCACAGCCTGCATGGGAAGCCTGCGTGTGGGAGGAAGGGAAGAGGGTGCAGATGGAGGGGACCGGATTCCCCAGGCCTGGGGTTCACCGCAGGCAGAGAGTGAGCCGTGCATACTGAACATGTGGCCACCACTGTCTTTAGACAAGGATTAGGGTTGGGCTGAGGTTAGGGATGATCTTCACCAAGGTGTGGTCTCTGAAGGGGGTACTGGGACGGGACCAGAAAATGCCCAGTTGGCAGAGCTCACAACCGAAGAGCCAGGTGGGTTCAGCGTGACAGCCAAGCTGCCCCTCCCTGAACACCAAGGCACTTCTTTCTGCCGCCCCTATTAGTACTTAATGACTTAATTCTCCCCAGTTCATCAAGGTTTGTCTGAGCACTCAGGAGCAGATCCTCCACTGCTGGGTTTAGTGGCAGAGACAGATGGCCAGAGAGGGTGCTACTTAAAAGCTTGCAGTGATAGAAGCCGAGGGAAGATTTAAGGCCAGGGCTTGGCTCTTTGAGGAGAGGGCAGGCAGGGCAGGCTCGGCACTGGGGCTGGTGTGGTTAGGGGTGACTTTCCTGGAGGAAGAGAAGGGGCCTCCCTGGGTAGAAGAATGGGTGAGCTTTGAATGGAGAAAAGAAGACAGAGGAAGCATTTTCAAGCTCAGCCCTTGGTCCTCTTTTCTCTGTACCTCAGTGGTCTCATTCAAGACTGTGGCTTTAACCACCTCCCACTGGCTGAGGATTCCCAAATTCACATCTCTCTTCCTCCTGGCCCCTGAACTCTGGACTCAGCAGTGGGTGTCAGCTACTACCTGACACCTCTGCCTGAGTGTCTATGAGGCATCTCAGACTTGACACCCGCCAAGCCTAATGCTTGACTCCCTACCCCGCACGCTCCCCAAACCCATCTCCCCCTCCCCCACCAGTAGTCCCACTTCGGTGCTCTCTGTCCAGTTGCTCCGGCCGAAATCCGTGCGCTGGCTCCTCTCTTTATCTCATACCGCACAAGTCAGCAAATTCTTGCAGAAACCAATCTCGTCCCATCACCTCCAGTCTCCATACCACCCTGTCTCCAGCATCTCGCTCCTGGATGAATCTGACTGCTTCCGCCTTTGCCCCTGACAGCCTGTTCTTCACATGACAGCTGGAGTGAGTGATCCTTTAGCATCATAAATCCAATTATGTCACCCCTAGCTAAAACCCACTAAGGGCTTCCCACCTCACTTGCCTCGCCATGGCCCTACTTGATCTGGCTCTCATTCCTTCTCCAACTTCATTTCCTTCCCTACTTTTCTCCCTCTGACTCTACTCAGCCACACGGGTCTTCTGATTCCTCAAACCCACCAGCACACTCCCAGCTCAGGGCCTTTGCACTGACTCCATCTCTACCTGTACACTCTTGCCCCAGTTATCCACAGAACTAGCTCTCTCCCTTCCTTCACATCTCTGTCAAACGTCATCTCCTCAGAGACTTCCCCGGTGGCGCAGTGGGTAAGACTCCACCTGCCAATGCAGGGGACATGGGTTCGAGCCCTGGTTTGGGAAGATCCCACATGCTGCAGAGCAACTAAGCCCATGCGCCACAACTACTGAGCCTGTGCTCTAGGGTCCGTAAGCCACAACTACTGAAGCCCGTGTCCCACAACTACTGAAGCCCACACACCTAAAGCCCCGTGCTCTCTGCAACTAGAGAAAGCCTGTGAGCAGCAACAAAGAACCAACACAGCCAAAAATAAATAAATATATACATTTATTTTTTTTAAAAATCACGTCCTCAGAGAGGCCTTCCCTGACCACCTACCTGAAATAATCCCCCCTACCTCGACCCACTGTATCCCCTGATGCTCTTTTATTCTCCTTAGTATTCATAACCACCTGACATATTTGCTAGTTTATTATCTGTATCTTTCCACAAGAATGTTAAGCTTCATGAAGGCCAGGATTTTTGTCTGTCAGGTTCACTGCTGAACCC
>NW_006785619.1:1349266-1353724 GCF_000442215.2 Lipotes vexillifer
CCCAGCACCTGGAACAATACTTAATAAATATTAACGGTACTTAATAAGTTTTACTGGCTGAATGAAGTGAAGGCGTGAGAAGGTAGGACGCCAGAGTGGGAAGGCACGGAGGCATAAACAACGTGAGGGAAAAGGAGGAGACTGACTTGGAGGTGAGGCTGCGGCAGTGTGCAGGCAGGGTAGCTTCTGGGCACTGTTTCAGAGGATTACTGGGGCAGTGGCCCCAGTAATTGAATTGGCAGGCGAGCAGCGAGAGGCTGGGAGGGGTGGGATGGGTTGAGAGGCGGCTGCCACAACGCACGAGTAGTGAGAGGACTGGGACTCAGACGGTGACAGTAGAAAATGATGGGGACAGTAGGATTAGCCACCCTACTGGATGTAGGGAGAGAGGAAGACATCGGGGAACATGAGTCAAGATGGCTCCAGGGTTTGGAGTCAGGATGACAGGAAAGAGGCTGATGCAACAGAGCAGACAGAGAGGCTTGGAGGAAGGACCAGGTGTCTGTCTGCCTGGGAGTGTGGGGGAATTTTCTGAATGTTCTGTTCGTGGTGGATAGAATATAAAAGTAAAGATAGACCGTCTACGGGAATTTTTCTGTAGTGCATATTGTTTGTTTTTTCCCTTTGAAATATGGAAGCAAAAGGCATGCTGACTGAGGTTAATGAATGAATGTGTTTTACCTTAAAACATGAGTCTAGAATTACTTTGGGCTGTTTGGAAGAGATGTTTGTCTATCTGAAGGATGTCCTGATGTATTAAATCAGAGACAAGTTGAATAAAGAAAGATCAGAGAGTTGATCCCGCTCTGGGTCTTGAACAGGAAACAGATAAGCCCAAAGAGAAAGATAGCTGTCCCTGGAGGAGAAGCAGTCAGGATCAGGACGCCCCTGATTAATAGGAGGGGTGCAAAGCACAGGGAGGGGCTGCCCTTTAAAAGATCCAAAAGAGACCTGGCTGTCACCACCTTAACCCAGAAATCACACTTGGCATCACTAATAGTGAGACAGCCTGATGTCACATGCCTCCCAATATGATGCAATGCGGAGAACACAGCATCACTGGAGAAATACTCTTGCCCAAAACATTTAACCTTTAGGTATTGCTTCCAGTTGACAAAAAACACAGGGGGTAGAGGAATGACATCATGAGGAAGCAATTAGATAAATTTGGAAGGTGAGACATTCTGCAGAACAACTAGTCCTAGCTTTTCAGTAGCCCTTGTGAGGTGTCATGTGATTTCAAAAAAGGTGAAGGGGCCTGTGCTAAAGTGAGAGAGGCTTTAGAGTCAAAACAAACAAAGGTGTCCTGTGGTCCTTGACTGGCTCCGGAATCAACAGGATCAGCTGAGGGAGAATGGGACAAGTGAGGAAATTTGAATATGGACTGGTAAGAGGGTGATATTGGAGATTATTGTCAATTTTGTTAAATATGATGGCAGCATTGCGGTGGTGTAGAAAAGCGGCATCGTGGGTTTGTTTGGGGTTTTTTTTGAGATGCATAGCAATTAGGGGTAAAATATGAAATGTGTGTAATTTACCTTAAAAGACTTCAGCAATAAGCAAAAGCAACAGCTTAATCAAATATGGCAAGATGTTAGGAACTGTGTCTAGGTGGTGGGTAAATAGGTGTTCATTACGTCATATCCTATACTTTTCTATATGTTCAAAATTTGTTTAAAAAAAAAAAACAGCCGGGACTTCCCTGATGGTCCAGTGGTTAAGACTCCATTCTTCCAATGCAGGGAGTGCAGGTTTAATCCCTGGTCGAGGAGCTAAGATCCCCACAGGCTGCACAGAGTGGCCAAAAAAAAAAAAAACTTTGGAGCCCATTACAGGTAGGGCTACACCAGCTGTTCATTCTGTTTCCTGGTGACCTGAGACCACGCCTCTTTCCCATGTCTCCCCCCCCCCCCACGGGAATTCCTCTGGGTGGCCATCAAAAGTGCTAAGTCAGCTAAAAGTCACATCCCTGCTGAGAGAAGACATCCCAGGCAGTGAGAGTCTTCCACCCTCCGGCCAGGGCTGGGATGGGGAGGCGGCAGAAGCCCTGAAAGAAGTGGGAGGTTCTGAAGGACACATCCTCCGTGGAGCAAAGGGAAGACTTTAAGGAAGGGAGGACTAAGCAAAGGAGGCCTGAGAGGGGGCCACTGCTGTTGGTGGGTCTTAGAGGCCACTCTGGCAGTGTCAGAAGAGAAGGGAGAGTTAGGGGCCAGTGACAGGTGTAAATAAGGGGGAATCAGGCAGCAGCAGTACCAAGCTACTCCATGAAGCCAAAAGTGAGAGAGGTTGGTGGCTGGAGGGGCCACCCGGCAGGACGGGCATAAGAGGGTATGAGAGAGGATTCCAGAGTCCTTAGTACTTGCAGCTGGAGATGGCTCCTACCACATGATGTGACTCATCCACAGACCTCAGCAGGTGGAGGTGAATGGGTGGTAAAGGTCGAGCAGGGACCAGACAGGCACCATGTAGTGGCTGAAAGCAAGGGCTTTGGAGATGTTGGGCGCTGGCTCTGGATCCTGCCTCTGCCACTTATTACCTGTGCAGCCTTCTGTGCCTGTTCCTTATCTGTTTGGTGGGGCTAACAACAGCATGCACTTCCAAGGCTTGTCAGTGAATAAGAACTGGGTCATGGTAGGGCCAAGGGGGACAGTGGGTTATTAGGAGTCTGTGGTTGGAGGATGGGGAGGGGATACCTGAGCTTTCCTGAGCTCAGGAACGCCTGAGCAAAGATCTCTCCAACCCAGGCCTGCAGCTCCGAATCCTGCTGCACAGACGCATCACTGGGGTAATAGTAGGCCACGATTTCTGAGACAAAACTGTAGGAAAGAGATGTCCCTGCTACGGCAGTGACCTCGGGCTCAGGCCTCGCCCGAAAACCAAGGCCCAGTGCTGCTCAGGCCAGGGAGAGCCAGCTGCCCAGAGTCCACTGAGAGTCCATGGGGGTTCAGTGGGGACCCCCAGATTCAGTTGGAACCCCAGTGCCCAGGCTTGCCTCAAGTCTCACCCCCACTCCAGGGAGGCCACCGAGGAGAGCCTGACATGCTGTGTCCCCTCGCCACTCAGCACCCAGGAGAAGGGAAGACCTGCCCACCTAAAGGCCCCAGCCCACACCTAGCTGTTGCTGCTGCCCTGACTCCTCTGGATGGCCCGTCCTTCCGGTCCTCTGCTCATTCACACATAGCCCAGCCCCTCCTCAGCCCATGGCTACCTGCCATTTCATAAGGAACCCCAACCGCAACTCTCACCCTTGAGGTGCCCCATGCTGGGCCTGAGGACACCTGAAACCCCCATCATCAAGCGCCCCAGCCTGCATGAGCACACGGGTCCACCCTGCCCCTGGGCCAGATCGGCTGCAGGTCCCGGGCCCACACCTCTCAATGGCCGCCGACCTTCAGGCAGTCGTCTCGGTAATGGTAGTTGGGGGTATCCAGGATGCCGCGGGCCCGCAGGCTGTCTGGAAGGCAGAAATTGGTGTAGGTAAAGTGGGCGAGATCGGTGCTCATGAGGTAGAGGAGGACTTGCCTCCCGATGGACGTGACCTGAGGACAGAACACAGCTGGGCTCCCGGCCGGCCCATCCCCCACCCCAGTGCCTGGGGATGAGATTGGTCTAGTGACTCAGCCGAGGGCATTTTTTAGTTAATCGAGCAGTCCAGAGACCAAGGATCAAACACCCGTGAGAGCAAGACATGGGCTGCGCAGGTTGCGGCCTTACTACGTGCGTAGGCGGTAATGCTTAGGTACGTGGGAACTAGAAGAATAAACTGAAGGCCGGGCAGGCCGGGAAGGGAGCGCCGACGCAGGGTCAGCGGGCGGCTGTGCTCAGGCTGGGGTGCCTTGCCCAACTCTAGGAGCCTTTGGAACCCGAGCCCGAGGAGGTGGGGCCGGTGGGTGGGATCGAAGGGAGGGAGACAGGGTTTGTGGGCGGGGCAAGGTGCCCTCGGGAAGGAGCCCCTTGGAAGGGGCGGGCGGGGAGCCGGGAGGCCGCACCTTGTCCACAAGGCCCTCTGGGTTGAGCAGCGTGGCGCGTGCGACGGTGTTCACCTGCAGCGTGTAGCGAGTGTGCGGAAGCAGGAGCTGCGAGCGGGCTGAGATCACAGGAGCCGAAGGTCAGGGGAGAAGGCCGCCCCGGCCCCGCTCCCTCTGGCCCCGCCCGGGGGTCACCCAGACCTTGCAGGTGGGTGGCAGCGCGGCAGCTCACGCAGCGTGGCCACGGCGAAGGCCTCGCACAGCAAATGCGTGCACAAAAAGTGCGTGTTGTTCTCGTGCACCAGGAACTCCGAGTTGCGCACCCACGTCTTGGCCAGCAGCCAGTCCCAGTAGGAGTCAGTGGGCAGAAAAATGGGGCTGTCTGGCCCGGGGGTCTGGCTGAGCTGCGTCCAGGAATAATAAGGGGCTGAGGCTCTAGACTGCTAGTGTGCCCCTTGAGGCCCCGCCCCCGCAGCCTCGCCCCGTGCCC
>NW_006785619.1:1353827-1360518 GCF_000442215.2 Lipotes vexillifer
CCCCCCAGAGCCCGGCCCCAGGCTCACCTGGATGGCCAAGGGCACCAGCGCCCCCTGGGGGTTGAGCCACAACAGGCAGAGCGGGGAGGCTGCGTACTGCGGGCGGCCGTTTATGCAGTGGATGGGGACCTCTGCCGGGATCCAGTAGTCCGCTAGGAAGATGTGCCCCCTCTGCGGAAGCTGCACAGAGCCTTAAGAGTGCTCTGCCCACCCGCGCTCTGCTTCCCTCCGTTCTCTGGCCACTCCCACTCCAGCCTGGGTCTCAGTAATTATTGGTGCCTGCACTAAAGGCCAGTGTTGGGTACCCCACCCTTCCCAAAATGTCCGGAGTGAGGTCCAGCTGAGTCCTTCGTTGTGCAGCCTCTCACCTGGCTTCCCAGCAGCTTGGACAAGCCAGCATCCTCTCCCCCTTTCCCCATACCTGGTCCTTCCTATTCTCTCAAGTCAGATGACTTCGTTGTATCCAGTATCAGCAAAATCAACACAGGAGGGGAATCCACCAACCCCATCTCCAGCCTTCTGGAGGATGCCTGAGGGCTTGACTGCCCCCAGAGAGCCTGGGCCGTCATCTCCTCCCACACCCTCGGAGTTTCTAGTTCTCAAGGATCATTCTTGCTCCTCTAGTGGTGCTGCCTTTGGCCTGTCCTAAAACAGCCTTCTTCGGGCCTCAGCACCTGGGATCTTGGAGGCCCCAGAACAGGGACAGGGCCTCCTCCTCCAGGCTGTCACGCTCATTCATACCACTTCAGCAGGCCCCATCTCATGCCTCAAGCCTGAGCCCCATCTGGCTCTCATCCATATCTGCTCTACTTAAAGGCGCAGGGCTGGGGGATGAGGCCTGCAGGCTGGATGCAGCCATCCCACCCTTACCCTCCATACCCATCCCTTCTCCCTACTGACAGCTCATCCACCTCTAGCTCTGTCTGCGGGCAGGTGCCTGGTCCCAGCGAGGGGGCCACCATGTCACTGGTGACAGGCAGCTTGCTGGGCAAGCGGGAGAGGCAGTGAAGCATGACAGGATTGACACCGTTCAGGTGCTGGTATCTGAAGAAGTGGTCTTCACATCAGTGCCCAGTGACGTACTCTAGGGGACAAGAGGGGGGCCAGCTGGGCTGGAGACCACTTCACTAGATCGTGCTCAGTCCAGCCCTTTGCTCATCACCGTGGTTTAGCCTTTCCTTCCAACAATCCTATGAGAGTAGGTATAATTATATCTTCAGTTTAACACTGGACACCGAAATTCCAAGAGGTAGAGTGACTTGCTCAGTTGGGTGGCAGAGCAGGGATTTGAACCAAAGTCTGGCCCCAAAGCCCAGAACCCTTGGTGGCAGGGGTAGGGGAAGAGAGGCAAGTACATCTGATCAGGATCAGGACTCCCTAAGTGACCCGTGACCCTCTCTCTGTCCCCACTCACTTATTCTTGTCCCCTCCCAGAGGGAGGAGAGATTGGTTCCTGAGGGGAATCTGGGAGATTGCCACCAGTGAAGCCAGGAGCCCCTCCCTCTGGGAACCAGCAGTCCCCCTGAGAGGGCCAGAAGAAGGCCCTTTCCCAGGATGGGGCAGAGGGGTCTGAGTATGGGGTAGGGTGGAGGATGGACATCTCTGCCTGGCTCTGCACACCTGAGGTGAAGGTCTTGTGGCAACACATGATATTCCGGATGTCATCCAGCTTCTTCTAGGAGCCCTTGCGGTCCAGCAGCCCCAGAAGCTTCATGCCCAGGGACTTGTGGGAGGGGAAGTTGGGGGTGGGCAGCGGGGCTAGGGGCTGCCAACTGCATTGTGCCCCCAGCCTAGAGGCCTGGAGGGATCTGACGAGGTCAGCACCCAGAGAAGAGGTACCTAACAGTCCACATGGGAGAAAAGTCTAGAGGCTACTTGAGGCTTTGTAGGGGTGACTCCACATGTGTGTGCAAAGGTGGCGTGCAGGGTGCAGACAAGTCTCCTCGTTGGTGTTTCGTCCTGCTTTCTCCAAGCTCTCAGCTTGTCACAGACCTTCCCTGGTCCCCCTCCACCCACATGACAAAGCCCCAACTGCTCAGGCTGCCTAGGAAGCTCCCCACCAGCTGATTTCTACAACCTTTCTAGCTTTTTCTCCCACCCTTTGCACTAACCAATCCAGTCACAGCCTTCTTGCTAAACATAGCCAGAGATGTACTTTGTACACTGAACCGGTAAAAGTGGGCTTGCCAGCCTGCAGGCCGTGCACTTTTCACTTTGTGGATGTCGGTACTCTTTGAATTTTTTTTACAATGAGCATGTACTATTTTATAATCAGAAAAAAATGCTTGAAATGAAGTCAGCTTTCTCCCCTGTCCAGGGCTTTGTTCAAGCTGTGCCTCTCCTAGAAAACCTTCTGCTACATCTCCACCTAGTATCAAACCTATCTGTTCTTCTGTGTGCATCTTAGATGCAAAGTCCTTCATGAAGCATGGCCTGATGGCCCCCCAAACACACGCCTTGTGTGTATCTTTCACAAAGTACCCATGACTTCCTTCGTTCCATCGTAAACCCTTAAGTACATCACTCCCTTTATTATCCTACAGTGTACTCAAATCAGCTCCTAGTATACTGTGGGCTCCTTAGGGCCAGGACTGGGCTATGTATGCTTGACATACCCAGTTTGTAATAATTGCTCACTAGCTAGGCCAAGTCAAATGGAAGGGAATGGAACATAGGATAGGAGGGTTATGGCAGTTGGTTAGTAAGGTAGGCTGTGGAAGGATGCTGATGTGCCGTGCCATGAAGAGTGTGGGCACCTGGAGAGGGCGCAGGGGCCTTAGTAACCTGACAAGCCCAGGGGCAGCTTCCTACGTTCTCACTAAGCTGCTCACTCCTCCTTCCATGGGTCTTTGCTGAGCGCCTGCCCACTCAGGACCTGGGGATGGGAAAAACTGGATGGGAGCTTGGTCATTAAAGCAGAGGCTGAGGAGGCAAGAGAGAAGAAAGAACAGGCCTTCCTTTTCCAAGGCCTGCCACACATGTCCTTCAGGACACCCTGCAGTCACCTCACACTAAAGCCCAGCGACTCCCTCCCCTCTGTAAATGACCAGATGGCTGCCAAATGCCAGCTCCTTTTCCCATTGGCCCTTCTCTGAGCTTCACACAGGCTGTCCACGTGGTCTTCTGGGCCCTCCCTTGCCTAGACCCGCATATCCATCCGGGGACCAGCTCAGGTGACTCTACCTTCCGGGATGCTCCCCTGGTCCCTTAGCCCTGCGAGGGCCTCTCAGCGGGTCCTTGTCCTGAAGCCTGAGCCCCCCTGTGTCTGCCTGTGCACCCCAGTCCACTGTGGACACACTCGAGCTCCACACTCCGCCTCCCCTCTGCATCCCCTCCCACTAGTGCTTCTCCAGAAGAACCGCTCTGGCACCAAAGCCCAGAACACGAGGATCCGGCTCCTTGCCCTGGCCTCCTCTGGGCCTCCTAATGCAGCCCCTGCGCAGATGGCCGAGCCCTGCACTCCTCCTTCCATACTGACCTGGGTCTACCCAGAACCCACCCACTCTTCCCTCACTGATCCTCCCCCCTGCCCCCTGCCCAAAGCTTCAATCCCACCTGTCTCCCCAGCAACCACCTCCTGAGCCCCACTGACCCGCCTCCTCTACGCACTAGATGTCAACTGTACCCCCTCCAGCCACATCACACTCACAACCTCAGACTTGAGCGGCTTGTGACCCCTCCGATTGCTGATTAACTGTGCTGCGCGTCTCCCGAGGGAGACTGTGATTTCCTCCTGGCCAAAACTGTATCCTAATACTACTCAATAACCTCTACTGAGAGATTATTTTGTACTGGATGTTAGCTCATTAAAGTCTCCCCCACACCTATGAGGTAGATAGGAATATTATTTTCATTTTACAAATGAGAAAACGGTTTAGAGGCTAAGTGAAAATCAAGGTCATAAAGCTAGAAAGTTTTGGTCTGGAAATTGAACCTGAGGTGGCCTGACCACCTCCTTAAATCTTAAGGGCTGGGCCTCTCTGGTCCTACTCAACATGGTCCCACCAACAGTGCCTGGGACCGTGTTCTGCTCTGAGTAGGTGCTCAATTAATTCTATTGATTTGAGGAATGGAAAGAGAAGGGATAATTAAGAGCAAAGAGGTGGTGATGGGGAGCTAGAGAATGGAGTTGCTTAAAGAGAGAGCGGAGACAGGGTGGTGGGACAGGGAGAGAGGAGGCTGGGGACAAGGAGAGGGGAGACTCGAGACGGGGAGAGGGGAGACTGGCAGAGACATGGATGAGCATCAAAGGGACAGAGGCTGAAGGAAGAGTGAGCAGGTGTGCGGAGAGGGCAGTGGCCTCACGCAGGGATGGCGTTGAAGAGCAGCGAGGTTGTCTTGGTGGCCGAGTAGCAAATATTGGGTTCCATGGACAGCAAGGACAGGATGTCAGTTTTCATGGGAAAGCCAGGCAGGTACCTATTCCCACTGCTGGGGAGTGGAGGGAGCAGAAGGACAGAAACCAGTCAGAGGGACCTGCAGCCCACTCCCCTTAATTCCTCTCCTCTCTCCTCCCCCAGGATCCCCAGGCCTCCCCTCACTCCAGGCTCCTCCCCTGCCCTCTCCCCTCCTCTCTGCCAGACCCCAGGGGCCATCCCCACCCATTCTTCTCCAGACACTTGAATGAAACTGCGTTTGTCACCGATCCTGCTTTCCAGGCCGCCCACCCAGTCCTCACAACAGACCCTTCACGCCCCTCCAGCTTCTTCCCCAAATCTCAGTTCACCCTCACCTGTCACCCTGGTCTGCACAAGGCACCGTCTTGATCAAAGCAAATTTCTTATCTGACTCTACCTCCTCAAAGCTGCTGACGTCTACAATGCCCGGGGAAGCCAAGGGCGGGCGTAGACTTTCCAGCTTCCAGGGGAAAGAGGTCAGAGGTGGCAAGTGAAGCTTAGGGTAAACAGGAACCTTAGCTTTCAAAGACATGACTTTAAAACTCCCAGAAACCACCCATTTTCTGGGTAGGTGACAAAGAATTAAAGTTTTTTTTCCTGAAGGCACTAAGCTTCAGATCAGGGTAGTATTTGAGGATGACATGAATGTCCACACTGGTTTAGAGTTGGGTTTGTGTTGAGATCAAGATCATGGCTGGTTTGGGGGTGAGGCTGAGGATGGGCTGAAGTTGGTCAATCCTAGGGTCATGTCTGGTATCTGGGTCACATCAGGACAGCTGGGGTTGAGTGTGGGTTCATTGATGTTGTTGGGACAATTGTCGGTACTGGCATTTTGGGTCTGGACTCAGGGTCAATATTAGATTAAGGTTAGGTTTTTTGTTTGTTTGTTTGTTTTTTTGCGATACGCGGGTCTCTCACTGTTGTGGCCTCTCCCGTTGCGGAGCACAGGCTCCAGACGCGCGGGCTCAGCGGCCACGGCTCACGGGCCCAGCCGCTCTGCGGCACGTGGGATCCTCCCAGACCGGGGCACGAACCCACGTCCCCTGCATCGGCAGGCGGACTCTCAACCACTGCGCCACCAGGGAAGCCCTAAGGTTAGGTTTAAATGAGGGTCGTGATCAGAACTGGGCCCCCAAAGTTGGAATTGAGTTTAGAGTTAGTACCAGTCTGATTAAGGATGAGGTCCGATTAAGATAGCAAAGAAGTCAAATTAGGCCACCCTCACCGGTAGCATTCCTGTCAGGCCTGGAGTTCCCATTTCCTGTGATCCAGAAGGAGGGGAAGGGAGTCCTGACAAATAGTTCTTGCTGTGAGGAATAAAAATTACTCATTGGTAAGTCTCTTGTCAAATGACACCTCCTCCAGCATGGCTTTCCTGAACCCCCCAACCCTTGAACCCAATCCCTCAGTGACACTGATGTCCCACATTCTTTGTGCATTCATCAGTAGAAGGGATTCAGGACAACCTCACCCCCAAATTATAACAATCTTCCTAATTGTTTGCATGTTTGACTTCTTGGGGGCAGAAGTCACGTCGTATTCATTTTTTGTATTCCCAGCATCCAGCGTGGTGCCTGGCACCGTGCATATAATATACACTTGAAAAAGGACTGATGAACGAATATATTTTGTGAAGTGATGGGTGGATGTGCTGTGATGACAGATGGGGGTTCAGAGTGAAGTCTTTGAGTAACTCACAGTATTAGCAAGGGTGATGTTCACTCGCTTCACCTTGACCTAGAACATCATCTCTCATGCCTCAGACTCATGTCCACGCCTGGACTCACCTTAGTCTTGCCTCTGCAGATGGGAGAGCTGCTCAGGAGATACGGGGGTCCAGGGGCTGAAGGACCTTCAGCCCGGCAACCTTGAAACGTCCCCCCAATTCAAGAAAGAATCTGAACAGCCCCTCACAGGGACTTCGTCCATACCAGAAAAGCCAGTGGTAGTGGCCCGGGCCTCTCCAGCTAAATTCTGTAAACATTCAGGGCTTCTCCCCCTGTTGAAATTCAGTAACTCAGCTTGCAGGTTAATTCCTTTCAGAGGAATTGGCTCTGGGGAAGGGCAGAGGGTGTCAGTGGTGAGCACACATATCTGTGTGTTTGTGTGTGTGTCTCTGAGTGGTGTGAGTGTATGTAAGTGTGTGTGTGCCTAGTCTCTGTGTGTCTGGGGGGGTGGGTAGACACTGCCCAGAAAGCCCCTGCATTTCAGGGCGTTAGAGGCTTAGATTTTCAGAAAGCACCTACTTGGGAGCCCTGAGTTCCAGTTACCCTAATTCCAGCCCTATTCCCTAC
>NW_006785619.1:1360744-1364295 GCF_000442215.2 Lipotes vexillifer
TAATTCCAGCCCTATTCCCTGCACCCTGGGCTCTTGTGAGAGCTCCCCCTGAGATCCCGGCATGTCTTCTGCAGCCCAGGCCGGCCCCTGCCTCTGGCCCACCTGTTCCTTGTCGAAGCTCTATGGTGCAGTAGCCCTCAATCCACTGATAGCAGGGAAGGTGGCAAAGAGTACCAGCAGGGGTAGCGATGCAGATACGGCTGCAGTGCCAGGAGTCCTTGGGGAAGAAAGCGGAGCGCTCCTTGTGGAGCTGCAGCAGCAAGAGCTCACCCAGCTCCTCTGAGCAGCGTACCTTGTACTTCTGCACCTGGGGGGCAAGAGAGCAAGCAGTTGAGAGGCAAGGAACTGCCAACGTCATCCTTGCACATTGAAAAGTGCGACTACACCGACACCTAGTCTGACATATAAACCCGAGCTGACCGTAACCCATGTGGTGCCTTTGCGTGAATTAGAAAAAGACATCCTTCGTCCAGGCAGTAGCAGCCACGGCGCTGCAGGAGTCCTGTGTGAGCAGAGTGGATTCTGGATCTCCCTAGCCTCCTTGGAGCCCTCACCTTATGTAGGCCACCAGCAAACAATCCTGGGGCCTGGCAGAGGCAGGTGGACCCCTTCCAGAGAAGAGGAAACCCAGGCTCAAAGAGGGCAAGCACCTTCCCCAAAGCCCACCTTCAGTTACTGGAGGAGGAGCTAGGAAGCCAGTGGAATTCTCCGGAGCCCCTGCCCAGGGCTCCTTCTCCACAGCCCTGCCTGGATAGGGTTTATCATCCCCAGAAAAGACAGGGAGCAGGATAGGGGTAGTGACGAGGTCAGGACCACATCCTGAGTTCTGCAGGATTTGATGAGCTCTGGAGGAAAGACCCTCTCCTCCTTCAGGGTCCCCTGTCCACTCTGCCCCTCGGGGTGGCTCCTCCCTCTCTCCAGGGGCGAAACCCCTGCCCATGCGATCCAGCCGCCACTTGGGGCTCTCACCACATGTGCCCACCAGTGTGACAAAAATGATGTCCACTGTGCCGGCCATCAGGTAGGGACCAGTGCCCACACACACGCGGTACACGGCCATGATGGGAGGGAAGGAAGGATGCCCCCGGCAGCCGGCCTAGAGGAGGTGAGCCGCAGGCCAGGCAGGGCTGGGCTGCTGAGCCGCTGTGTCAGAGCCTGGGGGTCAGGATAGGCCTTTGAGGAAAAGTCCAGCTGTCTCTGGGATGCTGTAGGGCTCACTCGCTGGCTCACTCTCCAGAAGCTCTCTGTTGTTGCTAGCTGAGGGCTCCCTCTTCCCACCCACAGCCTTTCGCCCTAATAGTTGTTTGTTTGCATCTGGCACAGCCGGTCCCTCTGACTGGCAGGACCGAGTTCACCCAGATGATTGTCAGGAGCCCGGGTCCCACTGGGAAGGGAGGGACCAGATGCCGAGAGGGAGACAGGGATTAGGTGACGCCTGTATGACTGGGACACTGATCTGCTCCTGGTCAGGGGCCGACTGATGCCCTGGGGCCCTTGTCCGTCCACTCCCCAACTTCCCCCAAGACTCTTTCATCCTCTCTCTCAGCCAGAACTGGCCACAGGGCACCCGCATTCCTACTTGTGAATCATCCATGTGAATCACTATACACAAGTGAGCCGTAAATCACACATGACTACAGCCACACGCGAGTCGGACACGCATCTCTGCACACTGCATAGGGGTCAGAAACAGCCCTCCTGTCACCTCCTAAACTCGGCACCACCACCCCCAAGCCCGGCCCTCTTGTGTTCCCGGTCCTTGGCACGCCCGATCTCAGTCTCTCGCTTGGAATAGGGCCGGTCTGGGGACCGAAGTGGTCTCCGGGCGCACAGCATCTGAAGGCCCCATGTGGCCTTTCCGCTCTGGGCCGCCCTTGGCCTTGGGGCGGTAGGCGGGAGAGCCCAGGTGCGTGGGGTGCCTGGGATCTCGGTCATCCGGACTGGGAAGAAACCTCTCCTCGAGGGAAGCCCGCGGCCGGCAGCGCCCCCGTGCTGCCGATACCGACACCGCACCCACCTAGCCTCCGCGGCGCTCCAGCCCCCAGCGTCCTAACAGGTGCGGCCGCTGTACGGAGGGGGTCCGATAAAGCGCAATCATCCGCCATTAGCTTCGCCGGCTTCCTCGAGGTGCGTTCTGTAGTCTCCTGCGCGCGTGCATGCAATACCGGTTTGCCTCAGCATTTTCGTAAATGCAAAACTCTCATAGGAAGTAGAAGCAACTAGTCTGCAGAGCCCGGATAGCTCAGTCGGTAGAGCATCAGACTTTTAATCTGAGGGTCCAGGGTTCAAGTCCCTGTTCGGGCGTTTGCCCTTTTTCTCCACCGGTACATGACAGTCTTTAGAATACTTTTGAGTACATTAAATAATTGTATTCCTTCGAACATAACAGAGGAAAAGAGTAACGCAAACATTGCTGCCTGGTGTTAAGAGGAAATGGTATTAAGTGCGTCAGGGTGTTTTTCAGAAGGCAGAACGACTGACAGTGGAGGGAGAGCAGAGATATTTTAGATCAGTGCATATGCGAGCCATACATGCGAATTTAAATTTTCTAGGAGCCACACATTAAAAAGAGTACAAAGAAATAGGTGAAATTTTTTTGAAATTAATTTTAATAACATTTTACTTAACCCATTATATCCTAAATCTTATTTTATCATGTAATCAATATTTTTAAATTATTAATGAAATTTTAACCTTTTTTTGTACTGTCGTCTAATTACAGTGTGTATTTTATACTTACAGCACATTTAAATTCATATTTCAGGTGCTCGATAGCGGTATCCACCCTAATCCGACAACTCTTTTGTCTTCTATGAGTGGCAAAGTATGTAAAGGCACAGAATAGGAAGTACAATAATATATATACTGTCAGAAGCTTTTCTTAAGGAGTGGGTTCCATGGTGTAATGGTTAGCACTCTGGACTCTGAATCCAGCGATCCGAGTTCAAATCTCGGTGGAACCTTTCCTTTTTCGTTTTTACTCAATACCAATGTGTTCTATTATTCATTAGCTTCATGTATGATATTCTCTTATGTTCTGAAAGGATCTGGAAAGAAAATTAAACTGGGATCTTACCTTCTGAGCTTTTCAGGCTAGGTAATTCGAGCCTGTAGCACACCGTCAGGAGAACATACAGTAAGTCACTTAAATATATAGCAAGTTGCACTAATTTTGATAGGAATGTTATTTGACGACATGTTAAAGTGGAGATCGATTATGAAGGTCCGAGGTTTCTTTGGCAGTTTCCATTATGTATTGGTTTGGGTCTGGGAGGCAGACCTAAATTCTGTCTGGAATACACTTTGGTGAGACCGCTACCAGGAGTTCTCATAAAAGTAAGTAATTTACTTTATGAATTAAAGAGTGCTTAAGCCTCGAGAAAAACTCCGGCCTGGCAGCGGTGGGATTCGAACCCACGCCTCCGAAGAGACTGGAGCCTAAATCCAGCGCCTTAGACCGCTCGGCCACGCTACCTGCGTGGGGGAAACATTACCCCGCAGTCTTCCTAAGAGACTAGAAAGGAGGAGTGGAGCTACAAATAGTCCTGCTG
>NW_006785619.1:1364305-1364991 GCF_000442215.2 Lipotes vexillifer
TTGGGAACTAAGATTCCTTCGGACAGCGGAGCAGCAGATGGGAAAGCAGAGAGACCAAAAGAAACAGAGACGCACAGAAAATTTCCAACAAAATAAGTTTATTCTTATGGGTGGGGCCACATCTGGGAGTGGGATGCGCCTGGACTGGAAACATCCCCCAAGCGGGCAGCTGGAGCTCTGTTCTCGCTCGCTCGCTCATATTCAGTTGCGCTGTCTCCCAGTTTCTTCCACCCCTATGCTCCCGCACTCCCACCTGGCTCACGTGCTTTGCGCACGCTACCTCTTCCAGGAAAGCCTCTGAGGCCCAAACCAAGCGCTTCTGTCACACGCCCCGCCCAATTCCCTCACAACCCTCCCCCTCCCCCCGCCCCTTTCCCATTCTAGTACCCGTAAGCCGTCAGACGCCGCCGCCCGCCAGGTGGCTCTGTGGCGCAATGGATAGCGCATTGGACTTCTAGTGACGAAAGAGCGATTCAAAGGTTGTGGGTTCGAATCCCACCAGAGTCGATTTTATTTTATTTTTTTCCCTTTCCTCTTTATCCGGCTTTTTCTTAAAGGCTCCCATCCCTTCTCCCCCATCCTATCTCACTGTTTTCCATCTGGTTTCAGTTCCAACCTCAGCCTCCGCTCTGCTCTCTTCTTTACTTACCTGTCTGCCCCGGGTCTTGGGCCAAGGAGAGCAGGAC
>NW_006785619.1:1365011-1365893 GCF_000442215.2 Lipotes vexillifer
GGGGGGGGGGGGGGGGGAGAGAGAAGGGGAGGGAAAGTGGGCGTGGACGCCGAGATAAAGGCAGGCCCCTGGCTCGGGGACACACGGGGATTTAATAACCACTTTATTCCATGCACTAGGGACTGGGGAAGGGACTGGGGCTGGGCCGGGGGCAGAGAGGGTACAATCCTAGACGCAAAGGGGGCAGGGAGAAGGGACAGGAACCAGGAAAATATATATTTATATAGATACTCTAATATAGACCACATCTCACCCGCGCGCTGCTCCCGCGCGCCCCGCCGCCCTCCCCAACACCTCCTCACCCCAACGCCCGGGTCCCTCTGCTGCGCTCGGGCTGGAGTCTCTACCCCAACCCCCCAGCCCCCAGCCCCACCCCCACCCCCCCAAAGCTCAGGGCCAAGGTCTCCAGAAAGCGGGCGGCGGGGGCGGCGGGGCCTTGGGCGCCCCGTCTTGTCTGTGAGGAGGCGGCGGCGGCGGCGGCGGCAGCAGTCCGGTGAGGGGGGCCGGCGCGCCGGAATCCCTGGCTCGGGGGGAGCAGGGGGACGGGGACCATGCGCAGCGCGGGCTAGGGAGGCCCTTGTGCACTGGGGGGCGCTGGTGCAGCGCGGGGCCAGGCGCTGGGGCGGCGGGGTCCAGCGGTGGGCGCGGCGCTTGGGGCCTCGGATCTACCGGTTCTGGCCGGGGCGGCTTGGGGCGCAGGTAACCTTGCAGCGCGGAGAAGAGCTGGGCTCGGGCGGCCGGGCTGGCGTCGTGCGCGAAGGCCGCTAGGCGAAGCAGGCACTCGCGGAAGCCGGACAAGTAGCAGCTGGCGAGCGCCTCGGCGTCCTGGGCTGGGGACCGGGGAACACCTGAAGCCGCGGCAGCGGGTACGGCCGGCGGGAG
>NW_006785619.1:1365919-1385735 GCF_000442215.2 Lipotes vexillifer
GGGGCGCAGAGATACCGAGGCCGGACAGGCGCACAGACAGAGACAGGAAGCCAGGTGGACCGACAGAGGGAGAAAATGAGGGAGACACAGAGACAGACACGCGCGGGTATTATTAACCTCGCCTCGGAGCGGAGTATGCCACACCCCAAGCCCACCGTCCACCACAGGGTCCGCCCCATCTACCCCGGCCCGGGCCCCAGTAAATTCTCCCCTCCCTCCCTCCGCTGCCCCACCCCCGCGCTGTACCCGGGGGCTCCACCCGGCTTCGCTCCCTCAAGTAGCCCACGGCGAACTCCAGTATCTCTGCTTTCTCCAGCTTCGGGTTCCGGAGGTTCTACAGATGGGAGGGGAGGGCGCAGAGACAGAAAGGGGTGGGGAGAGAGGGGGAAAGTGGCAGGGGGGAGAAGGGAGGGGGGATGCGGGAGCTGGGGGTGCCCCTGGATCGCGTTTGTGCGCGGACCACGGAGCGCGCTACCGAATGCGGAGTGGAGATGACCAAGAATGGTCCTGGCCCACCCTGAGAGGAGACTGTCCAGCCCGAGGACATGAAACCAACCCACAGTGTGAGGAGCGGATTTGAACAGCAAACCCGGGGAAAGAAAGTAACCACCCCGCTGACTATCTCGGGGAGTGTGGGGGAGGAGGAGGGAGAATTTACAGACCCAAAGGTTGAAACTGACTGACCCCGGGAATGAAATATACAGAGCCGGGTGTGAAACTTACAGACCCGAGGGGTGGCGATGAAGATCGCGTTCTGAGAGCGAGAGGGGGTCTGGGATGGGATTCGAAGGGTCAGGATGCCTTGGGGCCAGGGTCGCCAAAGCAGCATATGTCCCCACCCAAGTGGGAAGCCCTGAGACAGGAGGACAGAATGCTTGGGAGTCCGATGATGGCGGAAGAACTGACCTGGTCTCGGGTCCGCTCCAGCAGCAGCAGTCTCAGTTCTTCCAGGCTGCGGTTGATGCGGTCCCGGCGCCGCTTCTCCACAAGCGGCTTCAGCATCTGCGACCAGCAGGAAAGGGAGAGCGGGCCGACCCGACCGAGACTCAGCGCGGCCGCGCGGGCGTCGGAATCCCGCCGCTGGGATAGTCCGGCCTCCACCCCTTCCCCAAGACGCCAGAGAACCTAAGGCCGGGCCCATTCGATCCCTCTCCGCTCCCCCTCCCAACGCCCCTAGGGTCAATTTCTGTAGCTCGCCTCCTCTCTCTCCCGGGTCTTGTGCATTCTCCTCTTTCTTGTCCTCCCTCCTCCCCTCTCTGTGTCTCTCCTCCTCCTCTTTTCTCTCTACGTCTCCGTCTCGTGCAGTCTTTCTGTGTCTCAGTGGAGAACTTTGGGGGCCCTCTTTGCGCCCAGACACGTGGGCCGCAAGGCGCCGGGCTGAGTTGGTGGCCCTGAGTGTAGAAAGGGAGATACCCAGCGCGACCGCGCCCCCGTTTCTCCCACTAACCCGTCTGTGCGGTCACCCTTCTCCGTTGGTTCTAAGATCTTCCACCTGGGCTCGGGCCTCTGGAACCAATGCCCTCCAGACAAGGCTGCACTGGCCCAGGTCCGGCTCACAGCCCGCGTGGAGCAAGGGCCTATCCTCTCCGCTTTTTGTTTCCACTCCTCCCTTAGCTCTGTGCTCCTCCTGCTTACTTTACTCGGACTCTGACCCCGCCCAAGCCCGCCAGGCCGCAAGGTGTCAACTGCCATTACCCACCCCCCAGACCTCTGCTTCTGCCGCCCACCCAGTGCCAGCTCTGACGCTAACCCCTTCTCCATACTTCGCAGCTTCCTCCCCAGCTCCTGGCTCCTCGGGTCCCCCACGCACCTCTCCCCCCTTTCAGCCCTGCATCTCCAGCCTCTTCTCTGACTTTCGGTCTCAGGGACCCTGTTCCCTGACCAGCCCGGGGACCTCTGCTTCCTACCCTCCCGCCTCTCACCTTGGGGCCGTCCCTATTCTCGGCTCGATCCCGGGTAACCATTGCTCCTCCGGACCCTTGTGTGGACCGAGTCCCCGCTCTCCCTGAGCCTTATATCCCGCAGGCTCCCGAGTAGGGGGTGGTAAAGACCCGGACCCGCCCCTTCGGCACCTGGCTCCTGCCCGACTCTACCCTGGGCACGAGGCTCCCGGAAAGAGGAGGAGCACAAGGGGGCGGGGTACGAGTGGAACTGGCCTGGGAGTGTGGGAAATGAGAGGCCAGTGCAGCACCGGCTGTTTAAGGACCATAAGGCTGTATAATGAGGTGGGGCCCAGCTGAAGGGAGGAGGTAATTAGGAGAAGAGAGCTTGAGTAGTTTGGGGATAGAACGCAGAAGTGGAGTTCCGAGTGCCCCCCGTTCACTATTTCAGCTTTCTTGGGAGTTCACTGTACCCCCCACTAACCCTGAAATCGAAAAGTTAGCACCCCTCAGCCCCTAGGCTGGATCCTATACATCTTTCCCCAAAATTCACCTCCTACTTGAGATAATGAGCTACCTGAGTGTGCTGGCTGGATCCGTTTATTCAACTGGGACTTTGCAGGTGGAAGAGAAGCTCTGTTCAACCTAAGTCAGTCATATTCAGTTCCCCAATATCTGCGTGTTCATTGTGCCCACTGGGCACTGGTCTAGGCTGGGACCGTTCATACTGAGCTATGGACTGGAGGCCCAGTTTATTCCTGCAAGTTTCAGTAGAAAACGCTGATGTGTTGTCAAGTAGCTATTTTAGAAGCACAGTGAATTAGGTGCTCTGGGAAAGGGTCATCGTGAGGGACGGCTGGACTGGGGTGGGGGAAGCCTCATGGAAGAGGAAGCAAGGCTTTGAAGCACGGGTGGAGAGATCTTTCCACTTAGAAGTATTTGATTCAGAACTAATTATAGGAGATTCAGGGGTGCGGCTGCCAGGACACCTGATACAAGTGAGCTCGTGTTGCTTGCTCCTGGGGACCCCTTGTGATTACGGGGGGGACAAGGAGAAGGCAGTTTTCTTAAAACGATAAGGGAATAAAAAGGGATCAATACCCACCTCAAACCAAGAGTATGCCACTCTGCAGAATGACGCGTGAGACTTGAAGACTTCAAGACAAAGTGCCTGAGAAGATAAAATCAGAGATTTAACGGGACAGCAAGAATGCCAGGGACAAGGACACAGAAAGACACGGTGGTGTTGCAGACCGAGTCAGAAGATAGCTGCGGAGTCAGAGACGGATGGGGCTCCTCCGAGCCCTCCCAGCGCCCGTCCACAGCTTGGTTTTTTCACGGAGCCTGCCTTGCCAAAGTCCGAGCCAGGGGAACACAGACCTTGGGGAGGGCGCTCCCATTTGGAATCAGGGAACCCAGCACATCCCACCTCCCCCTACCTGAGCCAAATGGGAGCGCAGATGTGTGGCCCCAGAACCCCCCGCTGCCCCCCTCCTTGGGAACCTGGGCTGGGCTAAGTTTTTCTCACCTGCACGCGAGGCTCGGGGCCCCCAGCGGCAGTTCGCACCCGGGTGTGGGGCCGCCCCTGGCCATATGGGGCGACTTTATGGCCCGGTGACCGGATCCAGGCGGGAGGAAGGATGGCCTGGCGCTCCACCCATGTCAACTATTGGGACCGTTTCTCTGCGAAGACCCTGGCTATAAAGCCTTCCTGGCCATAAAGCCTTCCTGGCTGTAGTCGCCTCGACTCCTTACAAACTGAGTTGGATCTACCGAAGCGCCACCTTCACTTGCATTGGTGGTTCAGTGGTAGAATTCTCGCCTGCCACGCGGGAGGCCCGGGTTCGATTCCCGGCCAATGCATTGTCTAACTTTTCGTCCTTTCTCCAAAGATGTCTTTTCTGATGTATCTGAAAGGCATCTTTAAGATTTCTACCAAATATCAATATTAATACTTAGCTTTTTTACTCTGTAGCAGAGTTTGAGGCGCTGGATCCAGACCCTGATTTCGAACGTCCTCACACTCCCATCCTCCCAGCCTGGGGGTCCGGCTGTCCACACCCCTCCCTCCGCCCCCTGCCCGCACCTCCGCAGGCGTGACCCTGAGAAAGGACCCGGCGCTGGGATCCCTGCCCCGGGGGTCCTCTCAGCCCTCCGCGGGGGAGGGGCGAGGTCCTCCGCCCCTTGGGCTCTAAGGCCCAGTTGGTCTTCTTTCCTTTTCTCTTCCTCGCTCTCTGTTTCTGTTCTCTGGAGCCCGCCTTCTTTTTCTCTAAGTCCACGGTCACTGCCTTTTTGTCCCGCCTTCTATCGGCGTCTCTGTCTCTTCCAGGTATCTTCACAACGGCTACACTGGGTCTCTCTGGGTCTTCTGTGGTCTCTGTATCTCTGGCTCCGGGTCTCTCCGGCCTCTGCATCTCTTTCCGCGTCTGCGTCTCATCTCTGGGATCGTCTCTCCAGGACTCTGTCCCCTCCCGGCCCTCTGTGCTCCCACGCTCCGGCCATCCCCTGGGAAGCTCGCTCACACTTCCAGGTTCCTGCCATTCCCCGCCCACCCCTTCCCGGCCGCTTTGATCCCGCACGCGTCGGGCCGGCGGGCGGCCCGGTTCCAGCCAGCTGCCGCGGCCACTTGTGAGCGGGGGCGGGGTGGCCCGGGCTCCCGGGCTCGGGCGCTGGTTGTCCACCGTCTTCCCCCGCGCTCGCACCCCTCCTCCGGGCACAGTCTCCGGCTGCTGCCCGGGCTGCCGCGGGCCCGCCTCTCTAGTTCGCTGAGTCTGGTCCCTCTCTGTCCCTCTCTCTGGAGCTCGCCCCGGGTCTGGGTCTCTGCCTCTGGATCCCGTCTCCTGTCTCTTCCAGCTCCATCTGGGCTTCATCTTCCTGCTTCATCTGGGATAGGCTTGGGGTCTTTCTTTTTTGTCTCTGGATTGTGTCAGCGACTGGGAATGCTCTCTTCTCAAGTCTAAGGCGTGACAGTGGTCCCCAGAAGGAGACTCTACAACTGTCTGGGCATCTGTATGTCGGTGTGCACAGCCGCTGTACTCAGTCACGAAGCCGCTATTTATGGAGGGCCTCTTGTGCACCAAGTGTTGTTAGGCATTGAGGGTGCCTTGGATCTGGGCTCTCCTTACATTTACATTATGGTGGGGGCGGGGAGGAGACAGAAAATAACTAAGAAAGCAGAAAATAATCTAAGATGTTTATGAGGGTGGGGCCGGGGACAACCGGTCGTGGCAATGACTTGAGAGTGAAGGGCTACTTTACTCTGGGTGATCACGTAATAGGGAAGAACCTTTGTGTTCTGTTACAACTTAATCACTAAAGGGATGTTGCCTATAATCTTAAATTACACATAATGGCCCGTCTCTGGGAACCCTGCCTCCCAGGTAATGAGCATTAAGATAAAATACCTTTGTTAGCTCACAGGAAACATCCTGACCAGGCCCACCTGTGCAGGAAGAAAGAAATTAACACATCCCTTCTGGAGGCTGACCAGAAGCAAGAAATGTTTGACTTTACTCCCTCCCCTTTTGGTATAAAAGAAGCTGAATTCTAACTCAGGCAAGATGGTTCTTTGGGACAGAAGTCCACCATCTTGGTCAGCTGGCTTTCCAAGTAAAGTAGCTATTCCTTGCCCCCCAACAACTCATCTCTTGATTTATCGGCTTGTGGCAGTGAGCAGTAGGGGCCTCGACTCGGTGAGCAAGCCTCGCTGCTCGTGGCCAGCTGGCCCTGGTTGAGGAATTATTGGGTAAGGTCCTAGAAGCTGCCAGGACCACTCGTCCTGAGGATCTGCCCTTCAAAATTCCCCGAAGCAGCACGGACTGCCCCAGCACTTGGCAGGTAGAGGAAGGAATCCACGTTTGGGAGCTAATAGGCTCCATACTGTAGGGTAAGTCACTCCGGTGTGTACAGCGGGAAACTTTATTTCCTCTATATTTGGGGGTTTTTGTCTGGAATAAGCCAATTTGTTTTGTATTTGAGTGGGGGCACCTCACTGGAGAGAGGAAGGAGTTGTTGAACTTTTACCTAATTTGTGAACCGGTTCGTTTGTTTCTTTGGATGCTAGCGTTTGTGTGTGCCATTTGTGTTTTGTTTGTCTTGCATTTCTGTATTTAAAAATGGGGAAATGTTTCAACTATCCCTAATGAAAGTCCTCTGAGGCACGTTTTGATAAATGATCGGATTACAGCCAAGAACCCATGAGTGGGACGAATATATTTTATTGTAACAATGTGTGGCCACAGTACCTGTTAGGATCTCCAGAAGGGGTTTAGGCACGGTTATCTTGGGACCCTGTGCACCATGTACTGCTACCCTTGCTGTGTTAATTATGTCATTTGTGGTCTCCTGTGTCGTTGGTATATGTAAAACCCCAGGACCAAACTTGAGGATTTATTTAGGATTTTCTGTTGTCCCTCGGGTTTTTCATTTCATTTTGTTTGGTACTGTTTCTCCATTTACAACCAAATCAATTTTGCGATATTTAGAGCTTTTACTGATGTCAAATGGAGGGGGGGGGGGAAGTCTGTGGGACATTCCCAGAGAGAAGAGAAGGGTTCCACTTGGTTCCTAAAATCACCAAAAGCCCCATCCCAGAATTCAGCCTGGTTGGTTGATGCCAAAGCAAAAAGGCATCCTTTTGATGGTTAGAAATGAGCAATTGCCATTTATGATTTTATGGTGGCTGTTCTGTGAGAAAGGAGGGAAGAATAATGAAATCCTTTATGTGTAAGCATGTGTGCTATTACATCAGGGGAAATTAAAAAAGGAAGGGAATGAGAGCGAGAATATGTTGCTTCAAACCTCAACTCCTCCAGCCAAGCAAGCTGTCTTAGCTGCTCTGACCATTATGCCAATATATCCACTCCTTCCACCACCTTGCACTCCTATCCAGCCCCACTTCCTGACACCGGGGCTCAGGACTTCCCCTCCTCATAGGGATCGATTAGAAAATCCTGTGTTTGTTAGTTTCTGGGGCACAGGGACTTGGTCTGGGATTGTCACATAAGACCCAACTGGGCACCCAGTTTGGGCCAGAAGGTACTCCCGGGGCGAGGCAATTTCCCTTGTGCCTTTATCTCTTAGGGGGCCGGCTGGCGGGGCTTCTCAGACTTGTTTAATTGGAAAGATTGCAACCCTACTTTACAGGGAGGATCCTTTACACCTGAAGCCCACTTGGCAGCCCCCACAGCTGAACCCAGTTGGGACCCCAGCGAGGGACAAGGCCCTTACTAGAGCACTGCTTATTCGTGCACCTTGGCAGGGCTTTGAAAATGGGAACCAAAGCAAAAGGGTTTGAACAAAATTCAAGAAATGCAGCAAAACGAATGAAGAACTCTCGGAATTTTTAGAAAGGATTTATCAGGCCTACAAACATCATACTAATGGAGACCCCGAGGCCCCTGAAAATATTAGAATGGTAAATTTGACATTTTGGGGGGCAAAGCGCCTCAGATATCAGGGGAGAGCTGCAAAGATGAGATGGTGCTTGACTGAACCCTTGATTGATGGTGCTTGATTGACCCCTTCTCAACTGGTAGATGTTGTTCCCTGTTGAACACTTTAAAAGCAACAACAGAAGAAAGAAGATGCAAAACGAAATGCCACTTTCTTCTGGCACAGTGGCATTGGATTCCCAGAAGGCGAGTAGCCTGAAAAGAAGTAAAGCCCCCACTGGGGAAGGAACAACGTGCTTACTGTCAGGAGGAAGAACACTGGAAAACAGGTTGCCCTAGGTTAAGACAGAAGAAGAAACAGTAAAAGAAGACAGCCTCTCGCATGGTAGAAAGAGAGGAACACTCTGATGAATGAAGAGGCCCAGGGACTCCCTTGGACTTGAGGTGCCCAATTCCAATTTCCCCACAGGAGTCCCGGGTAAAATCGACAGCGGGAAACGAGCTGATTAACTTTCTGATAGACCCCACCCTGAAGTTTTTTCACCGCAACAGCTTGACGTCAGTCCCATCAGAACAGGCTTTAAGCCTACAGATGGCGCTCATAGTTAGGTTACTTTGTGGCTTCAATTTCTCTTGGAAAAAGTGTCCACTTTGTTGCTGGTGCCCCTCGGACAAATAGTACTGACCGGATAGTACTGTACGGTGTTAATGAGAATGACAGTGTCACAGTTATTCAGTCTCACGGGGGGAACCAGATTGGCTCCTAAGTTGGTAGTATGTGGAGTTCAGTCGATGTGGATAAAGACACATTACAGATGTGCTCTTGGTCACTGCACCAATGTACACAGATGACCTAAAGAAAGAGAAGGGAAGAGTCTAGCTGTTCACTACCACAAAGGGCGTTTTGAATTGGCACCAATTTCTGGAAGGCCCCAAATGTGTTGAAAATGCTTGGTTTGGTTCAGCAATTGCAGCTCTTTCAGATGTCAACGTGGGTGGCTTTCATGACGTGATCATTGGTTCACTTTTGGAAAATCAGAACTCAGGAGCTGTGTACATCTACCATGGTCGTGAGGGCAGTATTTGCATGAGGTATTCCCAGAAAATCTTGGGATCTGTTGGAGCCTTTAGGAGCCATCTTCAGTACTTTGGGAGATCCCTGGATGGCCATGGAGATTTAAATGGGGATTCCATCACCGATGTGTCCATTGGTGTCTTTGGACAGGTCGTTCCCCTCGGGTCACAGAGTATCGCTGATGCTTCCTTCACACCAGAAAAAAATCACTTTGCTCAGCAAGAATGCTGAGATAAACCTCAAACTCTCTCCTTCTGTGTGAAGTTTAGACCTACTAAGCAAAACAATCCAGTGGCCATTTTATATAACATCGCAATTGATGCAGACCAATAAATAAACCTCTGTGAGTTTATTTAAAGAAAATAACAAACGGTGTCTGCAGAAGACCATGATAGTAAATCAAGCACAGAGTTGCTCTGAGTACGTCATCCACCTAGAGCCCTATGGTGTTGTCAGCTCTCTGGATCTGTGTGTGAACATCAATCTGGAAAAACCCTGGCACTAGCCCTGAAGCCTACTCGGAGACGGCCAAGAACTTCAGTATCCCTTTCTATCAACAGAAGAAAAAAAAAGAAAAGAAATCATACACTAAAAAGGAACATCATTAATATATGTCGAGAGACTAATTTAACTTGGGATAAGGCCTTGCCAGTTGCCCTGCTCACAGAAGCAGGCTTAAATTAAGCCCCTTTGAAATATTGCGTGATAGGCCATTCCAGGTGTCTGCCCAGCAGGAGAATCTATAAATGCCCTAAAAGACCTAGCATTTGCCGATTATGTAAAAACGTTGGGCACTGTACTCATCTCTGTTCATGAGTTTGGGGGTCAGAGCTGTAGGGTAAACATGGAGGAGCCATTGGAAGATAGATGGCTTTTAATGCCATGAGACTGGAGTGCCTAGGGAGAGAGTGTGGAGAGAGAAGAGAAGGAGCGTGGAGCACCCCAACACTTCGAGGTCAGGTTGAGGAGGAAGACTTGTCAAAGGGATGTAGAGTTAGAGAAGCAGCAGAAAAGCCAAGTGACCTGGAGACCGAGAAAAGAGAGTGTGTGAAGGAGGGAGCCGTCAGCTCTAGCTAAGCTGCTGGGAGGTCAAGTAAGAAGGGAGCTAAGCAACCACCCGGTTTAGCTCTTAGAGATCACGGATGACCTGGGGGGAGAGGGACTCTGTGCGGTCCCACTTGAGTGGGTCGAGGTGAGAATGAGATGTGAAGGCATGCAGACGGTGGCTATAGACACAACTCTGTCAAGCTTTGCTGTGAATGGGGAGGAACATTGTTGGCAGCCGGAGCAGAAGAACGTGATGAGGGTTGCTAGAGTGTGTTTGATGCTGGTGGGAGTAACTAAGGGTGGGTGGGTAGACTTCGCTACCAGGTGGAGAAATGGGTCTCAGGTAGTAAGGAAGAGTCCTCACCCCCAGGGAGATGGGGAAGACAGGGGGTGTGGGTCACTTAGAGTGTGGGAAGGATGAGGCAGTTTCCCTCCAGTGGTTCCTGTTTTCCCAAAGAATGAATTAATCCTGTGATAAACCATAATGGAAAAGAATATGAAAAAGAATGTGTGTGTGTGTGTGTGTGTGTGTGTGTGTGTGTGAGTGACTGAATCACTTAGAAATAGACATAGAAATTAGCACAACACTGTAAGTCAACTATATTCAATAAAAGAGAATTTTTAAAGAAAGAATGAATCAAGCTTATTGCTGGAGGAGAGAGAGCTACAGGTCCTTTGAGGAGAAAGAAGGTGTGAAATGTTCATTTTGGGGAGTAGGAAAACAAACCTTCTAGGATAGAATAGGATTTCTAGGCAGGTTGAGAGTCCATTTGAGATGTGGAATCAAAAATTACAATTTCAGAGGTGAATGCACCATGAAGCTGATGAAATGTACAATTCAGGACCCCTCACTTACTCAGGCCCCTGGGAGGGTCCCAGCAACGTGCTCACACGGCCATAGGCTTCTGTAAAATTTGCCAAAATAAGATACTTTAACTGCAAATGGTAAAGCCCAGTGTCTGTTTTCACTGCAGCTTCCCCTCTGTCACCCTTTCCCCCCACCGCCCCCCGCGCCCGGTGTTGGAGTCACTGTGGGCATTCAAGGGTATGTTAATGGTAATGCAGTTAATGTGGTTCCCAGTCACTTCCACACATAGTTAAGCTAGCGCAGCCATCCTGGTGTGGGAATGGCTTCCAGGGAAACTCCTGTCACCTGTGCCCACTCACTAGGCGTCATGCAGTGAAGGTGCAAAGCCCAAGGGCCCATGTGATAGGAGTGCATCCAGTGCTCTTGTCACTATAGGTACATGGGTAGAGGAAACATGAGATTTGAAATATACAAAGTCAGTAGCCAGTCTGTGGAGAGTATTACAGGGCTATGCCGAATTGATACCGATAAGGTATTTTTCTGGACTTTGTAACCTTTGTGGCATTTGCCAGCCTTTTCAGTTTGTAAGTTGTGATCTCTTAGTTCACTGTAAATATTTTTTTTCATCTTTATTGGAGCATAATTGCTTTACACTGTAAATATTACTTTTTGTACCTAGTTTTATATTATTTTCTTAAAAAGCTCTCACCCCCCAAAACAATTATATACACTTCAGGCTCCCCAAACCTGAGACCAGTTGGCCTGGTTGGGGGGTTTTCTCCAGCCATCGCTCCTGTGTAGATGTGGCTGTGAGGGCATCCTCCACACCCATTCCCAGGGTTTCTAAATCTATGGGTTGGGGGCCTCTGTGGATGGCACGCCTCCGTGTCAGCGCAGGCCTGTGTACGTGTCCCTTGTGGTTGTCTGTGTACATGGTGTGTGTATGGGTGTCTGGGCCTCTGGCCGGTTCCTGGCTGCCCTCTCAACACGGGTCAGCGGCAGGGCTTGGGGGAGGGGAGCTCGTGTCCCACACGCGCTGGGGCCCTAGGGATGCGGGAGGCGGGGAAGGAACTGAGACAGCACAGCTGGCCTAGTGTCGCTGCTTTGCCTCCCCCGCTGTGACGTCTCCCCAGGCCTGGGTTCCGAGGCTCAGCTCCTCCCTCTTTGTTCTTCAAAGAGAAGGCTGGCTTCCTGGGACCCCCTGGGTCCTGGGAGGGGGGAGTTCCTGGAGAGTTGGGACCTGGGGGTTGGGGGTGGGGAAGTAGGAGGCCCAGGCCCCTGGGCCAAGGGAAGAATCAGGATAGAAGACCTCTATAGAGCCCCAAACAAAACAGACAATAATCCCTGCCTTACTGGCGCATACATCCTTGTGGGGAAAACAGTCAAATGCACATCGTACAGAATTTATCATTTGTCAGTTGGTGATAAGTGCTATGGAGAAAAGTGAAGCAAGGAAGAGTAGAGAGTGGGAATTGTGACTTTAGACAGTAAGATTAGGGAAGGACTCACTGAGAAGGTGAAATTTACAGAGGTGAGAGCACAAGCTACAGGGCCACCTGGGGTAAAAGCACTCCAGACAGAGGGACAGGCTGGCTAGAAGGACAACCTGCCAGGCTTGTCAAGGGAACAGAGAGCAGCAGGGGGCAGAGTGGGGTTGTCTGGGGTGGACGTAGCAGGTGAGATCAGAGCGACAAAGCAGTAGGCTGATTATGTAGAATCTTCTAGGCCATTGCAAGGACTCTGTCACCTCTGAGTGTAATGTGAAGCCATTGGAGGACTTTTTTCCCCCTAGCTTTTTTGTTTTGTTTGTTTTTGGAACTTTTAATTTTTATATAATTTCAAATTTTCAGAAAAGTTACAAAAAAGTACAAGGATTATACATCAACTATTCTTCAATTAAAAAAAAAAGGAAGAAAAAGAATAAAAGAAAAAAAAGAAAAAAAAAAAAAAGGGAAGAAAGTACAAGGAACTCCTGTGTACTCTTTTCTCTATTAATTGTTTGCGTTTGCTCTGTTTCCTTTATCATTTCTCTCCAAATATAATATAGATATAAAATATTTGTTTTCTGAATCATTTGGGGGTAGATTGAAAACATCAGGCCCTTTTGCCCAAGTTACTCAGTGTGTTTTCTGAGAATGAGGACATTTGTAGTAATAATAGTACATAGTAGTACAACTATCAACATCAGAATATTAAAATTAATATAACACTATTATTAAATGCCAGTCCATACTTAAATTTCCTCAGGTGTTTCAATTATGTCCTTTATAGCCCTTTTCTCCCAATCCAGGATTCCATCCAGGATCCCACACTGCATTTAGTTGTTCTGTCTGTTCAGTTTCATTTAATCTGGAAGATTCTTGATCTTCAGTTTTTTTATATATATCCTGGAATTAAAAAAAATATTATGGAAGTATAGTTGATTTACAGTGTTGTGTTAACTTCTGCTGTACAGCAAAGTGACTCACTTATACGTATTCTTTTTCATATTCCTTTCCATTATGGTTTATCACAGGGTACTGAATATAGTTCCCTGTGCTGTACAGTAGGACCTTGTTGTTTAGCATCCTATATATAATAGTTTGTATCTACTAATCCCAAACTCCCAATCCTTCCCTCCCCACCTCTCCTCCCCCTTGGCAACCACAAATCTGTTCTCTATGTCTGTGAGTCTGTTTCTGTTTCATAGATACGTTCATTTGTGTTGTATTTTAGAGTCCACATATAAGTAATGTAATATGGTGTTTGTCTTTCTCTGTCTGACTTACTTCACTTAGTATGATAATCTCTAGGTCCATCTGTGTTGCTGCAAATGGCATTATTTCATTGTTTTTGATGGCTGAGTAATATTCCATTGTGTATACACACATCTTCTTTATCCATTCATCTGTCGATGGACATTTAGATTGTTTCCATGTCTTGGCTATTGTAAATAGTGCTGCTGTGAACATAGGGGTGCATGCCTATGGAGTGGGATATACTCCTGGTATATGCCCAGGAGTGGGATTGCTAGATCATATGGCAACTCTATTTTTAGTTTCTTGAGGAACCTCCATACTGTTTTCCATAGTGGCTGCACCAATTTACACTCCTACCAACAGTGTAAGAGGGTTCCCTTTTCTCCACACCCTCTCCAGCATTTATTATTTGCAGACTTTTTAATGATGGGCATTCTGACCGGTGTGAGGTGGTACCTCATTGTAGTTTTGACTTGCATTTCTCTAGTAATTAGCGATGATGAGCATTTTTTCACGTGCCTGTTGGCCATCTGTATGTGTATTTAGGTCTTCTGCCCATTTTTCGATTGGTTTTGTTGTTGTTGTTGTTGAATTGTATGAGTTGTCTGTGTATTTTGGAACTTAAGCCCTTGTCAGTCACATCATTTGCAAATATCTTCTCCCAGTCTGCAGGTTGTCTTTTTGTTTATGGCTTCCTTTGCTGTGCAAAAGCTTGTAAGTTTGACTAGGTCCCACTTATTTATTTATTTATTTATTTATTTATTTTATTTATTTATTTTGCGGTACGCGGGCCTCTCACTGTTGTGGCCTCTCCCGCTGCGGAGCACAGGCTCCGGACGCGCAGGCTCAGCGGCCATGGCTCACGGGCCCAGCCGCTCCGCGGCATGTGGGATCCTCCCAGACCGGGGCACGAACCCGTGTCCCCTGCATCGGCAGGCGGACTCCCAACCACTGCGCCACCAGGGAACCCCCCCATTTATTTGTTTTTGCTTTTATTTCTATTGCCTGGGAGACTGACCTAAGAAAACATTGGTATGATTTATGTCCGAGAATGTTTTGCCTGTGTTCTCTTCTAGTTTTATGGCGTCTTGTCTTTAAGCCACTTTGAGTTTATTTTTGTGTATGGTGTGAGGGTGGGTCTTCACAGTTTTGAAGAGTACAGGATGGTTTCCTTGTAGAATGCCCTTCACTTTGGTTCATCAGATGTTTCTCCGCGGTTAGATTCAAGTTATTCAGGTTGTGCATGTTTGGCAGGAACATCATCCCAGAAGTGGTGTGGTGTCCTTCTCAGAGCATCACATCAGAAGACACATGTCAGTTTGTCCCAATTTTGAGGTATTGACTTTGATCTTGAGGTTGAAATGGTGTTTGCCAGTTTCTCCAGGTTATCATTTCCCCTTGATAGTAATTAATATGCAATTTGTGGGAAGATACTTTGAGATTCTTTACTCCTTGTACCTCACTAAAAGTTCACCCACTAGTTTAGTATCCATTGATGATTTCTAACTCCAGCCCTCCTTCTATATTTATTAGTTGGCAGTTTACTGTAACAAGAGTGTTCTCTTTTCCTCCCATTTATTTATTTATTTTTATTATTATTTTTTTTTTGCGGTACGCGGGCCTCTCACTGTTGTGGCCTCTTGCGTTGCAGAGCACAGGCTCCGGACGCGCAGGCTCAGCGGCCACGGCTCACGGGCCCAGCCGCTCCGCGGCACGTGGGATCTTCCCAAACCAGGGCACAAACCCGTGTCCCCTGCATCGGCAGGCGGACTCTCAACAACTGCACCACCAGGGAAGCCCCCATTTATTTATTTATACTGATATGAACTTTGGATTCTTACTTGACTCACTGCATTATTTATTTTAATGCTCAGATTGTCCAAGATTTAGCCAGTGGAAGCCCCTTTAGCCACAGCCCCTAGCTGCTGTGTCTTTTTGATATACACCCAATATTTTTGAGCACTTCTTTACTTTCTGGTGAAACAAAATGTTCTAAGATCATTTTGTAATTCCCCAGCTGCAGCCCTAGAGACACCCTTTTCTCCAAGGAGTGCTGGTTCGTTTTAATAGAAAATGGTATTTAGTAACCAAGATCTGAGCACTTGGTGTGTTTATCACTACTTGTGTGTCATTCCTTTTAGGCTCCCTCAGCAGACAGAGCTAGGAAATATAGGTGAATGTATACATTGTGTATGTGATACATTTCCTTATATTACATTTCCTTCCTTAACTATACACATTAAAACCATGAATTCATATTGATACCCTACTGAGAGATTTTAAAGAGAGGAATGACAGAATCTGATTTATGTTTTAAAAGGATCACTTTGCCCAGTGTGTTCAGAGTAGACTGTAAGGGAACAAGGAACAAGAGTGGAAGCAAGGAAATAATTTAGGGGCTATTGTGATAATCTGGGTGAGAGATGAGGGTGGCATGGACCAGGGTGTAGTATTGAAGTGTAGTAACAAAGAGTCAAATTTTTTACCTATTTTAAGTAAGAAATTGTTGACTGATTTGATGTGGACTGTGTGTGTGTGAGAGAAAGAGAGATGAGTCAGAGATGATTCTAAGGTTTCTGGTCTGGCTAACTGAAGAAATGGAATTTCCATTTACTGAGATGGAAAAGACTACAGGTGAATCAGTTGTGGGGGAGATGACCAGAAATTAGGTTGGGACATTTTAAGTTTGTGATTCCTTATTAGATATCCAAGTAGAAACAATAAGTGGGCAAATAAGATATATGCATCTGTAATGCAGGGAAGAGTTTTGGAGCTAGAAATGAAAATTGGGGATGCGTTAATGTAGTATAGGTTGATATTTTAAACCATGAGCCTGGAGATCATCAAGGGAATGAATATAGATAGAGAAGAGAAGAGGCTAGAAAATTGAGCCTTGGAAACACCTCAACATTTAGAGATCCAGGAGATGACGAACTAGCAAAGGAGTCTGTGAATGAATTGTTAACGAAGTGGAAGGAATATAAGAAGAGTGTGGTGTCCTAGAAGGCAAGTGAAGGAAGTGTTTCTAAGCAGGGAGAGTAAGCGTCTGTGTCAACTGCTGCTCAGTAGTGATCAGTGGATTTAGCAACGTGATAGTCATTTTGTAACGTTAACAAAAGCATTTTTGATGAATGGGGGTTGGGGGCACCTGATTAGAGAGGGTTCAAGGGAAAATGGAAAGATGGTATTGGAAACAGTGGGCATAAGAGAAGTTGTTTTGCTGTAGAGGGGAACAGAGGAACGTGGTGGCAGCTGGAGGGGAGTTGTGGGGTTAAGATGGCGTTTGTTGTCTTGCGTGTTCTAAATTGAGATAAACTTCATTATGTTTGTAGCCTGGTGGGAATAATCCAGTTAGAAAAGGAGGAAATCGATGGTAAAGAAAGAAAACAGAGCAATGTGCCTGAGTGGGCCAGAGGGAACGGGAGATCTAGTTGGTGTGGGGCTTGGCCTTAGTTAGGTGGAAGGGTTCATCTACAGTTAGGAGGGAGGGGAATAGCATGTGGTCACAGACTCAGGTAGGTAGGCAGGTGCGATTGCCCATGTCAGTAGGAAAATTTCTTCGGAATGCCTTTTTTAAATCGAAGTATAGTTGATTTATAGTGTTGTGTCAGCTTCAGGTGTACAGCACACTGATTCAGTGAATACATATATGTTTTTTTCAGATTCTCTTCCCTTATAGCTTATTACAAAATATTGAGTATAGTTCCCTGTGCTATACAGTAGGTCCTTGTTGGGTATCTATTTTATATATAGTAGTGTGTATATGTTAATCCCAAACTCCTAATTTATTCCCCTACTTCTGCTTTGGTAGCCATAAGCTTGTTTTCTATGACTATGGGTCTATTTCTGTTTTGTAAATAAGTTCATTTGTTTTGTTTTGTTTTGTTTTGTTTTTAGGTTCCACATATAAGCCATATCGTATAATATTTGTCTTTGTCTGGCTTACTTCACTTAATATGGTAATCTCTAGGCCCATCCATGTTGCTGCAAATGGCATGATTTCATTCTTTTTTATGGCTAATATTCTACTGTATATATATATATATATATATACCCCACATCTTCTTTATCCATTCATCTGTCGATGGACGTTTAGGTTGCTTCCAGGTCTTGGCTATTGTAAATAGTGCTGCTATGAACATAGGGGTGCATGTATCTTTGCAAATTATAGTATTCTCCGGATAAATGCCCAGGAGTGGGATTGCTGGATCATATGGTAGCTCTACTTATAGTTTTTTGAGGAACCTCCATACTGATCTCCATAGTGGTTGCACCAATTTACATTCCCACCAACAGTGCAGGAGGGTTCCTTTTTCTTCACACCCTCTCCAGCATTTATTATTTGTCGACTTTTTGATGATGGCCATTCTGACCAGGGTGAGGTGATACCTCATTGTAGTTTTCATTTGCATTTCCCTAAATTAGCGATATGGAGCATTTTTTCATGTGCCTGTTGGCACATGTATGTCTTCTCTGGAGAAATGTCCATTTCAGATCTTCTGCCCATTTTTTGCTTGGGTTGTTTGAACTGAACTGTGTGAGCTGTTTGTATATTTTGGAAATTAATCCCTTGTTGGTCGCATCATTTGCAGATATTTCTCCCGTTCTATAGGTTGTCTTTTTATTTTGTTTATGGTTTCCTTTGTTGTGCAAAAGCTTTTAAGTTTAATTAGGTCCCATTTGTTTATTTTTGTTTTTATTTCCGTTACTCTAGGGGACGGATTCAAAACGATATTGCTGCAATTTATGTCCAAGAGTGTTCTCCCTGTTTTCCTCTAGGAATCTTATCGTCTCCGGCCTTACATTTAGGTCTTTGATCCATTTTGAGTTTATTTTTGTATATGGTCTTAGAGAATGATCTAATTTCATTCTTTTACATGTAGCTGTCCAGTTTTCCCAGCAGCACTTATTGAAGAGACTTTTTTCCATTGTATATTCTTGCCTCCTTTGTTGTAGATTAATTGACCATAGGTGAGTGGGTTTATTTCTGGGCTTTTATCCTGTTCCACTGATCTATATGTCTGTTTTTGTGCCAGTACCATAGTGTTTTGATTACCGAATGCCTTTTGAACACAGTGAAACAGGAAGTAAAGCTGAAGGAGGATGAAGGGATTCGTGGTTTGATGTGAAAAGGAATGAAAGAGTCGTATAGGAGATGGAGGGGAAATGGATGGGGAAATGTGATATGATTGCTAATAGCACTGAGAAAACACCTGAGTTTGGAGTTATGCATGCAAATTGGCAGTTAAAACGGCTTTTTGCTTGATATAACCTTTGGAGGAGGAGTAGAAGCAGGAATCTGAGGCCCGCAAGAGGGCGCTCGTGGACAGGTCCTGGGTGGCTGAGTCCCCGAGAGCCTTGGAATAAAATTGAGATCTGCTCCAGGGGAAGACAGCACTGGAAAAACAAGTTGCTTTCTTCACCGGAGGTGGCAGTAGTAGCCATTCCCAAAACTACTGACGCTGTGAGCAGGATTCGAACCTGCGCGGGGAGACCCCATTGGATTTCGAGTCCAACGCCTTAACCACTCGGCCATCACAGCCGCCTGCGGCCTGGGGCCTGCGGAACTATAGCTGCCTATCAACAGGCCCGCCTCTCGCGAGCGCTGTCGTGATGCCAGTGCGCGTGCGCTGTTGAGGCAACAGAGGGACTTTCCAGTTGTGAGGCAAGAGAGAGACTTTCCAGTTCTCTCTCCCTGCCACGAGCCACAGTACAAGATGGGCCCAACCAAAGCTGAGTCCACGTTCCCACACCGTCGAAGGCAGACAAAGGGATGCCGCTACACCCTGGTTCTTGACAGCTGGGGTCAGCCTCCAAATTCGCACTAAAAGTGCACAGGGAGACTCAAGTAGCAATGGGATGGCTGGTAAGAATAATAATCCTTCCATATGTACTACAGAGAGGCCCCCTGTCAAAGTCGAAATGTGTCCCCTTCGCAGCAATAATATACGAGAATCAACCGTCCCAGGCACCGCTGGGATTCGAACCCAGGATCTCCTGTTTACTAGACAGGCGCTTTAACCAGCTAAGCCACGGCGCCGTTGAGTGGGTTGCTGAGTCTAGAGGTAGATCAGCTGTTCCTGAGGGTCACTAATCGAGACGACCGAAATAATGGCTGCCACGGGGCTTCAGTGACTCATCCTTTCCAAGGTTCCCCCTTTCCTTCCCAAGTTCTGAGGCTGAGGGTTAATACTCGGCACCACCCCCCTCTCCCCCACACCGCTGGGGACCAACTCGACTACGAATGGGTGCGTGGCTCCCCATCCTTCAGCCACCTAGAGCTGCTTTCTCAGCAAGAAAGGGTGTGCGGAGAAGAGGGATGCGGGTCCTCAGGGGAGGGAAAGGCTCACGCTCACTACAGCCTTCCGGAAAGGGGGGCGCCACACCTCCCCACAAAGAGCTCCCCTAACCCAGCCCCCAAAGTTCATTCCACAAAGTCCTGGTATTTTTTCTTTTTATATTAAAAAATAACAGACACGATATCAAAAACACAAATGTCATCGGTAGAGGGTACAGCTGAGAACACCTGGGTCCCACCTGAGGGGCAGCACCAGGGAC
The DNA here is from genome assembly GCF_000442215.2 of Lipotes vexillifer. Taxonomy (NCBI): domain Eukaryota; kingdom Metazoa; phylum Chordata; class Mammalia; order Artiodactyla; family Lipotidae; genus Lipotes; species Lipotes vexillifer. The sequence continues at coordinate 1,385,419 of NW_006785619.1, forward strand.
TCCACGGTCCACCAACCTCCCCCACCCCGGAGCAGCTAGGGGTCTGGACCACTGGGTCCTGCTTGGGCCTCAGAGGGCTGGCTCCCCCAATAAATAAACGCAGCCCCAACCCTCAGGGACAGGGACTCCGGCTCAGCTGGGGCTTGGAGAACCACTTCAGCAGCTTGTCAGCAACCTTGTCCAGGGGAAGGAACGACTCCTCAGCAGGGATGGGAGGTGCGGCTTCTCTGGGCTGGGCTAAAGAGTGCCACCCTCTGTTCTCTAAGAGGCCAGAGGCAGCCCCTGGATCCTGGGCTGCTGACGGGGGGGGGGGGGGG
>NW_006785619.1:1386526-1453321 GCF_000442215.2 Lipotes vexillifer
GGGAGGTCCCACACCCCCTACAGCGGGAGAAGCCGGGACAGTTTTCTATTGGTTGGTCCAGCCACATCTGAGTTCTGCGAGTTGGGACATGGGAGAAGGAAGCTTCTCATGCATTCCCAGAGGTGGCCCCAAATGTAGTCTAGCTGGTGCCATTTTCTGCGGCAGGTAAGGCTGGACTGGATGAGCTCCCACCTTGTTCCTCCTCCTCCATGGCCAGGTCCTGAGAGCTTGAGACCGTGACCCCAGCTTGGGCCTGGGTCTCATCACCGCCCTCACCCTCACCACCACCGCCACCCGCCTCGCCTCCACCCTCCTCCATGGGCTCCAGCCCCAGTCCATCCATTTCCGAGAAGAGTGGGTCATCAGGGCGGCCAGGGTCTTGGGTGCTGCTACCGCAATCCACACAGGCCTTGGAGAAAGAAAGGATATGAGCGAGTCAGGCAGAATTCTCACTGCTGACCTGCCACCCCAGGTCCCCTTGTTCCCCAACTCGAGAGTACTTCCCAAAATGTATGCCCAAGAAACATTAATCCATACGGATGCGCCTGGGGTCAGCAAGATTGGAAAATGCATTGTACCCTGTATCCAGACCACACTACACATTAGCATAAGATTGGCAGAGAAAAGGTCTACAAAAACACACGTGGTTTAATACTAAATAACCCAGCAGCAAACTTAGTGGAATTAACATCCTTCAGAATTAATGATCCAAGGAACAATGAGGGGATCAGCCCTTAGCCTCTACCCTTTCAACTTGAGCTCAATTATTTCTTCTCCCTCCTGGCCCAGACTTGACTTCTCACCATCACATCAAGGGCCCGAGGCAGTTGACCCTTCCGGACCCAGGAGTGCACAGCACCCAGTTCCCTCCGCTGGTCCTCTGAGAACCGAGGCTGCTGCTTCTGCATAGCCCGGAGCCGCTCCCGGTCCTGCTTCAGCACAGAGGCCATGTCCCTGCTCCGGGAAGGGGTTCAGGAGGCAGAGAATGGGAGCTGGGGCCAGGGCCCACGAGGCTGGCATTTTTCCTTTACCTCACTCCCCAGTTCCCCACTCACTGCCTCACGCTCCTCCCCTGAACTGGTGCTCTGGGAATTCAGGCCTTCCAAGACCAGGAAAGCTGCCCTCAGCCTGAATAATGATGGGGCTCCAAGGGGCGGAGGGCAGAACAGGAAAGCCCCAGAGCAGAGCCGGGCCCGGAAAGAAAACCCCAAGTTAGCTGCAGAGTGAGGGTGGGCCGCCAGCCTCCCCACTCCTCTGAAAAAGAGGCAGAGGAGGTCCCTGAAAGTCCTCACCTGGAGGGCACCTGATAGGTCATCATGACACGCTGGTCAGCATTGGCCATGAGCAGCCAGATGGGATCCTGGAGCACGTACTTAATGACCTGGTCCCCGGGCTCAGCCCTGGCGTGGGCAGCCCCAGCCTCAGCCTCGGAAGAATCGACGCTGCCGAAGTACTTGCTGGTGTGGCTGCTCTGACTGCTGCCTGTAGAGTGAGGGGCGGGCAACCAACAGTCAGGCTGCCCGGCCAAAGTGGGGCCTGGCCTCCCAACCCCCCAGACGCTGTCCTACCCCGGGAGGTGTTGTGGGAGGCGGGGCACTCACGCGTGATGCTGGCTGAGGTGCTGCTCCCCTCATGGGAGCCTGAGCCAGACCCAGAGCCCAAGCCAGAGCCCAAGGAGCCCGAGGCAGCAGAGCCCGTGCCAGAGCGCGAGTCCTGCAGCAGCAACTCCAGCAGGTCGCTGGAGCCCGAGAGCGTGTCCTGGTTGGAGGACTCAGTTATCTCCACCTGGGGGAGGGGAGGGGAAGGATTAACGGATCAGCACCTAGGCTTCCCTTCAACTGCTGCCTCCGGCTGGGAGCGCACCCAACCCAGGCGGCCTCTTCCCACTCCGTGACAGTGGGCCCAGGCTGAGTGACGAGAGCTGGTGAAGGGCAGCACCGTGACGCCAGGCCCTTTCCAAGTGGCAGAGGCACTCTCAGAGGTGATTGGGATGTCCTCGCCGCCTGTCCCCACTTCACAGATGAGGCAGCTGATAGCTGGGGCCTCCCACCCCACCACACCACCCTCTGGGGACGCCAGGTGGGCAGGGGGCAGGAGGAAGCGCGACGGGAGGAGCGGGGGAGAGGGCCGCGTGGGGGCCCTAAGAGGATGGGGGCAGGCCTCGGTGCTCACCGGTCTGGCCGCTGGGTCGGCAGGCTCCTCACTGGGAGGGGGGCGGCCAGCACTACTCCCCTCCACACGGGGGGGCTCCTCAAGCTGCAGCAGATTTAGCTGGAGCGGGGAGCTGCATCTCGAGTTGAAGAGCAGAGAGTTGGGGCAGCGGGGAGGGCTGGGGGGCGGCAGGGGCAGGGACGGAGAAGGGGAGTGGGAGGCGGGGGTCTGGGGTGCCCCACAGGGGTAGGTGGGTGGGGCAGGGAAGAGATAGTTAGGGAGCACCAAGGCCACCACTGGGGTCACCAGCGGGGCAGGGAAAGCTGCAGGAGACACAGATGTGGGTGCAGGAGGGAGAGGCTGGGGGCCTCCTCTGGGGGAGAACGTGGGGAGGGGGCAGGGCTGGACCACAGCCGGGAAGGGCGGCGTGGCTGGTGGTGGGGGCCAGGGGGCAGAGGATGGCACAGGTGACGGGTGGGAGACGTGGCAGGGGGCTTCAGCCTGAGGGGTCGGGTGCTGGCGGGAGCGCTTGGCTTTGGATCGGCAGTGGTGACGGCGGCCGGGGGCTGCGGGGCCGTGGCGGCAGCCTGAGGGGAGAGACTAGGGTAAGCAAGGCCCTTGACCTGGGGGTTAGCACCCCCACCACCCCGGCCGGCTGCCCTGACGCTCGGACCAGGCAGAGGATAGGCCCCAGAGAGTCTGCCTCCCTGGCCCACACATAACAGAGGGGACTCTGGGGAGGTGGGGGGACCTTCAGGGAAAACGCAGGATTCACTGACAAAGCGGCCGGGGAAGGAGAGGTTACACGAGGCGGGGTGCTGCGGGTGTGCAGAAGACCGAGGCCTGCTGGCGGACAGCAGGCAGGTGAGGTCGTGGACGAGTGGGCAGGTGGCTCCAGTCCAGCCACCAAACTCCAGCAGGCAACTGCCAGCCTGGGCAACCCTCCTGCCAGTGGGGCCGTGCTCCACGTGGCTCATGATGGAGCCAAGGTGGGCGGGAAAGCCCAGTCCTGAGCCCTGTGCCCGCCTGCAGGGGGCCTCCTTCAGGCACCTGGAGGGCTGCCATCTGCCCTTGAAGCTCTGCCCCCACCCGAAGTCGTCCCAGTCCTCCCTGCTGGTCTACACAGATCTCCCAGTCAGCGGCAACTGAGTCCTGAGTGGGCTCGCTTCCTGCCCCGGCCCCCAGACTGGGCCTGGAGTGGCTTACCTGGAGCAGAGCGCCCCTGCCTGCCTGTCTCAGTGCTGCCCCCCTCTGGCGGCAGCCTGGACCCCCGCCCACTGGGGAGGAGCTAGCGAGGGGCCATCCCTAGGCAGGGCCCTGGTGGTGGAGGTGGCAATAGCCTGGGTCCCTGGAGCACAAGGACCTCCCTCAAGAACCCCTCCCCCCGACAGGTCCCCGACAGGTCCCAGACAGGGCTGCAGGCAGGTGGCTACCCAACTCACCGGGGCCCGAGGGGGCCGTGGAGGAGCCGTCAAGTCCACGCAGCCTGCCGAGTTCGCGGAAACGGCTGAGGAAGGCCTGCTCCTCCTTCTGGGTGTGCAGGGACAGCACAGCCTTGGTGAGGCCCACCGGCCGGTAGGCACCTGCGGCTGGGTCAGGGGCCACCGTGGGGCTGGGGGCTGGGCTGGGAGCTGGGCCGGGAAGCAGGCCAGGCAGGTCCTCCATCATGATGATGTCTGAGGAAGGTGAGACAGGGGAAAGGTCAGAATCACCTTACGTGTTAGCACACACCCACACCACACGGCACCCTCCGTGTCCAGCAGCTTAGCCAAGGCCCTGGCCTCTGCCCTGCGGCTGAGCCTGGGCCTCCCCTGCATCTCTTGGCTGCCTCCCCACCGAGAACTGACTCTGGGCCTTCTTCCCCGTGTAAAGCCGTCCCAGGGTAAGAAAGGATACTCAGTGCCCGCCAGGGGCACTACCCTAGGATGACCCCCCCGTGACTTTCCGTGGAAGGGAAGCCCACACCTCGCACTTCCCTCACTCATTTTCCAGGTCAATGCCCGAAGACCCTTCAGGGCTTTTCAACAGTCCCTGCCTCAGACTCTCTGTGGGCAGCACCTCAGGCTGAACTACACCCCAGACTTTGTGTGTGAACTGATGGTGAGAACACAGGAAGCAGGATGAGGGACAGACAAGGCGGCAGAGGCTGGCGGGCGGGTGGAGAGCAAGAAGCGGCAGCCCTGAACTAAGACGGGGGCGGGGGGGCCTCCTTCTCTCCATCAGGAACCAGAGGGCGGGAGAAGGCAGCCGGCAAGAGGGGGGACGCTGGCTGGGGGAGCAGATGGAGCCCGGGCACCGCCCCCCTCAGCCACGCCCGTACCCGATTCTGGGGGCTTCTTGTCTCCCACATGGACGATGGTGGAGCTGAAGCTACACTGACTGGTGACGGACACCACGCTCTCCGCCTTATTGGCCAGGGCGAGCGGGCTCAGGGCGCCTCCTCCCACCACCGGCTCCTTCAGAGGGGCGGCCCCCTCCCCAGACAGCACTGCCGATGGATCTGTACGGAGAGATGGTGCCAGTTACTGCCCCACTGGGAGGCTGGGAGAGGAAACCCCAGTGAGGGTGGGGAGAGAGAGGAGCATGGAGATCTGGGGGCTGGGCAGGGACGGGACAGAGTGAGGTGGGGCCCCAAAGACAGAAATGCAGACGCAGGAACAGAGGACAGGGTGGTGGAGGCAGGACGGCCCGGCTCTTCACCTTTCTGGGCCCCCGCAGAGACTACGCCCGTCCGCTGCCTGTCCTCGTCGGAGGCCGAAGAGGCGGTGCAGGACGAGGAGGAGGTGCATTTGCGCTTGGTCGTGCTGGGGAGGTTGCAGCTCTCCAGGTACCTGAGGAAGCACCAGAAGACATGAGAGCAGCGCCTGGGTGAGGCGGGGCCGGGGCCCAAGGGGTAGAAGGGGCCAGGATGGCCTTACCTGAGGATGCTGTCCAGGCAGTTGATCTGCTGGTAGGAGCAACTGGAGGCTTCTTTCCGCTCAGCCTCCTCAGGAGCCAAGGCTAGTGGGGCCTGGATCAGAGCAGGTGCCACCTCCAGCTCTGGGTCTGCGGATTGGCAGGGAAGGGTCTTGGCCTTGAATGTGCCTGTAGCTGGGCCGAGGAGAGAAAAGCTCCTCTGGGTTGAGCTGAGGGTCATGGGACCCACCCCGCCCCAGGCCTCACTCCTCACCCACACCCTCACCAACTCACCAGGGACACGGGGCCGGGGCAGAGGCCGGGCCCGGGACTCAATAAAAAGCTGCTGCCCCTGATGCTTCACCAGGTGCACATCCTTACAGATCTGCTGGAAGGTAACCTGTGGGGCAAGGCAGTGGGCAGCATTGGGGGGGGCGTGGCCAGCCTGGGGAGCCCAGGGTGTAGCGCAAGAAAAAGGCCCCAGGGCTTCCCTGGTGGCGCAGTGGTTGAGAGTCCACCTGCCGACGCAGGGGACACGGGTTCGTGCCCCGGTCCGGGAAGATCCCACATGCCGCGGACAGGCTGGGCCCGTGAACCATGGCCGCTGCATCCGGAGAGGCCACAACAGTGAGAGGCCTGTGTACCGCAAAAAAAAAAAAAAAAAAAAAGAAAAAGGCCCCAGTAGGGAGGCGCAGAGATCACTATGAGAGCAGGATGAGAAAGAAAAGGAGGTGGATGAGGCTCCTCTGGGCTTGGCAGTGCTGACTCTGAAAACAAGGGGACAGGGGACTAAAGGGGTGAAGTGGCAGAGAGGCACTCACCGGCGCAGGAGGCCCAGGTCCCTCGGCGTCACCCCCGTTGCTGGCACTGGAGGAGCCAGGGCTGAGGAGAGGGCCTGGGGAAGTCACCTGGCTGACTCCACAGAACCCGGTAGGGCTGGGGCTGTGCACAGGCTGAGGCAGGAAGAGCGACAGGTCAGATGTCCACGGCCCTGTTCCGCACCCCTTTCTCATTCTCAAGCCCTGTCCCCTCAACTCTCACCTGTAACAGCAGCCGGTGGATCTGCTCAGAGAGCTCCTGGATATCAGGGTCCAGGGAGAGAGCGGGACTGGGGACTGGGGGAGTGAACACGTCTTCATTCAGGGGCGCCCTGCGGGGTGGGAAGGATGAGCTGAGCCCTGCCCCCTCCACACTGGCCCGCCCTCCAGGGCACCACCCACTTACGTGCGTACTTTGTGGCGGCCCAACACAAAGGCCACCTTGCGGCTCCAGGGGTGCACGAAGCCAGCCCAGCTGGTGTCCATGGTGACGTACTCCCCATTCCGGGCGCAGAAGCGGATAGGGGAGTGGTCAAAGGGCTGGCCAGCCAGCTGCAGGACTGAAGGGAGTGGGAAATGAGGTGCGGGTCAGTGGGAGGGAGAGCTAAGTAAGGTTGTGGAGCCCCCTGGAACCCCCCCCCCCCCGGAAATCCAAGAGGCCAAGACGCTGAAAGACACAACCACAAGGACAGCTGTTAGGAAGCCCTGGAGACAGCCGGAAGGGAGCACAGGATGAAAGGAACTCACTCTTCTTGTGGATGGCCAACATGAGGGGTCGGTCCCGAGAAATCCAAGAGGCCAAGGCGCTGAAAGACACAACCACAAGGACAGCTGTTAGGAAGCCCTGGAGACAGCCGGAAGGGAGCACAGGATGAAAGGAACTCACTCTTCTTGTGGATGGCCAACATGAGGGGTCGGTCCTCGGGATGCAGGAAAAGGAGCACTGGGGCCCCCAGGAGGTCCTGGGGGAGGTAGCCCAGCAACGGGGCGGCCCTGAAATGACAGGAGGCATCAGAATGGCCAAAGCCTCGGCCCTGGACACCTCCTTTTCCTCCAGGTCCTGACCTCACCTTTCATCCACATCCTGGAAGAGGCAGCTGGGCGTGTGCCTCGTAGTGAAGATCCTCTTGTCGGGCGGAATCCGGGGAGCTGAGGCACAGAAAGCGTAGCCATTGGATTTCCTCCAGAATGGTCCAGGTCCTCAGCCCTCCATGCTGCCTCAGGCCCAGGCTGGCTGGCAGACAGTTCTCTCCACAGCTCTGCCCTGGGCCCTCTAGCCTATAAAGATGGTCTGGACAATCTCTGTGCCCCATGTCAATAATGAAACTGAAAACCAAGGTACTCTCCTTTGCCTTCTCCTAACTTAGGGCTCTCATCCAACTCTACCTCTAAAGGGGCGTTCAAATCCTCCTTCTAACAATACCTTCTGTGTTCCCAAACTGTCTTCCACACTCCTGTCCTGCATCACCCCCAGCCTAGAGAAGGCCCCCTTCCTCCTACCCCAACCAGGCCAGGCGCCTGGCCCGCCCACCTTCATAACCAGAGTGAATGCGCTCTGCGATCAGCAGGCAGCACGGCTGTGCAGGGGCCCCATCAGAGACCCGGATCTTGGTCACATATGGGGTTAGGCGGAATGGCTGGTACCGAGGCCCTGGATCTCGGTCAGGACCCCCTCTAGCAAGGAAGAGAAAGAGGCATTAGGGACTGTCAGTGAAGAGCCACCCACCCCCACCTCAAGGTCATGGGCCACAAAGCAAAGAAAGACAGGGGGTGTGGGAGGTGCAAGGGGTCTGTTCCCACATCCCTGCCCACCTGATACGGCAGAAGACAGACTTCTCCTGGGTGAAGTCCTTGAGGCCTGAACCTGAGACAGACCAGGAGGGCAGTAAGCACAGCTCCCCATCCCCTCCCTGGGCTGAGAAGAACCCAGCAAGGAAAAGCCTGGGGCCCCTGGGCCCTCATGGCAGGTGTTTCCTGGAACTGCTCATCCCTCCCCCCAAGCACTTCGGGACCTCACCTGCCGAGGTCCCCATGCCCCAGGTGGGCAGGCGAGATGGGGCAGTGGAACCATAGAAGACGCCCACATCCTGGGGAGCCAGGAGCTCTGAGAAGCGGGCGCCACAGAACACATCCTGCTTGCAGCGCAGCAGGATACCTGCCTGCTCAGAAATGTAGACGATGCGGCCTGTCAGGAAGGAGACAGCCACGGAGAAGGTATCCTAGGCGAGAAAGCAAAGACAAGAGCAGGTTCAGGAACTGTGGGAGTGGGGCTGGGGGTGCATCGGGATACAGAGGCTGGGCTGCGCTGACCTGGTTGCGAAGCGTGTACTCAGATGTGATGTGCTCCAGTTCCTCCAGAGTGTAGGTGGACACGTCCATGGCACAAGGCTCGCCCTCCTCCAGGCTCCACTGCTGGTAGTATTCCTGGTTGGCTGCAGGGTGCGGGCAGCGGCACACTTAGTGAGGAGACTGCCCCCATGGTAGTAGCCCAGCACCTGAACACTGCCCTCCCAGGAAGCACCACTCACCTTGCACCTGCTTGACACAGGCCAGTGCATACTGCAGCGTGGCCAGGGTCCCAGAGCGGCCCTTGCCCCTGCGCTCTGGTGGCAGCCGAAGCTTGAGCTCCCGCAGCGCCGTCATGAGTTCTTTCTGGGTCCTTGCCCGAGCTGACTGTTCACTGCTGCAGGGCCCACAGGGAGGGAGCGGGTATAGGCATTAGCCCCAGAGCATGGCCCCCAGCCCTCTCCCCCCAGCCCTCACTCCACGAACCTGCAGCCACTGGTAGACGGGTTGTCCTGCTCTGAGCTGGCACTCAGGAGGCTGTAGGCAATGGAACTGCTGGGTGGGGATGGGCTCTGAGAGTTTGTGCTAGGGGAGAAGCACAGACCCAAGATGAGGAGAAAGTGGCCAGCAGCACGGGCCTGTCTTTGAGCTCAGTCTGCTCAAAAGACCACTCCTAGCACCTGCAACCCATCCAAACACACCTCTTGCTGCTTTCAGTCGTATCCAGCAGGGCCGAGTCCTTGCCATTGCCGGAGGAGGAGCTATGTGAGCTCCGCTGAGATGCACCCCTGGACTCTGGTCCATTGGACTCATTGCCGCTGGAGCCATTGCTGTTGGCATCCGTGTCGTCAGCCAGGCTGGGGCCAGGACAAGGTCGATGCTGTGGCGACCCAGGGGATGGAGCCCCTCCAGGACAAAAGGATTCCCCCGGCCTGGGGTCCCCTCCCCCATCAGCCCCTTCGAGGGGGCCGCTCATGTCTGGGCCATGGGGAGCGCAGGAGAACAGGGAAGGCGGAGAGGCCACCAGAGAGGCACGAGGGGGCCGGGAGGCCTGGCCAGGGGAGTGAGGTGGGAGACTCAAGCCTCAGCTGAGACGTTTGATCACAGCCAGCGTCTGAAAAGAGAGACCAAGAAGGAGAAAACCCTGGGCTGTAAATTCACAACACCTGCCAATTTCATTCAGCCTCCCTCCCTTTCAGGCCCCCAAGCTCCTGAGACCCAGGCTTCCAATATGGAGCCTAAGCAATTTCTGTTTCCTGTCCGCGTACGGGGCGGGGGGCGTCGGGGGGCTGCAGGTGGAAAGGGGCCTCTCTTGGTCCTTCCCCCACATCCCCTGCTAGCGTGGCCTGAGGAGGTAATACCTAAGCGATCGACTAGAAAGAACTTCAGCTGTGAGCCACAGCCTGGATACTTCCCATTCCCAAATTCCCAGCAGGCCCCCACTCCGCCTGGAACTCCAAGGCCTCGGAGCAGGGTGCGAGCCTGCCGCCTTCTATATTTAGGCCTCCGGGCTAATTTTATCCGGGGGCGGTGCCACCTCCGCTGCACATGCGCGCGGACTTGCGCGGCTCCACCACGCGCTTCCGCCGCCACTGCGGTCGCCAGGGAAACCGACGTCAGCGGCTGAGCTCAGCGGTTGCTGGAGGGCCCGCAAGAGGGCGGGGTAGGGGGCGACCCCTCCCCCATTTCTCGGCGGAAACGGGGCAACGACACACTCCCGCACTCGCAAGCGCGACCAGGGGTCGCCCACCTCTAATAGGTCGTCAGTCCCCGGAGGGCCGAGTGGCCGTAGGAAGAGGGGCAGCCATCGGGGTTTCAGAGTCTGGCCTTGCTCCCCAGGGCAAAACACAACCACCACCGCCCTCCGCGCAAAAGCCCCTAGACTGGCGCTCTCCAGGATCCCAATCATTCTGGTCAAGACAACACAGCTTTTCCTCCTCTGGCCCCTGCACCTTCTCCCGACCCCCAGGACCGAGGCCTGCCATTGTCAGGAACCCAGGAATCCTCTCTCTTCGGTCCCCTACTTTTCTATACACTCGCCACCACCGCCACCCCCCGACACACACACACCCATCCGAAGCAGACACACACTGCTCTGACCAAGGGACGGACAAAGGCCAGCAGACGGCTGTTCCCTTACTCTCCCTCCAGCCACACCCCCAACCTCAGAGCATTTTCTGAGCTTCAGGAGAAAAGGGAAGGCTGTGGCCAACAGCAGGAACTAGCACCGGGAACGAGATGTTCCAGTTTGAACCGGGCTGACATCACAGCCGGCGCGAGGCCAGGGACTGGAGGAGGGAGCGCGGGAAGCGCGGAAAGCCCGAAGGGGTCCTGGTGCTGAGGCAAAACCGAAGACCCCCGAGTGACAAAGGCAGCAGGGGGCATGCCTGATGAGGGTCAGGTGTGGGGCCGGGGCAGCTGGGAGCTGGGGGCAAAGCTGGAGGTAAGGTAGGCAAGTCAGGAGTGCGGACGCCCAGTGCAGGATTGTGAGGAATACCTAGGTCCCCGGGGACAGGGAGCGGGTGGACAACGGCAAGGAAGGCGGATTATTGGTGTGGCGTCTGAGTGCCCGGGCCGAAAGCGGCCCATCAGGCTGGAAGTGGCGGCAGTCAGGCTCCGGGCCGAAGACCGGCCCCTGGGGTGGCCGCGGAGATGCTTACCTGGCCGCGCGAGCGCCCTCCGGTCGCCTGCCCGCCGCCGTTGCAGCCCGCAGCCGAGTGCAAGCTCCGCGGGGCCAGGAGGCGGGTTGCATAACGCCAGGCGCTGCCCCTCATTGGCCTCCTGCCGGCGGAGCCGCAGGCCCCGCCCCCAATTGGCTGGGGATCTCGTCCCGGCGCCTGATTGGCTACTGGCCCCCACTGAGGTCAGGGCTGTGTCACACACACGGGCGCACGTGGATCTGGGTGCTGGCGCTGGGCTGAAGGGCCCCAGACACCACAGCCCAGCCAATGGGCGCGGGACGCCTTGTACAGTAAATAATGGAAGGGAGGGGAGGGGAAGGGAGGGGAGGGGAAGGGAGGGGAGGTAAGCTGTCCCTCTTCAGCGAAAATACCAGGGCCACAGTAGGTATTTAAGATAACTCTACTTTCTGAACTGACCAGCCTTGCACAACGGGACACCCTGGCTTTGCCAGGGGTGGGCAGAAAGAATGCAGACCTTAGGAGGTGGGCCAAGCTGGATGAGACAGCTGGTCCCTGGGAGGAGATGGACAGAAAACCCAGCTTGGCCTTTCCTAGGTTCCCCTCCCCAGCCTTGTCATCACAATAGAGCCATTTTACCCAATCCCTTCCTCTGACACTTCAAATCCTGTGGACAGCTAGGAGGAGGGTAATCGAGGGTCCACATCTGAGGAGGGGGTGGAGTGGGGGGAAGGATGCAAACAATAGAAGGGGCAGCCAGAGCCAACAGGAGCTGTGAAGGGAAACAATGGCAGGTGTTTCCATGGCCAATCAGAGAAAAGGTCACCGGGCAACCTACGTGGTGACTAGTGCTTCTCTCCTGAGGATGCAGCCACCCACAGTTAAGGCTGCACCAAAAGTAGGGGCCAGGCAGCCAGGGCTGCAGGGGAACAAAGGGGTGGCTGAGAGAAGAGACCTTAGACAGAGAAAGGTGGGGTGGCAAGGGCTTCAGGTCCCCACCTTAAGGAGAAGAGAAAGCCAAGGACCTCATCATCTGTCTCCTTAACTGTATTCCGCAGCCCCCAGGAGAGAACCTGACACACAGTAGGTGATCATAAACATGGTGACTTTGTAACTAGAGCTAGGGGAGGGGGAGGGGCCTCAGTAATAGAGAAGGAGCTGGAAATTATTATTTTTTTTAAGAGGCAAGAAGCAGAACACTGAGTCCTAATTTGGGGGAATGAAGTGCCAGCTTGGGCCGCGAAGAGCTGCAGTTACACAGACCCCCTCCATCCAAGACTGATGTGTAGTTCCTCTCAGGGCTCCCTGGAAACGTGGGTGGCAAGTGAAGAGGCTGATGCTGAGGTAATCAGCGTGGGTGCACACGCCTGTTACGTGGCCTAAGCTTTCCTTAACAATTGTGTTCCCCATGGGGGAGTGGAGGGTGGGCAGGGTCAGGGCTCTGTGGAAAAGCTTACAGAGTAACCCAGAAAAACCAAAGCAAGAAAACACAGGAAATAAAGGATTGAGGAGCCTGGATTCTCAGTCTTCTCTCCTTGAAAATGTCCCCCCAACTCATATACTGTGGCCCAGTCCCTTGTCTCCTTTTCAGACACCTCTTCTCTGGAAACATCCTTTTTCTTCTCCCTCAGCACTCCTTAGGGCTCTAGATGCGATCCCCCCCGGCACAGGCGATCCTTGCTCTCCACCTCCACCTCCACCTCCATATTTTCCTTTTGCGTAGACAAAAGGGTCCAGCGCTCCAGCGGCTCTCAAGGCCCTAATCAGGATCCTGCCTCACGGTCCCCACAGTAACCAGACCCTGCTGCCGTCAATGGGGGAGAGGGGGCGGGAGGCGGCGGTGACGTCAAGCGGAGGAAGGGGGCGGGGCGAGGCAGCCGGGGAATGTGGGGCAGGGAGGCTGGAGAGGCAGCGGTTTGGGAGGCGGCCAGCCCGAGAGGGCGGCGGCCAGCGAACTTGGGAACATCATGTTCTTTTGGCTGGTAGCCCAGGACATGCACCCAGCCTGGGCGCCTCCCCCCAACCCAACGACAGCCTTCCTGTCCCAAAGCCAGGGATTCCTGGAGAGAGGATTAGGAGGAAGGGGTCCCCCCCTCCCCCGCCCCCACGCCTGGCTCTCTTCTCCAGACTCGCATCCGCCCTCCCCTTGGCTTGCTCCTACAGCTCCTGGCATTGGCTTTCCCCCTCTCCCAGACTGTACACATCTGCTGGCCCGATCCCAAAGCCAGGGCGGGGAAGTTGGAGGCCAGGTTCTGCAAGAGATCTTTGCTCCTTCCCTGAGGCCCCCTTCAGAGCCTGAATCTCTTGTTACTATGGTAGCAGAGACAGGGAGGAGGGATAGGGAGGAGAATGGGTCTAGGATGAGGAACTCGAACTGGGAAAGAGCAAGTGGCCCAGCCTGAGGCCTAGATCTTGGAAGAGGGATAAAAGGGAGGAATGAAGGTTTGGGGCTGGTGCCTCAAGACAAGAACCAGGAAGAGGGAAATGGGGCGGGGATCACCAAAATTTACAAAGAAACTTAAGAATATGATAATAGTTCCCAACCACAGCATTCACATAAATCTTACACCCTGTCACTGTTCTTTTGTCACCCTATAGCAATTTTTTTTTACTTAAAAAAAAAATTAAAAAACATGACCCAGGCATTGCACTGAGCACTTTACATACATTATCTTATTTAATCTTCAGAACAATCCTGTGAGATGAGTATCATCATCCCCATTCCACAAGGACCAACTAAGGCTCAGAAGTTACCAAACTTGCCTAAAATGTCTCATAATCAGTTCTCAGGCTCTTAACAAATGGGACCCAGGGTTCAAATCTGAGCTCTGATAATGGCTTGTCATTCTGACTTCTTACCCTTCAGGAACCTTTGAGGTGTTACCAGCTCTGGGAACCTGGGCCTCTCAAACACTCAGCCAATTCTAAGTTTGGTGCCTAAAACACAGACTCCATCCAACCTCTCCTCTACCCTGGGACATTCAGTTTGCACTCTCCACACACTTCAAATCATCACAGTCCCAGTTTTCACATGCTCACAAAGTCCTTGAGATCACCCTAGCAGCCACCAGTCCCAGTGATTTCCTAGGAACCCCACTTCCTCACTCTTCCACCTTACCGCAGGTCACTTTACCACAGGTCTGATTGCTTGTACAGACAGATACCAGAGCACCCTGTTGGTGCCTCCTCACCTCCAGGGGCTCAGGAAGACAAGTGTACAGCCAATCTGCACAAGCCCATCCTCCCTCTCAGGATCCGACAGTTGCTACCCCACGTTTACTCCCAAAGATGGCTCCGAGTCCCAACCCCTCCCCTTTACACATGAGAAAGACATCCAGAGCCCTGATGTGACTAGCTCAGGGTCACACAAATCATCACCCCACCCTTTTTCAAATCACCGTATCCCCTTTGGTACCCTCTCAACTGCCCTACCAGGACCTCTCTCCAGCCTCAGAACCCCTGCTTATTTCAGGTGCTTAAGGCACCTACCAAAACAGCAGTCCCGCACTGGAACGTCTCCCACCGGCTCTCAGGGGTCCTGTCCCGTACCTCCCTGGGAGTAGGGTTCTCAGCTCCCTCAGTTCGCTAGCTTCTGAGCCCCTCTCCGCGGCAGTCAGGGGTACAGGGACCCTAGGGCGTTGAGGGATTTGATGTCAAGGATTCCCGCTCCCCTCTCTCTAGAGCTGAGTTCGCAGCCCCTATTCCCCCGCAACCATCAGAGCTCCCACCGCGGTGATGACGCATTTGCAAGATCCCCCTCACGGCAATGCATTAACACTCCTCCTTACAGAACCACCGTGGAAAAACCCATACCGATCGCCGCTCCTCACCCCCCACGCCTGAGCACTTACCGCTCAGCGAGCACGCCGTCCAATTTCTTCCTAACTAGGATCAAGGAGACTTGGATTCGCTTCTCCAAGCCCGCCCGCCTACCAGGATGCCACGCCCCTCAAGCTTATTGGCCGAAGGGCGCCGAGCCATGCCCCGCGCCGCGTGCGGCCGCCCAGCCCCCGCACTGCCACCATTGGCGCCGCCCGCCTCCCTCACCTTCTCATTGGTCAGTTTGCCAACCAGCAGTGACAGATCCACGTGCGGGAGGGGCCACCCTAGCACGTTGATTGGAAGCTGACCGAAAGCCACGCCCACATCCACCTCCCAAGTTCTTACTGGCTGTGGCAGCGTCCCCCGACCTGCCTAGATCTGTGACGCGAACGCCAGTCCAGTTCTCCAAATTTTCTCATAGGCTGAGAAGTCCCGGAGCTGTAGAGGACACGTGCGGGCGATCTCACGCGGCAACTTGTTTACCTAGAAGCTGGGGATTTTCCTTGACGACACGCTAACCCAGGACGGCCGAGTCTGCGCAGGCGCAGATGTGAGCAGTGGTGGCTTTGGTGGGGGCGCTTTGTGAACCGTTAGGCGCGTGACAAGAGCGCCCCCGCTCTGGGACTGTGTACCTGGGTTCCTGAAGCTCCCTGAAGCTGGAAGCTGCTGGCATTACGGTGAAGCGATCTTCAGGTCTCAGTGCCGCGTGGTAACGATGAAGATGATAGCCACCTCCCAGATTATATTTTCTGTGGGCCAGGCCATGCGCTTCTTACAAACCCGGAGGAGGGGGCTGATCTACTTCCCACTGTCTCATAAATGAGACTGAGATCCAGAGAGGTTACATAATGTAACCGGATTAACACGCTAGTCTCTAGTGGGGCCAACATTTGAACTCAGGTCCCTGATACGATAAAGGTGGGTCCTAAGGCCTGCGGGAACCCTAAGCATGTGAAGGACTCAGTAGATGAATCACAAAAAGGCCCTGAGCACTGTCTTGAAAATAGTAAGCCCTCAACAAGTGATGAACATTATAACGACTGTATACATAATGATAAGAATCACCTGGGTCCCTTACAACTGCGGAATTAATCTCCGGGGAAGGGGCCTGCAAATCTATTTTTAAAAGCATTCCTGGTAGTTCTTAGGAGCCTAAAAGTTTGGGAAACACTATTTAGGTTTTCTAGGCTGCTGAATCCTCATGCTGCAGCCCAGAAAAGTGGGCCCTCCAGAACTCACCAAGCACTTGCCACCCACTGTTAAAAGTGCCTGTGGGCAGGGATGCTAGGGTGCCACATCAAGGGCGTTACAGAGCTGGAGGTTAAAGGAGTTCAGTATGGGGTCTAGAGCCACCAGTCGGGCAACAGAGTGCAGGGGCAGCAGGCCATCCACAGCAGCTCCACACCGCACTCAGCTGGATCTCCCTGAGCTGTTTGGTCCATTAAGTATTTACTAACACCTTCTGGATGTAGCACTGTGCTAGGCACAATGAGGGAGAGACGTTTCACAGTTGTCCATCTACTTCAGGCCTAGGAGTAAATGACCACGAGAGAGACTGCAGAACATTTGAGACTTAAATCAAGTAGAAAGGGATCCAATAAACAGCAGGAGCATGCCCGCAGGGAAGTGTGTGGCGGGGGAAGCTGGGAACCCCAGACCTCAGGGTTCACGGACCGAGACACTGGGATCATGAACACTTCCCATTATCAACTCCTGGTGCCCCCTCGTGGCCATTTGGTGAATCACACTTTGCCTTTGCCTTGCCCAAGGTCAGGCCCCCTGGCAAAGCTGTCCCTTCCAGATGCATTTTCTCAACCTTCCTGTTACACCTGCAGATCCAATACGCTTCCCACTGGTTAAGAAAAGATCTTAAAACACCACCTGGTTACTCATTACACATTTATTGTACATTTTCACAATCTGGATGCGCCACAGAATTGGGGGCATGGGGTGAGGGAAGGGGGGCAGGGGATACTGGGATAATATGGGGGGGTCTAGAACACAGCACCCTCACCCCCAGCATCTCTCCCTACCCTTTCACACCACAGCTTCGACCTCCCTGCTCCCCCTCCACACAGGAACCTCGACTGTGGGGGGAAGAAAGAGTTTAGGGGGTGCCCTCCAGTGGCAGGTTAAGAGACTGCACCCTCAGACCCCTAAAATTGTGCCATTTAAAAAGACATTAGACCCTTCCTTATCATTTCACCTAAGGAGGAGACCCGGAGAGGGGAAAGAATCCCCGTCTTGCAGCGCGTCCCATGCACACATTGGCAGTGACCAGTACCCCCAGCCTGAGTTCAAGGGGGCAGTCAGAGGAGCTGGGCAGTGACGGGGCAACACCCCCCAATGAGGGAGGAGGGATTTCAGTTCAGCCCCCAGCAGGGGTGGGGCCAGAGATTTCAGGAAGGAACTGGGGGGATTCTTTGCCCTGCCCCATCCTCCCCAAGGCAGTGATGACCCCCCCGACACACTGGCAGCCACCTCTCCCAAGAGAGATCAGATTGTGGCCAACCCCCAACTCTCCTGGTGGGAGGAGGAGGAGGCAGATCAGGCAGATGGGAGGGAGGGAGACCCCATGGGAATGTCAACTGAGCACCCCACATGGAAACTGGGGAGCAGGAATGTGGGGAGAGACTCCAAGTGGCAGAATTATTGGTCCATCATAACACACTGAACTCCAAGACACTTACACACCAGCTGGGGGGAGGGAAAGGAGGGACAAGACGTTTGGAAAATCGGGGTAGAGGAGGCAAACTGGACCAGGGGGGCTAGGAGGAGGCGATCCTGGGGGCCAGAAGAGCCTGGCTCCCCAAAAGCCCAGGCTCCCCACCACCTGCAAGTAACGTCATGCAAATGAAAGTGTGATACAAGGACCAACAGGGACTAACTCCTCAGTAAAAAAAAAACACAGGTTGAAAGACTGAACAGAAGAGAAAATGGGGGGGAGAAGGAAACCAAAAGGGATGTCAGTAGGCAAATGGATGCTAATTAACATGCTGGAAGCTCCCAGAAGACCTTGGGATTCTTAGGACCATAAGGGACCAGTCTCTGAGCCTCCCAAAGATGCAAAGAAGATGCACCTAGGGAAGCCTGGACAGTTGCTTTTTATATTTTTTGCAGTGGGGTGGAGGTATGGGGAAGTCCAGGGCGGGAGGAAGGATCAGCTAAATCCAAGGGAAGGAGAGGAAGAGGGGACTGCATAACAGATGCAAATGAAGGGGACTTGGGGCTGGTCAGGAAGGGAAAGGGAAAGGGAAGGAGGGAAAGAGAAAAAGAAGGTGATGAGAACCTCAGGAAGGGGTGTTAAGGACAACCGGAAAAAATCTTCTAGTAATAAAACTACAAACAGACCAAATATATATAATATTATATATGTATAAATAACAGCTGGCTATTTACAAGGGGGCACACACACGACACACACACACACACGGATCCAGGGAGGTGGGCTGGAAGATATGGCTGAGAGGTGGAGGAGCAGCTGGGGGTGGGGGGGAGAGGCCCTTCTCTGGGCAGGGCAGGCTCCTCAGGGGTTTAAGAGCTGAAGTAAACTGTGGAGAGGGGAAGAGAAAGAAGAGGAGGGAGAAGGGAGAAAGAGAGAGAGAAAGCAGTGTGTCAGCCCGGCCCTGCTCCCATCTTCCCCACCTCCCAGCTGGTTGACATCCCTTCCCCTCTTGGCCTCAGGTTCTCCATCTGTAACACAAAGAGGCTGGACAGGTCGGTTCCAAGGTCTCTTCAACTCCACGGCATGGCCTTGGGGCCACAGACCCCTAATCCTCTGGGCCTCTGAGACCACAGCTCTCAGACAGTGGGGTGGTTGGCTTCCTAGCTGTTTCTCAAGCCCCTGGGTCTTTGCTGCTCTCCCACTCCCCAATTCCAGGGTTCCCTGACTGGGCTTCTAGGCCCAAAGGGTCCTCAAGGGAGAAGTGGGGATCCACCAGCTTTCCTGTTTCCAAAAATCTTAAGAGAAATTGCCCAGAATCAGGCAAAGAGCAAGCTAAACAGCTTCAAGGTTTGGGGCTGTGGATGGATGAGAACTTCTATTGGCAGCTATATGTACTTTCTGCTGAATAGTAAAAACTAGGTTAATGACCTTCAAAACCCAGAAACGACAGGGGAAACCTCTTCAGGAAGGGGCCCTAGCCACTCCCACCTACTCACCAATGATGATGATGAGGATGATGGCGCAAATCACTCCCAAGATAATCATCATCTGGGGGCGAGAGGGGAGGGTCAGTGAGATAGACCATGATACTCCCATCCACCCCCCACTCCTCCTACCTGCCCTCCCACCTGCCTCCATCCTTACCTTGAGGTTTTTCCACCAGTATTTGCGCTTGAGCTTGGCTGCACTTGTTTCAAACTGGGAGGCCCCTGCTTGGAGTGCGTCTGCACGGTCGTCCAGCTCCGACAGCTTCTGGTCCCGCTCCAGGACCTTGTCCACGTTCACCCTCATGATGTCCACCACCTGCGGGAAGGCCCGCAAAGCAGGGGGAGTGTGCCAAGGCCCATCGCAAAGGGCACTCCTCCACCATGAGCCCATATATAGAACACACACCCAGATGCTGCCTGGCTAACATGACAAGGACATACACAGAACATGCCTAGCACAGCCGCAGATGCGCCAAGGAGCACGCATCAGGGGCATGCTGGTAGCCAGACATCTCAGATATCACAGCAGCACCCTCTATTTACCGAGCCTCAAGCAGCCTGCCAGTCACCAGAGCACACCCGCCCAGGGTGAAACACCCCAGGCTAGCAAGGCTGACTGACACCTCACGGCCCTCCCAACTGCACGCTGACAAGGACCGGGCATGACATATTTTTGTCCCCAAACTCATTAACATGAACTGCCATCACCCCCAACCCAAGATGGGCCCGCACACCTGTTTCCCAACCCTCAGGGTCCTTCCCACTGGCCTCTAACACCCGCCCCCACCCCCACAACTCACCTCATCCACCTGGGCCTGGGTCTGCTGCAGTCTCCTGTTACTGGTGAGGTTTGGAGGGGGCGCAGGGGGGCCTCCCTCCCCAGCCGGGGCGGCAGGGGGAGCGGTGGCAGCCGTGGCCGACCTGAAGGGCAGGGACGGATCAAGACCCAAGGCCTGGAGCCCTTGGCTCCGCAGCCAGGGCCCCGCCCATCCGCCTGTCCATCCATCCGTCCTTCCCTTCCTCCTTCCCGGGAAGAAAGCCACCCGATGGGAACCCAGGACTCCGTCCGACCCCGCGAGCGAGTTGTTGCGTGACCTTGAGTGTGGCCCCCTCCCCCCAGGGCCTCAGTTTCCCCGCCTGTCAAATGAGGGTGGACCCGAAACAACAGGCGGCAGCGATGACAGGGGCGGGGCGGGCGCACGCCGGGTCCGCTCCCTCCCGCGGCCAGGGCCCGCGCGGCCAGCCGGGGACGCCGGGCCCTCCGGCTGCCTGCGCGCAGTCACTGGCGCCGGCCTGGTCTCGGGATGCGGGGCGCACGGCGGGGCGCAAGTCGAACCCCGGGCCCTCCCTGGGCCTGGGCCTAAGGGCGGCGGCCGGCGCAGGCCACCCGATGCGGGCGCGGGCGCCAACTCACATGGCGGGGGCAGCGGGCGGAGAACTTGGCAGCGGCAGTGATGGCGGCGGCGGCTCGCGCTGGCTCCGACTGGCGCTGGCTGCCCGGGACAGGAAGATGGCGGCCGCACGTCACTCACATCCGGGCACTGCGGGCGGGGGCGGGGCGCGGCGGGCCTCTAGTCGGCAGCCGGGCCGCGGGGGCGGAGCGCGGAGAGCGGAGATCGCGGCTGGCTAGGCAGCTGGTCTGGCGCCGCGGAGCCCCAGCCACTCCCTCATCGCCTGGGAGCCGGGAGCCTGGCGGCCGCGGCTTCCCAACACCAACAGCTGGCCCACCCGGTCTGACCACAGCCCTCCCCGTCGTCCCAGTGCCCCTGCCGCCTGGCCCTTACGGCACCCTTCAGCCCCATACACGTCCTCCTCCTCCGTGAAACCCATCAACCGGTCCGCACCCCACCCAGCCCCAGGTCTCGGCCTGCCCCCAGGTCCCAACGCCTGCTGACCCGCCTTCAGCATGTGGAATGGGCGGGGGAAGGAAATCAGAAGGGGCAAGTGCAGGTTCCCGGGCCATGCGGATAGCTGGGACCCCGCTGCTGAGGTGAAGTGGTGACAGTTGGTCCCCAACCCCTTGCCCCGCAGGTGGATATCTCAAGGGAGGTCTGGGGCCCCTGACAGCTGAGTAGGGGGGATAGCAACACGATCCTCACAGCTGAGGTTCAGACCAGGGGTCCGTGGCAGGAGAGGCCTGGCTGAGGTGGGGCAAGCTTAGGGCGCCGGGAGGAGGGCACGGGGCAGCCCCGTGGGGCTGCTTCAGGTGGTGGCTGCAGACTGGCCTAAACCTAGCTCCGTCCCAGAGTGGCGGCAGCTTCCTTGGCAGCAGCAGGAGGGCTCAACCTCTGATCCCAGGCACAGGGCCTGGGCGAAAGGACAGGACTTTTGCGTTTTTTGTTAGTTTTTTGTGTGCGGTGCGCGGGCCTCTCACTGTTGTGGCTTCTCCCGTTGCGGAGCACAGGCTCCAGACGCGCAGGCCCAGCGGCCATGGCAAACGGGCCCAGCCGCTCCGTGGCATGTGGGATCTTCCCGGACCGGGGCACGAACCCATGTCCCCTGCATCGGCAGGCGGACTCTCAACCACTGCGCCACCAGGGAAGCCCAGGACTTTTACTTTTTTGTTGTTTTGTTGTTTTGGTTTTCCTTTAGGCGGAAGGACAGTAAGTAGGCAGGGACGGCACCTGCGGTACCCAGGTACTTGGTACTACTGTACGTGCGGATTAACCTCATGGGCGTCAGCCTGACAGCTCCTGTCCTGGCTCTGGACCCAAAATATACAACTGGGACCCGGTA
Organism: Lipotes vexillifer; assembly: GCF_000442215.2. Lineage (NCBI taxonomy): Eukaryota > Metazoa > Chordata > Mammalia > Artiodactyla > Lipotidae > Lipotes > Lipotes vexillifer. The sequence goes on from NW_006785619.1 coordinate 1,408,026, forward strand.
GGAGATAATCCACTACCCCTGCCGTCCCTGACGCAGCAGCTGACACACCCACCCTGCTCCTTCCAGAAGGACTGGCCCCCGTGAGGCAGGGGAAGATGGGAACAGGTGAGCTGCCTGTCCGGTGGGATGAGTCAGAACTAGCCTCAAGAGTGAAGAAGACGACCTAGTGGCCCGGGGGCAGGGGTGCTCACTGTGTCCCTGGAAGGGGGGCAGGGGAGGCTGGTGGCCTTGGTCTCTGAGACAAACAGGAGCTAGCTTCTTCCCTCCCCCACCCAGGCTTCCCAGGGCCTCCGGGTGTGACAGCCTCCCCCCATGCAGCACCCCACCCCCTCCCAGCAGAAGCCTGGGACTGGCTCTGTCACCAGAGGTGTCATTTCCCAGCTGTCTGGGGGAGGTGAGTGAACTGGGAGTGTGTGTTGGGTGTGGGGACCCAGCAGATCTAAGATAAGATGCGCTCAGCTCCCTTCCCCTCCCAGGAGCCGCCACTTCCCTGGTCCTTGGGCACTGACACAGAACGTCTGGGTGGCTCAGCCTATGTGAAAAGGAAGAAAAGAGCAGCTTCCCTGATGGTCTCAGATGTTGCTGTGGGAGACTAGCTCTTGCTTTTTGGCCCTGAGATTACTTTACTTTCTAGCCAGGGAACAAAGACGCCAAATTCCAGGCTTTTGAGTTCAAAAGCCTCAGGGTCTGGGTCTCAGACAGGTAAGGTTAGAAGGAGGTACAAACAGGCAGCGCTCCCCACCCACACCCTGCCCCGACACCCTATGCTAGCAGGGGAGAAGCTAGTGGAGGACCAGACACGATGATAGACACAGGTGTAAGAGTGATCCTCATTCCCCAACGGCCAAGTCCAGGGGACATGGAAGGGACGGAACCCAGAATACACTGGGGGAGCCAAGGCCACGCGGTGTGGCTTGGAAGGCTGGCACATTGCTACTGCTCTTGGATCCTGGGGGCAGCAGCGGCAGAACAGAAATGAGAGCACATGGACCCATGGGGGCGGAGACCCAGGAGGGTGTATCCCCAAGAGAGGACGCTCAGCTCACCGAGCAGCCCTCCCCACCCACCCCACCTATGCTGTGGTGCTAGGGAACTCCCCACATTTACATCAGTGGTGGAGGCAGGAGAAGAGGTGGGGTGGGGAGACCAGGTGAGTTCACCTGGGAATGACTAAGAGAATGTTTTCTGCAAGCAGCTAGAATGGAGACCCAAAATAGAGGTAAATTGAACTAAAGAAAAATAAAGTAATATATTTGCATAACTGAGATCGTATCTTCTACATTTACCTGCTTCTGGGGGTTGGTAGCCAAATTTCCAGGCTCCACTCCCAACGCTCATTCAAAAGACGTGCGAGGGGGCCGAGCACCTCCAATGATTCTGACGTAGGCGGCATGGCAGAGACCTTTAATAAAGGTTTAATAAAGGTTTTCTTCTATTGCTTTTTCCTCTTCTAACAACTGGCTTCAAAGTTGGGGTGGAAGGGAGCTGGGTCATTGCCCCACTGACTCATGAACTTGCTCCATCCACATGAGTCAAACTTGATCAGAGACCTTGTGTGTCCCTCAACACAGCATGTACAGAAAAGGCCTTTTAATTAGGAGGAGAATCATGCCCCTGGGAGGGCTGCATGCAATGGGGACCAATGGGCTAGCCTCCCTCACAATCGGCTACTCAAACCCTGTGACCTCTGGCTCTACCCTCCAAACTGGAAGGCTCGGGGCTGCCTGCCAATCCCTGGGCTCCTGAAGGGAAGGGAAACTACCAGGTACCTACTGCACGTGAGGAGCTTTACATGGATTGCCACCCACACGTTCAGTGTCCTAATTATGCAAATAATATGACTGCATTCTCCTCAAAAAATGTTAAAGCACTAGACATAAAACTGAGGTTCCCTTGGACACCCCCCACTTCATCTTCTTGTTTTACTTTCTGGAAGTTTGCCTGTGTCCTCCTTTTGGGGGAAAAAAAGTTTTTTGTTATATTTATTTTTTTCCATTATTCTTTATCCTTAAATAAAGATGGATGTTGATTACCTTTTTAATTTCCAAAGTGCAATATCTTCTCGCATCTCTCTGCATCTATATTTTTTAAATGCAGTATTATATTGTAACCCAAGAAATAGGTAACAATCAAAATTCAAAAGGTACGAAAGAATGTACAGCGAACCTTTGTCCTGAGCCACCCAAGACCCCTATTCCACACAGCTGCTGTTTCAGTCTTGTAAATCCTCCAGAATGGTTGGTGCAGAGACACAGACACAGATACTTCTTTTCTCTTTAAAAATACAAATGCTAAAAAAAAAAAAAATACAAATGCTAACACTATATGCATTGTTTCCTCTTCCATTTTTTTTTAACTTTCTAATTATAGAGTTTTTTTCTTTTTTTCTTGTGCTTCCTAGTTTCTCTATTTCTTCCAGATTTCTTTGGTAGGCTTTTTAATATTTGGGAGGAATATATGGGAGGAGTCTCTCTCTTTTGACTTTGGAGGCTTTCCTTAAATGTCTGCTGGTCGTCGGCTCTCTGTTAATATCTAATAGGGAGCCAGCAAGAAGCCGAGTGGAAACTGTGTGTGTGTGTGTGTGTCTGCGCGTGCGTGTGCCCGCGCGCGTGTGTAGGGGGAGGGCACTCATTGACTGTCGGCTTTGCTGTACGACAGTGAAAGCCTTTTCACGCAGACTCCCAAATGTTGACAGGTGGCAGGCCTTCTCTGGGGCCGTTCAGTTTTTTGAGAGAATATCCTCCATTCTCCATCCCTGGCCTGTATGGGTGTGGGTTGGGAGGGCAGGGTGGGAGTTCCTGTTTCTAGCTTCAGGCCTCACCTCTGCTGCGCCTGGGGTCCCCAAGTCCAAAGCCTCCCCAAAAATGAGTGTGCGGAGGGTTGGTGTGTGTGACTCAGGTGTGAGAGGTGAGGGAGACCCAGGGGTCTCGACACCCTGAACACAGGCCCTCGGCCACCCTCTGTGTTCAGCCAGGCCCTGACCCAGAGTCTAGGGACCTCCAGGATCTTCGAGCATCATTTCTTGTTCATTCTGTCACCACCCTTAGGCCACTGTCCAGCCTCTAAAGCCTGTTGGAATCTTTTTATCCACTGCTGTCTTCTCTCTGGGTCTTTGTCCGTGTACATACATGCTTCTCTGACGCCTCTCCTGTTATCCAGTTCAGTTATGGAAGGGAGAGAAGACAAATGCTCATGTTTACATGTCTTCCATGTTTAGCCAGAAGTCTCACCACAGTTTATTTAACTAGTCCCTCAAGGACCAGCTTTGGATTTTTTTTTCTGTTTTTTTTCGACCGCTCCTTGCAGAATCTTAGTTCCCTGACCAGGGATGGAACCCGTGCCCCCTGCCTTGGGGGCGTGGAGTCTTAACCACTGGACCACCAGGGAAGTCCAAGGACCAGCTTTTAGGTTGTTTCCAATTTTTCCGCTGTTACAACAGTGCTCTTAGGAACATTGTTGTAAATACCTCCCACCAACAGTCAGCCCTCAGGACAATCCTGTGAAGTAGGTATTGGCTTGATTTTACATTTGAGGAAAGCTAGGCTCAGAGAAATGCCTTGATGGGATCTTTTATTAAATTGTTAGTCAGTGTTTTCTTTCATACATAGAATATCTCTTAATTTTTTTTTGTATGCAACATATTATAGTACATAAACTGGTATCTTTTTAATCTGTGTAGTTCTCCCTTCTCAGGTACCAAGCACAGTGCAGAAGCCAGGCAGGCAAATGAATAATGAATGATAGTGAACCACGGTCTCAGTGAGGAGTGTTTTAAAGGAGAGCCCAGCACAGCAGGCCTGGGAGGCCTCCTGATCCCATACCCTCACTCTGCAACCTTGCATTCATTATTCATTAGAAATTCACTGGGGTTAACAAGCTCCTCTATCAAACACTTGCTGAATTGAGTCAACTAATCTGGCCTGACAGCCAGGAGTCTCAGGTTCTGGTCCCAGATCTCCCTATCTGCATGATGACCTCAAGCGAATAGCTTTCTGCTTGGGCCTCATCTTCCTCATTTGTTAAATGAGGGCTCCTTCACTCTACAATGCCGGGCACTGTGCTGGCACCAGGAGCTACAATAATATACAAGAAAAGAGATCATTAAACAGCATGGGGAAATTCCCTGGTGGTCCAATGGTTAGGACTCTGCTCATTCACTGCTGAGGGCGCAGGTTCAATCACTGGCCGGGGAACTGATTCCACAAGCCAAGTCGTGCGGCCAAAAAAAAAAAAAACCCACAACACATCATGTTTGTCAATTATACCTCAATAAAGCTGGAGGGAAAAAAAGCACGCACCATGATCTTTGATGGACGTAATGATCAAGACACTTGCCAACACAGCTCAGACCGACTTAAACCAGAAAGAAGGCTCTGAGGGCTCACGTGGCTGGAGTGTAGCTGGAAACAGCAGGGTCCAGGTGCTCACGTGATGTCATCAGGGATCTGGTTCTCTGTTTCCAGCCCTGCTGGCCTTTGCCTTAGCTTCATTTCCAGACAGGGAACAGAAGCAGCTGCAGGCTCACATTCTTTTAAAATGTTAGTTGTTTTTTTTTTTTTAATGAATGTGGTTCAAAATTCCAAAAATTCAAAAGAGCATATGGAGAAAGTCTCTCTCCCACCCTTTTCTCCCAGCCCTCCAGCTTCCGCCTCTCAGCCCCAGTCCTCCCAGTAGTTTCCCTCCTTCCAGAGATGCTCTGTGCACATAGCTTTCCACCTTTCTTTACACAAATGGAAGAACACTACACGAACTGTTCTGTAACTTGCTTTTGTCACTTAAGTATCTTGGAGACTGTTCCATAACTGTGTATAAGGTTTGCTTTTGTCCTGGCTGCAGTGTTACGTGGTAATGCAGTTTAACCAATCCCCTGTTGATAGACATTTGGTTCCAATCTTTTGCCAATACGAGCAAAGCTGCAAGGAATAATCTACACATCCCCATTCTACCTGTGTGCAAATCTGAAGGGCTAATTCCTAGATGTCAAAGTCCTAGGTCAAAGGGTATGGGTCTTTGTGATTGAGTTTGATTTTGATGGAATATTGCCAAATTGCTCTCAGGTGGATGTGTTACCAATTTTTTATTCACCAACAAACAGGTGAGGCTTGTTTACTTAAACCCAATACCCTCTTCAACTCTCTATGAAACTTCTTGGTCATTGAGAATGTAAGTTAGGCATGATTTGCATCTGTCTTATGCTGAATGAAGTCAGGCATCTATTCCTATATTTGAGAGTTCTTTTTTATATTTCCTGTTCTGCGAAATGTGTACAGTTTTTTGTACATTTTTATTGGGTTCTTGGTATTTTTCTTACAGATTTGTAGGACATTTTTATGTATCAAAATTAGCTCTTTCTAATACGAGTGATATTTTTCTTTAGATTTTCATTTGTCTTTTAACTTTCGCTTTTTTTTTTTACCACGCATACTTTTAACATTTTAAATACATATTTAAATATATCAGTCTTTTATGACTTCTGCATCTTGCTTTCATACTTATGTCTTCCCTACTCCAAACTGTTTACTTCTGTGGTATTCTTACCAGAAATGCATAACCTCAATCTAATCACGAGGAAACACTGGACAAATCTAAATTGAGGGACATTCTGCAAAATAATTCACCAGTACTCCACAGATGTGTCAAGATCATGAAAGGAAAAAAAGAAAAGGGACTGTCTCAGATTGGAAAAGCCTAAGGAGACGTGACAACTAAATGCAATGTGAAATCCTGGGTTAGATCCTGAGTCAGAAAAAATGCATTAATGGGAAAACTGGAGAAATTCAAATATGACTTGTAGATTAGTTAATAGTATTGTATCAACACTAATTTCCTGGTTTCCATAATTATACCATGGCTATGCAAGATGTGAACATCTGGAGAAGCTGGGTGAAGGGTATACAGGACATTTGTACTGTTTTTGAAACTTTTCTGTGCTCTAAAATTATAAGGTATTGATCCATATTTTTCCCCCAATGGCTACTCAGTTGTTCTAATAAACTTTATTGACTAAACCCTTTCCCCACTGATTTTTAATTTTTTTACTTTTAAATTATAAAAAATACATAAAACTTACCATCTTAACCATTTTTAAGTGTACAATTCAGTAGTGCTAAGTACATTCATATTGTTGTACAACCAGTCTCCAGAACTCTTTTCATCTTGCAGAACTGAAACCCTCTACCCATTAAACAACTCCCCCTTTTCCTCTCCCCCGGCTCTTGGCAACCACCGTTCTACATTCCGTCTCTATGACTTTGAGCCTACTCTTGGTACCTCATATAAGTAGAATCGAGAAGTATTTGTTTTTTCATGACTGGCTGATGCTGATTAACAAGACACTAATTTCACAATAAAATGAAAACCTATTTTTGATGCTAATTGGCAAAGCCTCGGGTGGTGGCTAAGAGAGAGATAGTTGAGGTGCTTGTAGTAAGTACTTCTGGAGTGTGAAGGAATTGAGGCACAGAGAGGTTTAGTGACATGTTGGTGATCACACAACCAAGGAGAGAGGGTGCACGTTAACCCCAGGATTGGCTCCACAGCTCGCTTCCGGTCTCTGCCCCAGGCTGGGGATCAAAGAAGAGAGCCAAGGCATGGAAACCAGCAGCATCTGGGTGGTGTCTGAAGAGGTGGATGAAGTCACCCAAGGAGTAGTGACCACTGGCACTTAAGAGGCAAGCAGAGGCGACAACCCGGTAATATGTCCCCAGTGACTGGCCAGCTCTGGGTTCTCAGTCAGTATTCATTAGCTGAGCCTAAAAAGCAGCAGCCAGAACAGGGGGAGGTAAGCCAGGGGAACTAATTTCAGAAACGAAGGGAGAACAAATTTCAAATGAGGGGAGTGGTCAACATATTGGAAAGAGATCAAACTCTAGTCTGAGAGGGAACCTCTGGATTTAGGAACAAGGAAATCATTGGTGATGAGAGGTTTCTTGGGATTATTGCAGGAGCAAGAAAGTGCTGGTAAATGTTTAACAACCCACTTTCCAAATAAAGTATGCATTTGTGTATGTACATAAGTTTTATAAATTTTACTGATATTAAGGATATGTAACAGAATCCACAAATAATAAAATGTACAATATTTTTTATTGTAAATGCTATTCTGTATCCATGATTTCATAAATGGAGTTATAGCCTAAGTACAAATGCAGTTCCAACGTGAACGTTCGTTGATGTTTTCATTTACGTTTTTGAGTAAGACAAAAATGAAACACACGATATGCTGAAACCTCACAGATTCCTCAATGACTTGAGTGATTTCTTTGCTGAAACTGACAACAGTTTTCAAGTCCCAGAATGTACCCTCAACTTTCTGTGCTATTCACAGTGTGACAGCCTATAGACATGACACTTCAAGATTCTTTTTTTTTTTTTTTTTTTTTTTTTGGTGGTACGCGGGCCTCTCACTGTTGTGGCCTCTCCCGTTGCGGAGCAACAGGCTCCGGACGCGCAGGCTCAGCGGCCATGGCTCACGGGCCCAGCCGCTCCGCGGCATGTGGGATCTTCGCGGACCGGGGCACGAACCCGTGTCCCCTGCATAAGCAGGCGGACTGTCAACCACTGCGCCACCAGGGAAGCCCAAAGATTCTTTTTTAATTAATTAATTAATTAACTTATTTTTGGCTGCGTTGGGTCCTCGTGGCAGTGCGTGGTCTTCTCATTGTCGTGGCTTCATGGCTTCCCTTTTTGAGGAGCATAGGCTCTAATGCGTGTAGGCTTCAAGAGTTGTGGCTTGCAGGCTCCAGCGCTCAGCCTCAGTAGTTATGGCACACGGGCGTAGTTGCTCCGCGGCATGTGGAATCCTCCTGAGCCAGGGCTCGAACCCGTGACGTTGCAAAGGTCCACCTTTTTTTCCTCGCGGACAACCTGCTCCCTTTCTTCTCTGCTCTAGCCACACTCGAGGACCTCACTCAAACAGCCCCTGAGAAGCAGCACTCCTGCCACCTTCGGCAATTTCATCACTCCTTCGTAGCACCTGTAAATCGCCTCTGCAGCTTTTATAACAATTTAGAACTAAACTACTCTGGGAGTACCACACACTTCTCTTTCCATGAGCCGCAATATCTGTGATGGCAGAGGATCAAACATCTACTCCCTCAGTGCCTACTACAGCATACAGTACTAGTATCCATAAAGAAGCGCTGCCAGAAAACAGAGAGCTAGGAAAAGGTTATCTACGTATAGTAATCACCTGCAGGGCATCACCAGAAAACATCTCCTTGCATGTGTTTTTGCTTGTTTAAAACAACCTGGGGCTTCCCTGGTGGCGCAGTGGTTGAGAGTCCGCCTGCCGATACAGGGAACGCGGATTCCTGCCCCGGTCCAGGAAGATCCCGCATGCAGCGGAGCAGCTGGGCCCCTCAACCATGGCCGCTGAGCTTGCGCGTCTGCATTCTGTACTCCGCAACAAGACAGACCACAACGGTGAAAGACCCGCGTACCGCTTAAAAAAGGAAGGCCTGGATTCCACCTTTTAAAACTGAAATGTACGAACAAAGCTTTCCCAACATACAACCCTTCTCTTGAAAATGTGAGCTTGCAAATAAATACCCCCGTGACAAGACCAAACCTTCGACTCCTGTAGTTTTCGCAACACCTAACAGCACGTTTCAATAACTTCTTTTTGAACGCATTCTTGCTATAAACTACCAAGCAAAAACGGGGTACTTTTACTTACACTACTGACTGAAAACAGAAGCTTCAACAGGTTTTTGAAAGAAAGATTCCACAAGGAAACTGAAATAAAACACACAACTCTCTTCTGCACAGCGAAATGAAAGATTCTATAGTAATACTGCCAGAATAAAAACCATAACAAACACAGAAAACCCACTCCTCAAAAACCCAAGGGCACATAACACGTTATTAGAAACTTAAAAAGTAACATTAGCCAACACTTTCCACCGTAGTTCTTAACATATGTCTAATAATTACCAGTTCACGATCTCTCCAAAGAAAGAGAAAAACTCTAAGCTTCCTTTCAAAAAAAAATACCTCATCTTTGACAAACATCTCAAGAACTGCCTGTACTCCAAACACCTCTATGTGCGCAAACCCTCCCCACCCCTTTCTTTCTCTCAGTAAGTATACCAACTCACCGAAAACAGTTAACCATTACCCACAGAAAAAACTACACTAAAATTTAAGATCGTCAGAAAGAATCAGAAAGGAGCAATCAGGATGTTGCAAAGCCTGATTACGCACAGCCGTTAATCACGAAATCATGCGAGCTCCAATCATCATATTCTATTCTGTTCTCCACAAGGAGAAACAGGTAAGGATTAGCCTACCTGACGATACAAAACGTTTTGGGGCATTCCGTACTCTGGGAAAAAGATTCCACTATGAGCGAGGGTGAGAATCCAACACGTTAGCCTGAGCAAGCTAAAGCTATCTAGGTTCTTCCATTTATGCTGCTACATTTATTTGCAGATGTTATAAAATATATTTTTGCATTTGGCGTCAAAAAAGCATAAGTTAATTCCTCCCAGAACGCTCCACTCACTTAAGAGCTTGCTGTCCTACCCGGCCGCCTCACTTTATTTACATATCCCCGCCCGCTCCCTTCCGCCAGAAATCTACCGTAATAACCAAAATAAAAGCGACATCTAGTATCTTAGAGTGCAAGACTGTTCCGTTTCTATAGTAGATTGGCCACCCCAATTTTCTCCTGAAATTTTTATGTCTTGATCTTTCTTTCTTTCTTTTTTTTTTTTGGCCATGCTGCGCGGCATGCGGGATCTTAGTTCCCCGACCAGGGATCGAACCCGCGCCCCCTGCAGTGGAAGCGCGGAGTCCTAACCACTGTACTGCCACGGAATTCCAGTAAGTCTTGATCTTACTCTAAAATATATTTTTTTACGAAGAAGTGTAAACAAAACTCATAACTCCAGACTCGAGAGACAATTACCCTAACACTGATATCCTCCACCAAATGCAGTTTTAGGGGGAGGGCTGAAGTCTATGGTTTCCTTCTTCCAGGAATGGTGAGTGGTCCCTCGCTTCTCCAGCCTTCATCCCTCCTTCCAGTCACGAAGGTATCAGAAAGGTTTCTTTTTCAGCCCAAAGACGCTGATGAATAATGCTATTTCGGTGACGGCTGGGATGGCACTACGGAAGGTAGGTGATAGGTTTAGGGTCCCTTCCAATAAAAATATCCCCCAAGCCAGCAATCCCACCCCCAAAGTGTAGAGTGGGGGACCTCAAAAAGACCACGGGATGTTGAGTGGATCTGATATCTTATACATGGAGTAAAGGGCTGGGTAGGGGAAACCTTCAGGTTTAAAGTAAACCGTCCTTCCCCATCCTCAAACATTGGGTGCGACCATACCTGCAGAAGACAAAAATGTACCAGTACGTGGTGCACTCCCAACGCTCAAACACAAAGAAGGATAGGGCCACAGATGCACTACAGTGAGCCGCAATGGCTTGGGAACGCACCAAAGTCAAGGAAAGCCTTTGGATCAATAGGTAGTGATGAGCCAGAAAAGGCCAGTGGTGGGACTGGCATCTGCATTCTGGTTCACCTCCTGGAGAGCAGGGCACCTCTTGCTCCCTTTACCACACTGCAAAGGCCAGAGCCAGCAGCCCTGACTTCTGAGTTTTAGGACTGCCATGTGCGTGGAGGCCAGAACTGAGCCTGCACAGCTGGGGCCCCAAGCTACCACCACCCCATATCTATCAGGTGAAGTAATAGGCTCCCCACCTACTCCAAGCACACGGGAATGCTCACAGTGACATTATACACCCTGCTAGAATCACTCTCCAGCACCCTGGTCCTCCCCGTCCACTATCCCAGTGTCAAGAGCCTTCCCTGATCCATCTTCCTCAGTCTCTTCTGCATTCCCATAGTGCTTCACATCTTTACACATCCTATGGCACAGTACTTATCACACTGAATTACAGATGTCTGTTTGTGTGTCTGCCTCTTTCTCAAGATAGAAAACTGTGTCTTACTCCCACTTTGAGATCTCCAGTGCCTGACGCATAGCAGGAGCTTAACAAATGATCAAAGATTGTATTAAATTTTCTACATTACCTAAGAAGATCTCTCAACTGGAGGGATTCTGTTTGCCTGCTAGGGCAAACACCACTGTGCCAGAAAGGCCTAGTTAGGTGGCTGAAGGGCGTTAAGATGGAAATGGGCCGTACAGGAAAGGTGCACAAGTAGAAAGGATACAGATGAGGCTCTGGGTGCTGTTGAACATGGAAACTCCTGAGAAGAAACCGGCCAGCTCCACTGCAAAGAGGGCCAGGGTGACAGAGAGCGCTGCCACCAGCCTGCAGAAAGGAAGGGAGCTGGCTTAGGCCTTCTGGCTTTTTTCTAACACCCCTTCACTTCCACTACTGCTTAATTCTGACCACCCTGCCCCAAGTGCTCACTGCATGTCCTGCTTTTCATACTCCTCAGGGGTGAACTTGAGAGGCAGGCAGGCCTGGATGTTGCTGTCCTGGGGAGCAGGGCAGAAAGAAAGAGAATTTGAAAGAGGGTCGAGCGGCGGATGGCGGGGGAATGGGAGGACCCCACCAGGTAAGGCCCCGGGGGAAAAGGTGCGGTGGGGCTGCGACCACCCCAAGGCGGGAAGGGGGGCGAGAGGAGGGGGGGCCATGGGTCTTACCCGCGACCAAAATAAGGTGATGACGACCACCAAATGCGCCAGGAGCGTCAGAAAGCGAGAGGGCACGAGTCCCGAGATCCGACCCATGGCCCCCAGTGTAAGGGTTACCGCCTGGAGCAGAGGCCGTAGTCTCTGGGACTGGAAGCTCAGGGAGGGCCACTCCTCAAGTCTCCCAGGCTAGCCTACAAAAATTCGACGTACTCCGCCTTCCCGCTCGCGCTGGTGCCGCCCAGTTGCCTTGGTAACCGCATAAGCGGGGGCCACGACGGGAATCTCTGAAAATATCGCGAGAGTGGTAAATTATCGCGCCGCCGAGAACCCCCAGAGGATCGCGGGTACGGGCCCCCTGAAACTCATCCAGGCCGGGTGCGGACTGTCAGCCGCCTCCCCGCGCGCAGGCGAGCTGTAGGCACCTGAGAGTGTGCGGCGGTGGCGCGGTCCCGCACTGCCGACTCTGCCCGCGCAGCCCAGGTGAACGGAAACCCGCCCTGCCTAGCCCGGGACACTCCTTCCTCCCCGGATACCCACGCCGGGAGCCGCCCGGCCCCCAGCCCCCGCTGCGCTGTCCAGGACGACCCTCCGGATACCACTGTCACCGCCACGCTGGCCTTAGGGCATAGCCATGTCTGAGGCCTGGACACTCTCTTTTCTTCCATCCTCCGCATCCGTTTAGCTTCCACCTGCCCTGGGCCGAACTTGGAGAGGTGGATGCCCCTACGTTGTCCGGCTGTCGTTTATTCTCCCGGAGCCCCTGGTTGTCGGCGGACAACCGCTTGTCGGCGGACAAGGTTCATACCTGAACCTTCCTTGATTCTGGTTCCCCCCAACCAACTCCCCAGACAACTTGCTCAGATTGATGAGGGATTTGCAGAGTGCAGAAAATGGCCCGCTCTCCTGAACTAGGGTGTAGATCAGAGGCGTGTTTAGGGAAGGGAGTGTACGAGAAAAGGGGGTGGAGCGGGGAGTGGAGGAAGAGAATGAAACCCTGAGTCCCTGGAAGGCAAGGATCCAGGGCGGAGATGGAGACGCCGCAACGATTTCCTTATCTCTTTGAGCTGTGGGCACGACTTAGCCCAACTACAGTCCAAGCATCTCTCACTATCGCGACCTCACTGACCTTTGGGCCTCAAGGGGGATCCCTGCAGAACGGAAAGTTCTCGCCCGCATTCATTGCTCAGTCTAGTCACAACCTCTCAGGGGCCTCCCTACCCACTTACCAGATCATCTCTCTTCCTACTGTCAAACATCTATAGTAAGAATAGAAAAGAGTTTTATTTGAACCAAACTAAGGACTAGCCCGGAAGCCCACTTCCCAGATCACTCTGAGAAACTGCCCCAGGGAAGCATGGTTTCCAGTACAGTTTTATATCTGGTCAGAACAAAGAACATTAAACAAGTAAGTGTTACATTTCTTCATGGTTTAAAAAAAAAAAAGAACAGACCATGAGTACACAGCAAGTCAGTATGGTGTTGGCATCTGGGAAGGGAGTCTTATCATCAAAAGAGGACCAGCATTGGCATCCCAAGAGGGGCATTTAATCTTTATTTTTAACATGGACATTCTTTACTTCTGGTCAGTGTGCCCTTTTCTTTAATAATTAAAGCAGATGTACAATGTATGTTTGATAGGCCACAAACAGGCTGTTTTAGTTAGCATAAAATTCAAGTTAGGGGCTTCCCTGGTGGCGCAGTGGTTGAGAGTCAGCCTGCCAATGCAGGGAACACGGGTTTGTGACCCGGTCCGGGAAGATCCCACATGCCTTGGAGCCTGCGCCCCACAACGGGAGACGCCACAATAGTGACAGGCCCGCGTACCGAAAAAAACAAAACAAAACAAAACAAAATTCAAGTTAACTCATGTTTAAGCCAGAATGACTTCCCCATACCTCAATATGTGAATATTTCTTTTATCACTACTCTTCATCTCAGTGCTTCTAGGAGGGTCTAAACTACAAACCCTAGAGACATTTTTTATTTCTTCATTCATTCATTCAACAGATATTTATTGACTAGCTATAAGTCCCAGGCACTGTGCTGGGCTCATGTTCTTGAAGAACAAGTCAGAAGTGTCTACCTTCCTGGGGTCAGAGAGATCGACAACAAACAGGCAAACAAATAATATATCTGCATGATAATAAGTGCTGTAAATAAAAATTTTTAAGGGAAATATTAGAATAATGTGATCAAGGAAAGTTTCTTTGAAAATGGGTCATTTATTCTTAAACTTTGTTTTAGGAAATGTGGTCAAAAATGAGAGGAAATGCTTTTCTCTCTTCCAGGTCCCCAATGTAATAAATGGATTTCCTTTTTTCTAAACCAGTGGGTGAAAAAATTAATAAGTCAAAGAGACAGTCAAAAGATGTTTCCTCAAGGTCATGAAAGACAAAGAGATGTGACAAAAATGGGCAAACGACAAGGTCCTGCTGTATAGCACAGGGAACTATATTCAATATCCTTGTATCTGAATCACTTTGCTTTACAGCAGAAATTAACACATTGTGAAACAACTATACTTCAATAAAATAAAAAAAAAAAAGACGTGCCAAATTTGACATGAGAAATTTAATGTGTTATCCTAATGGATCCTGGATCAGGAAAAAAAAATTTTTTTATTATAAAGGACATTAGTGGAACAACTGGCAAAATTTGAATAAGGTCTCTAGCCTAGATAATAGTACTGTATCCGTGTTAATTTCCTGAGTTTTTGATAATTCTACTGCCTTTATGGAAGAGAATGTCTTCGTTAGAACTTTTCTCTGGGAATAGAAAGGCCAGGACTTCAGAGCCACGCTCCCCCAGACAGTTTATCGGGTCTGAGTATTCACAGGTGAAGGAAGCACTGTCCTAGAGTGAAAGTGAGGAAAGCCCATGACCCGCTTTTGCAAGATTCTCCAAGGTCCCTGGAGCAAATAGAATGAACAGAAGGAGTCAGCTGTATGAAGATCTGGGGAAAGAGCATTCCAGGTGAGGCACAGCAAGTGCAAAGTTCCTTAGGTGGGAACAAGCCCAGTGTATTTGTTGAACAGAAAGGGAGCTAGTGTGTCTGAAGCCCATGATGGAAGGGGAAGAAGAGATCAGGGCGAGGTGGGATGGGTAGACAAGGGACATGGCCTTGCAGCCATGTGGAGGGACAGGCTCAGATTTGTATAACATACATAGATGACTTTGGTTGCAACGTGGAGAATGGATTTTAAGATTTTAAGCAGAAGGTCTGTGAGGAAGCCACGGTGTTATCCAGGAAAGATAGGATGAGATTGGACCAGAGTGGAGTCAAGGAGGTGGAGTGAAGTGGAAGGAATCTAGAGATCCTTAGAAGATAAAGTCTGAACATGGGGCTGTGGGTGGATGAGAAAAAGGGAGCGGTCAAGGATGACTGTTAGATTTTGGGCTCCAGCAGCTGGAAGTTTGGGGTATTCTGCTCATAATAGCCTTCCTGCCTAGGGGACCTATAGATAGTAAGAACTGGGCAGTCACAGTTCACATTGTGAATTAGTAAACAGCAAGCATTTAGGTCTGTCCTGTCACTTCCCATGACCTTGGTTCAGGGAAGCCTGCTCTAGTCTCACAAAAGCGAGTTTTGGAGCCACCCTGTGGCCACAGGAGGTATTGCTGGTGACCAGGTGTCCTTCCCCAGGGGGCCACTCGTCCCAGGGCTGGAACTCACATGTCCCAACATTTGAACTGGTCATAAAAGAATTTAGAAAAACATTTTTTAAATCACAGAAATATTCAAATATATGTAGAGATAAAGAAAAATAAAGAAAACCCTATTTGAAGCCTACCGTTCTGCTTCAGCAATTACCAACACATGACCAAACTTTTTTCAGCTATCCTCTCCCTCCCAGTCCACTGGGTTATTTTGAAGCAAATCCCAGACATCACGAAATAATTCTGTCCAGGAGGAAGAAATTTCCCCCCATCTCTCTTGAGTTCTTTTAGCTGATCTAATAATTACGTTGACACAAGACATTAACAGGAGGAAAAAAACAATTTAATTCATACACAGGGAAGTCTCATAGAAATGGGACCACTGAAGCGACCAAAGCAGGCTGTTTATATATCATTTTTTGACAAAGAAATATTATTTGTGAAGATTTAACAAAGGGGCTTGTGCTAGGGGTAGCTGACTAATGAAGACATTTGTTACACAGCTTTCTTAGCCTTAAATTCCCTCATTCTGGTGATGAAATAAAATTTATATTTTAAGGCAGGACAAGAGAAACTAAACATAAAATTCTCTCTGTGTGTTTGTTTGGCCCTCCTCCCTCTCTCCCTAATGTGCAGTGTGTATCTGCATTACACATTAGCCAGAGCTCCTCAAAGACAGAAGTGGCTGCTCAACTGTAAAGATCAATTTTTCCCCCTTTCTTCTGATGCTAGTAGTGTAACTGTTTTTTTTTTAACTTCTTAAAAGAATAGCATTCTTTCCCAACTCTGTTGGGCGTCATGGTGACTTGCCGGTCACTTTGTAAGTGCTTATCTGGACTATGTACCTTGGTGAACTTTATATAATACATCAGTATGTCATTTTGATGTATGACCCCTTGTCTTGAAAATGTATATGACTGTGCCTTGGACTTTTAACAGGCAGCACATCATGCTTGCTTGTCTCTCTTTTTCTGGTTTTTAATCTGAGCAGTGGGTTCAGGTGTAGTCAGACTGAGGCAACCACTGTAAAGTTCCCCAACAGTTTTTCACCTACTGGTTTAATTAATCTTCACTGCCTAGCTCCATTATTTCAAGGGGGGTTTGCAAACTGGGGATGTCCTAATTCTATCATTCCTTCTGCATTTGTCACCTGGGATTCTCCTGTAAATAAGAATGTGCCCTTATCGACTCATTGTTTACCATGAGATACAGGTCATACAGGAAAGGTTGGATAAATGTGTGATTTTCACTCCATTAGTTACCAGTTTTCAGAATAATGGTTCCCCAGTATCCTCCCAAAGTGACTAATTAGTTGTTTTTACTTGTTAGATTTTAACATCTTTTGTGTGTTTCAGTGCATTGCAGTTGTTTTGCTTTTGGAGTCTCAGATTGTCTCAGTCTGGGGTCAGCACTGTCCAATAGAACTTTCCATGATGATGGAAATACTTCATATTGTCTCTGTCCAGTATGGTGGCCAGCTAGCTCCCTGTGGCTACTGAACACTTGAAATGTGGCTATTTGGACTAAGGGACTGAATTTTTAAAATTTAACTTGATTTGAATAGCCCCATATTGAATAGCCACCCTAGTGGCTACCATATGTAGCAATGCAACTCTGGACAGAATAATTTATTGGTTTCTAAAATTTGGAAACTGAAGATTTCCCTGGTGGCACAGTGGTTAAGAATCTGCCTGCCAATGCAGGGGACACGGATTCAAGCCCTGATCCAGGAAGATCCCACATGCCGCGGAGCAACTAAGCCCGTGTGCCACAACTACTGAGCCCACGAGCCACAACTACTGAAGCCTGAGTGCCCAGAGCCCGTGCTCCACAACAAAGAGAAGCCACCGCAAGGAGAAGCCCGTGCACCGCAATGAAGAGTAGCCCCGGCTTGCTGCAACTAGAGGAAGCCTGTGCGCAGCAACTAAGACCCAACGCAGCCAAAAATAAATAAATACATTTTTTTAATGATAAAAAAATAATACAATTAGAAAAAAAAATTGGAAACTGATAGGATGAATGGAGGAGATTTCAACATCAGAGAGTACTCTGGATAGTGACACTGGACTAATCATACTTCTCACTTGCTGGAGCAACTCTCTGAGCCTAGAGATAAAGTCCACGTTCCCATTCCCTGGTACCATATTCACTGACTCAACCTCCCCTCCTAGCAACAATTTCCATCTCACTCCAAGCTCTTCAACTACCCAGACTCCCTCCTCTACAAGCCAGTCTCTTGCCCACTCTAGTACTTCTGCTAAAGCTATCCTGCACTGAGTTCACAAGTGCTTATTAAATACACACCATATTCCCGGGTCCTAGGAATGCATATTCCCTACTCTTGAGTAACTTAGAGTGTAGTAAGGGAGACAACTGGGCAAAAAATTAAAAGGTGGCATTTTAAGTGTTACCTTGGAGGAGACACAGGAAGGACCTCCTTCCCCAGGTGGGGCAAGAATTGGGGAAGAGAGAGCTTCCCAGTTGAGTCTGGAGGGGTACATAAGGGTCAGCCAGGTAAAGAAGGACTGAGAATATTGCCGAACTCAGGTTTGGCTAAAGCCAATACTTGAGAGACAAGTGTTGGCTGGAAAGGAAAGCTTGCTTTATTCAGGAGATCGGCAACCTGGGGAGAAGGAGGACTCACGTCCAAGAACCAACTCTGAAGATTCTGCTGGACCATGAAAGTTTTTAAAGGGAGATAGGGAAAGCTAATTGCAGATAATCATTAGGGGAGGGGGTTGCAGTCTTTGTTATCTTCCACTGTGTTCAGACTTTCTTCTGATTCGTTGGTGGTAAGGTAACAGGGCGGTGTTCCAGTAATATTGTGCTCAGCCTGAAGTTACCATCCTCCATCTGGGTGAGGGTCTTTGTTCCTTCAGATGAGCTCAAAGATATATTGTTATATACTTTCCTTGAGGAGGAACCAGGACCCTGCCCCATGCTGCTGCACTATTGTTTCTTGACTGCTCCTCCTTTGTTTCTACATTCCCTCCCTTCCTCGATTAGCAACTATTAGAATCTGCCCTTTTGGTACCCAGGGAAGGTCAGGGAGGTTGAATGAAGCCTATTTCCTGCTAATGGGGAAACAGGGCACAAGGAAAATTTGTGCCCAGGAGGGCCCCGCAGAGTCCTGCTCCATGTCAGGAAGACCATCAAGCAATACCAAGGACAGTGACACAGAGACAGCTGTGACCAAGGTGAGTTTAGGCGACTGTAAATAAGGCAGCAGCGTTGTCACACGGGAGGGGAGGAGGCAGTGGCTGAAGAATCATGCAAGGACCAGAGAGTTATTATAACAACAACCATAATAATTGAGTGGTGATTACCAGCCGTGTTCTAATAATTATCTACTATAATCTTTACTATTTTAATATTTACTATTATAATCTTTACTATTTTACAGGTAGGGACATTGAAATACAGAGAGGTTCAATAACAAGCCCAAGTTACACAACTAGTATTAGCAAAGCCTGCTTATGAACACTGGCAACCTGGTTCCTGGACCCACATGCTTAAGAAGCACTTGGCCTTGGGGGCCCAGCCAATAAAGTAGTATTTGAACCCGAAGGTGATGGTGAAACAGGAGGGAAGGGGGCAGGGCACAACCGTTAAAAGAATGACATAGTCGTTGAGGATATGACATTAAATGGTTAGAACCAACTAGGTCCAGGATGGCAGAAGATTCCACTTCCAGAAGACCTTGAGCCTCATTATAGGCTCATTGTAATACATTAGCATACGCTAAATAACACACCCACAGGCGCCATGGCAGTTCCCAGGCCAACCATAAAAGTACAAAAAGTGGGTGGTGGCCCAATTCCTGGAAATCCCCGCCCTTCCCTAAATAGTTGGAATAATCCTCCCACTTGTTAGCCAATGAAATTACCCAGCCCATAAAAACGAACCACCCTATATTTTGGCAGCTCTCACTTTCTGAGATGGCCCACGTTCCATTTATGGAGTGTGTATCTCTCTCAATAAATCTACTTTTTACCTATCACTTTACTTCTTGCTGAATCCCTTCTGTGCTGAGACAAAAAGAACCTGAGCTTCAAAAGTCCTGAGAGGAAGTGTGCGGTTTCAGTTGGGAGACTGTGGGTTTGAGTCCCCTCCTAAGCCAGAGATTGTGGATTCGAGTCCCATCTGAGGTGCGACTGGATTTCAGTCTCACCCAAGGTGCGGGGTTTCAGAAGGATGACAGGGTCAAGTGAAGGTGTCCAGCAGGCCCTAGACATCTGAATCCAGAGGCTTCATTGGGATTGGGAGTGGGATTTTCAGGAGTCCTCAGCACACAGGTGATGGCTGACTCCAGGGAAGGTGTGTAGCCTGAGGACACAAGACGAAACTCCTAGCAAAAAGGACAGAAAAAGAGACTAGGCGGGAGGGTGAGAGGCTAGGGGAAGGTCAGCAGACAGCAGTGTCCTGACAACCAAGGGAGAAGGCTCTTAAAAGATGTTGCCAAGTCAATTAAGGCCAGGCTCCTCAGCGGGGTTTGACTTGTCCCTGGTCCCTGATAACTTTCAGGATGGCCCTTATGCAGAAAGTGCAGGCATTTGGCTTGGAAGGAGTGAGACACAGCCTGACTTCTTTCACCATATTGGCCCCTTGAACTCCTCTTACCCTTCAAGAAGCAAATGGGGGGTCTCTGCAAGCTCCTGGTATCACTTTTCAGAAGTTCCCAGCTCTGGCTCACCTGGGGAGCTTCAAAAGATACCTACATTTATGGCGATGGAAATCAGAACAGTGGTTGCCTCTGGGAAGGGAGCGGCGGGGATCGATTGGGAAGGGGCATGATAGAACCTTCTAGGGTGAAGGAAAAGTCTTCTTTCTTTGTTCTTTGTCAAAACTCACCAAAATAAACACTTAAGATCTGTGCATTTCATTGTAGGTAAATGATTCCTCGGAATTGTCAAAATTGACAAAGTTATCGATGCCGGGGTTCTACCCTGGACCTTTAAATCAGAATCTCCAAATCTGGGGCCTGTGCTTGGCTATCTGGAAGGTTCCGCAGGCGACTGTAGTGTGCAGCCCGGGAGGAGACCGCCGCTGGGGGAGCTAATCTCTTGACCCTACGCGCCCGGAGCTCTGGCACTGCTCCACGACATTCCGCCTGGTATCCTATCCGTCCTTCCACATGTTTCTGTGCCAGTCCGTCCCCGCTGGACTGTGAGCTCTGGGCCCCCCAGGGAACCAGCTCTGGGCCGCCTGCTGGTCGGCAGGAGGCCGGGAGGCCGCAAAGCCGTGCCCTGCGGGGTGCGGCGGGCCCTGCGGCTCTCACGATGCTGGAAGAGCGCAGGCACCACGCCGCGGGATTTTAGAAGTTCCGGAAGGCCCTCGGCTCTTGCGCCTCGAGCGTCGGGACCCGTCAGCCTGACCGTCCAATGGTCATGAGGGGACATGTCCAGCTTTTCAAGCGGCAGACCTCGTGGCGCAACGGTAGCGCGTCTGACTCCAGATCAGAAGGTTGCGTGTTCAAATCACCTCGGGGTCAGCTTCCCTCTTTCTAAACTTCTGGTCACTTTATTTTATTCTCATTTTCAACCCGGTTGGAGCCCCATTGCGCAAATCAGAAAAGAAGCTCTTCTTAGGGGCCGGAAGGGGAGGGTCCCGGCTCGAAGTCTCTAGTCGCCCCGTCGGGGGAGCGCAATGATGTCGCGGTAGTTTTTGTGGTAGATCCGGGTACTGTAAATCTGGGCCGGTAGCGGGTCTCCTGAGGACTGACGCACGCTCTGTACCGCTCAACCCAGAGGGTCTGGCGCTGGCGCAAGCTGGAAGGTCGTTCGGTAACCAGAGCTCTGCGAGTCGCTGGGCGGGATCTCTCGGGACGCACCTCCCTTCGCGACGTAGTTGGGCTCACGCTTACTCTGAGAAGAGTCCAGACCCCAGAGAGGAGATCCGAAATAATCTTCTCGTGGACGAGGTGGCCGAGTGGTTAAGGCGATGGACTGCTAATCCATTGTGCTCTGCACGCGTGGGTTCGAATCCCATCCTCGTCGGTTTGCGGTTGTTGTGGTTTGTCTTCCATTTTCATAATCCAAGAATTTCTCTTCTTACCTTCGGTCTGCCAGGATTCAATTTCTGTGTCGCCCCTTCACCCTCTCTCGGTTGCGGCCGCGGGTTTCGTCCCTTTTACCCTGTTTTCCAGTACGGCCAAAGGTTGGTGAGGAAGGCACCCTGGCATTCAGTCACCTGCCATAGAACTGACCTGGCCAGGGAAACGAGGCGGAAAAATATATAAGTTGGGCGCCGTGGCTTAGTTGGTTAAAGCGCCTGTCTAGTAAACAGGAGATCCTGGGTTCGAATCCCAGCGGTGCCTCCGAAGGTGTCAGTTACCTTTAGCAAACATCGCAAGGAAAGAGCTGTGGGCATTTGGCGCTTATATACATAATTTTCCACATCTCTTCGGGAATCTGCCAGTTGTTATCAGGTGGCCTTTTCTATTTCCGGTTGTGTGCGTCAACGCTACATGCATGTCCTCAGTCTTAAGCTGTATGTTTGCACCTCGATCTGCCGCCAAGCACCATAGTGGCATTATTGTGCTTGTCAGTGTTTTGGCTTGGATGTTGCTTCCCGAAACAATAAGTGATTCCGTTTTCGTATTCTGTTTTCCTGTCTCCCAAAACAATCTTACCCGTTTTAAAATTTTCCTGAAGACAGGACTGATCAGTAATTTGTATTTTACATAGATTCATTTTTTCAAAACCCCAGCGAGCTGGCCGGTTAGCTCAGTTGGTTAGAGCGTGGTGCTAATAACGCCAAGGTCGCGGGTTCGATCCCCGTACGGGCCAATAGTGTAACATTTTAAAAATGTGTACTGCTAATTTCTTGTTGCTTAGGGAAGGCTTGTGGAGCATTTCTAATCCCGGAACTTTTCACACCCCAAAGAGAAACGTGCTTAAATTCTTCCCGAGTCGTAGTGTCTTGAGAGAGCAGAAAAGTTTAAGGAAACTGGATCTCTTTCTGTGATCTCTGTTTCCAAATCTCCTGACCATCACGGGGGGGCTCCTGGAATTTACTATGTGACGGTAAATGGAAGGCTGTCCGGGATTGTAACAAAAATTGTTTCAGACCATACATATGGCACTGATCAGCAGAGTGTGAGAAATGGGGTCAAGAAAGGAGCTAGCAAGTGTTTCCACTCTTTCTCCAGAGCCAAGATGTCCAGTTTGCCCAGGCTCTGCCTGTCCTCTTCAGGAACTGAGAAGATGACCCCTTCCCTTTCTCTTCCGGATCACCTTGCTTCTGATGCTGCTTTTACTGGGTCTCTGAGCCCAGATCTGTGTCTTACATTTCCCCTCCGTTCTGCTGTTCAGGAGCAGGAACCATATCCTTCCCCATGTGGCCTGGGACCCCCACCCCACTCGCAGCACCGGCTCCAAGAAAACTCCACGGAAAGACTGACCCTCATGCCCATACCTTTGGCTCATCAATCCCTTAACCCCACACAGACACAGTCTCACCCTTAGCAGCAGCAGCACTTTAATTCCACAAAAACTCAGAAAGCCAAAACTGATTAGAACACTCCACAACAGGTGGGCTTCAAACCCAGCAACAATTCTGTCTGAACCCTGAGAGCGGTGAGACCCCTCCCAACTCACCCCCTCTACCATGCAATACATTCCTTCTAGCTCCACCCAGGTTATGGCTGGGGAAGTGGGAGGGCAGGGGGCCAGAGGGCAGAAGCAGGGGGTTATCCATCTGCAAGTGTGCATCCTTGTTTGCATGGTGTGTGGCCAAGGACCCCTCAAGCTCCCACAGCCCCTGGCACCTGAGATGTGACCACTGGAGGTCAGGGTGGTCACAGTGGGGCTGGAGCCTCCCCTGTTCCCCTTTCTTGAGAACATATGGCAGTCATGTCTCCCAAGCCCAGACCTAAAGCCCTGGCTTCCCAGAGATGGTGCTCTAACTAGGGAAGAGAGTTGGGAGAACAAGGTAGCTGCAGATGGCCAACTGAATAGAAGCAGAGCATCATCCCCACCCACCAGGAGAGGCTTTAGAACTTCCCCGTGTACACCTGCATAAGGCCCAGCTAGTGGTTGCGGGCCTGCTAAATGTATCTGGAAGAGCCTCCAATATACAGGCCTCCCCTCGGCGGGCAGGTCCCACCAGGGCTCCCTGAAGAGTCCTTAGGATCCTGCTGGACCCTGGCGTTGCCAGGCCTCTCCTGCCCTCCCGGTCACTTGCACAGGGCCTCCAACACCTCCAGGGTGCGTCGGATATCCCGGACTTGGCGCGCCAGTCCCTGAACTGGCTGCAGAGCCCTCTCCAGCTCCTCACAGCGCGCCAGCAGGGTGTACATGCCCTTGATGCTCATGTCCACAGCTTCGCCTAGGGAGTCCACGGCATCACGGTAGGTCTGGATGCAGCCCACGCTCAGCGCTGTCAGCTCCTGCACCGCACCACCCAGCCCGCGAAGCAGACGGTCCACCCTGCTGCCCAGCTCCCGACTCAGTCTCTCCAGGTCCCGCAGCACGTCGGGGTCGATGGGAGGAATGGCCGGAGTGGGTGGGGGCGCCGAACAGGGCCGCGCAGGGGCAGGGGGCGGGGGTTGAGGGGCGCCGCTCAGGCGGATCTTGAGTTGCAGGTTGTTGGCGACAAAGTGGGTGAGGTCACCGTGGCGGCTCACCGTGCCCTCGAGCTCCAGGGGGCTGGATATAGTGGCGCGCCGCCCGCCGCCCGCGCCACACTCTGCACCCCCTGAGGACCCGGCGCCGCCGCACGCCCCGCTCAACCCGTCCAGGCTGCGGCTGTCCTGAAGGCGGCTGGAGAAGGAACGGCCAGCCCTGCTGGCTGCCGCCGCCTCGTCGTCGTCTTCCTTCTCCTGCTCAACATCCAACCCGCCGCCTCCAGGGCTCCCTCGACGGCAGACGCCCTCGGATGCAGGCCTGTCCTCAGGGTCCTTGCGCCGGGAGGACGCATACGGGTCGTTTTCGGGACCCGGCGCCCCCCAGTTGCTCCCTGCCCCAGAAGGCGTCCCTCCGCGGCCCAGCTCTTCCTCCGGAGCCTCCCATTCCGGCGGGTGGACGAAGCTGCAGCTCGAAGTCTTCGGGGACGCCCTGGGGAGGCGGCTCGCGCCCCCAACGTTCTCGGCCTCTTCCTCCTCAGACAACCGGAGGCCTGAGGGCGGCTCAGAGGCCGTTCTGCCCAGGCCGCCGCCGAAGATCGCGGCTTGCTGTTCCCCCAGAGCTAGAAGGCCTGCTTTGGGCCCAGGCCGCCCCCGGGGCGACTCCATACTGCAGTTGGGGGCAGGAGCCGAGGAATTGGTTCGCCCCGGCTCAGGAGGCGTTGGCGGCGCCTTTAAGGGGCGTTGTAGAGGCGCGCCGATTGGCCTTGGGCTCACAATGGTCAGGACGGGAAGAACACTCTGATTGGTCCCGGCAACCAGGAAGTCCCAGGAGAGGAGCTGTTATTGAACGACTGAACGCACGTGAGAACCAGCGGGGTGGAAAGAAGGAGGTGACAGCTGCGCTCGTCGCCCCGCCCTTTCAAAAAGTTGAGGGGGCAGATCTTAAAGGTGAAGATCCTGAAATAACGGAGTCCTCCGGGGGCGGGGCCAGGGCTCTTTCCGCCCACAATTGTCACGCCCACAATTGCTGCTTAACAAACACTTATAGTGCGGACCAGAATTGGGGTTCCTAGGAGGTTTTTGGGATGGAAGTAGTATATCCTGCTTGGACCGTCGGGATTCAACCGCAACTATGTGATCAGGAAGGATGAAACCAGAATTCTCAGCAGAGCTTGAATGGTTCGTTCCATCGTCCTCGCCTAACAGACCGAGCAGATGAATTGCCCAGGACTCACAGTGGACAGCGAAGCGGGCTTAAGGGCTTTCCTGTGTATTTGGCACTCTGTTCTCT
Organism: Lipotes vexillifer; assembly: GCF_000442215.2. Taxonomy (NCBI): domain Eukaryota; kingdom Metazoa; phylum Chordata; class Mammalia; order Artiodactyla; family Lipotidae; genus Lipotes; species Lipotes vexillifer. Next base: position 1,433,149 of record NW_006785619.1, read on the forward strand.
GTCTCCTGTCCCCTCCAGGTCTGAGTCTCTCTCCTCTTGGAGGATGGTGTGTGATTTTGCCACTACGTAAAATATTCAATAAATTAATGGCCCTGAAGTTCAGAGCCCTGGTACCATTCTGATCTCATCTCTTCCTTCTCCTCCCCTCACTGGTCCTGCTGTAGCCACCCTGGCCTCCTCACAGTTCCTGTGACAAGACAGACATGCTGCTCCCTCAGGGATTTACACTTGCTCTTGCAACTCCCCTCCCGCCCTCCCCTTTTTTTGAGGCTGGGTCTACCAAGGAAAATTTTCACCTTGGATATTCCTCCTTCCCTTCTCTCCTTCAGGTCCTTATTCAAATGTTATCTTTTCAGTGAGGCCTCCCCTTACAGTCTGTTTAAAATTTCAACCACTTTCTCCAGCAATTCCCCATCTTCCTTCCCTACCTCTTCTCCGGAGCACTTATCACCATCTGACATATTTTGCTTACTTGCTCATGTAAGTGCCATGAGGGTAAGACTTTCTGTTGGTTTTGTTCTCATTTGTAGCCCCAGTGCTTAGAACAGTACCTAGCGTATAGTAGGTGCTCAGTAAATATTTATTAATTAAATGACCCTAGGCCATTGATTTCCCCTTTTTGGCTTGAACTCATTCAAGATGTGTTTCTGTCACTTGCACCCAGAGCCCTGACTAATACAGCATGAGACCAATGGTCTACTGTAAGCTTCTCCCCCTCTCTTTGGGAATGACACCCCCCCCCTTGTCTTCCTTTTACTCCTCAGCAAGCAGATGCTCTGTATGCAGCAGGTGAAAGAAAACACAAGTTGAATCAACAAAAGCAAACAAACAAAAACAAGGAGAATTTATTGTCATATAATAATGGTCTTAAGGTGTCAGAGAAGCCTGCATTCAGTGCCCTAACACTGTCATAAAGGGCCTGGTTTCTTTCCAAGGGAGTAGCTTTATCCCAAGTGGGCTTCCTCATGGTGGCACTATGTCATTTGTCATTCTTTGGGAATTATAGTTGTCTGCTTGAACTGCTATAACAAAATATCATAAACTGGGTGTCTTAACAGAATCTTTTTTTTTTTTCTCCCAGTTCTGGAGGCTGTAAGTCCAAGGTGACAGCTGATTCTGCTCCTGGTGAGGTCTCTCTTCCTGGCTAGCAGACAGGCCACCTTCTTGTCTCCTTATATGATGGAGAGAGAGAGCTAGCTTTCTGGCCTTTTCTTATAAAGACACCAATCCCATCATGAGGACCCCACCCTCATGACCTCATCTAAACTTAATTGCCTCCAAAGGTCCCATCTCCAAATACCATCACATTGAGAGTTAGGGCTTCAACTTCAAATATGAATTTTTGGAGAGACAAAAATATTCAGTCCATAACTGAATAACTTTGTCATTCTCTTGGGCCTCCCAGGATCTGAATCCCAGTGTTTCAGGACTCTCCCACCTCGTTAGGCAGAGCCCATCTCCCACTACAAAAGCTGGAATACCAAGCAGTCACTTTCCCAGATTCCCTAGCACATGGCTCAGGCTCCACCATGGTCTACTGGACCACTTCTGCAGTGGAATTTTTCCTGACTGTGTAGACTCCAAGCCTAGTCCTTTCAGAGATTCCATGAATTACCCAGGATGATCATAATAAGGTCTGTTTCAAGTTAAATGAACCTGAATTGTTTTCTGTTGCATGCAACCAGAAGCCCTGGCTGATATACTCCCATACCTTCCAGAAGGGGAGGAAGGACTAGCTTCCGATGCATCTTTCCCAGGAGCCCCAGTTAATCTCTCGTCACGTCACATCTCCTTGGCCTAAACTGGTTCACATGCCCAATTTAGTCACTTTGGTCAGGGTGATACCATGTCTTATTGACTTAGGATTTGGTATTTGGAAGCAATCACTCTGGCAAGGTGACTGAAGAATTAACTGACTAGGTTAGAACAATTATGCCCCTCCTGGAGCTAGAGGTGGGTCAGTTCCCTCCAAACTGAAGTAGGCAGTAACACAATGGAGGACGGAGGAGGGGCTATGGGGGAGCAAAACAGTGTCCACTACATTAGGGGTCAGCAAAATATGGCCTGTGGGCTAAATCCAGCTCTCCACCCATTTTTATATGGCCTATGAACTAAGAATGGGCTTTTTTTTTACCTTTCATACTCCATCTCAGGCCCATATGATGCAATGAAGGCCCAGTTGATGAATGCTGATAACTTTAAGTGCTCAGGCTCGGGGGAGAATTGGGAGGTGTGATCTGTTCAGAGGGGCTAAGAAAATGAGACAGGCTGTTGACTTCAGGGACATCTATTCCAAAAGGAAGGTATAGAATGTCATGAGACAGCTTGGCTGGCATCTCATGGTCATAACATACACACTGGATACTGACATTGATCCTCTAGATTTGCAACCTTCCTGAGCTCAGAGGATTTTTTTTTTTTTCTTTCTTATTTATTCACTGCCCTGCCTCTAGAACAGTGCCTGGACTGTGGAAAGCACTCAGTAACTATTGTCAAACGAATAAATCTAACCAAAATTTTGATATAACTACATCAGAAGGATGTAGGGACAGAAAATGCACATGTGTATGGTGGCAGTGGAGTGAAAGAATGAAATCTGTACATTTTGTAGCAGGAAAACAATAGATAGAGCCTAAAACTGAAAACTTAAGGAGTAGCAACAGAAGCCTGTGATTTGGAAATACATGGTAAATACCAAAAACAAAACAAAACCATAAAAGGATTTGGAATAGGCTGTCTGTGGGGAGAGAGAAATGGGCAGACTCTTCGGGTTTTTTTTAAAGCCTTATAACATCATTCAGTTGTTTTAATCTATGGGCATATGTAGTGGGTTGCATGGTAGCCCCCAAAAAGATATGTCTGTGTCTTAACCTCTGGAACCTATGAATGCAATGTTTTTTGGAAAAAAGGGTCTTTGCAGATGTAATTAAGGATCGTGAGACAATATTATCCTGGATTATCTGGGTAAGCCATAAATCAAATGACTAGTGTTCTTATGAGACACAGAGGAGAAAAGAGAGAAGACAGGAAGGCTGTATGAAGACAGAAGCAAGAGATTGGAGTGATGCAGCCACAAGCCACCAAGTGCCCAGAGTCACCTGAAGCTGGAAGAGGCAAGGGAGGACTTTCCCCTAGAGCCTTTGAGGAGAGCATGGCATTGCAGACAACTTGATTGTGGACTCCTGGCCTCCAGAACTGTCAGAGAATACATTTCTGATGTTTTAAACCACCGAGTTTGTGGTAATTTGTTACAGCAACCCTAGGAATTGAATATAGCATATGAGTAACTGAGATGAAAATAAAAACATTTATTGATGTTCTTCACCACATGGCTTAAAAGAGCAAATAATCAACAGATGCAGAAAAAGCATTAGGTGAAAGTCAACACCTATTTTTGATTCAGAAACACCCCAACAGACTCCACGCTTCCACTGCAGGGGGTGCGGGTTCGATCCCTGGTCGTGGAACTAAGATCCCGCATGCTGTTGCGGCTGACCCCAAAACAAACGCCCAAACCCTTAGCAAATTAGGAAGTGACCAGGCCTTCCTCAACCTGATAAAGGACATGTATTAAAAATCTACAGCAAGCATCATGTATCTAGCAGTGAAACCTTAAACCTTAGGTTAGGAACAAGATTATTGCTTCTATTCACTCCTGTGCTAGATCCTCATCAAAGCGGAAAAACAAACAACTTCTGGGTACAACAATGTTCAATTGCTCCTGGGTCGGCAGGAGTGAACCAGAAGAGGAAAAGAATAGAGGTCAACTAAGAGCAAGTAGTAAGAGAAGGTGGGCAGAGATGGCTGGTGTGCAGGCGTAGCAGAGTGGAGCTGAAGTCCCCAGCATCCCCAGGTCTGGGAGTCAGAGCAGGGGAAAGAAAAGACTTGGGGGTGGGGTGGAGCTGAGAGGGCAGGGTGCTCCCAGGGGCAGTGATGCAATGCCAGTCCTGGCACCCGGCATGGGCAACTCCCCAGCCTCCTCCCCACAGGTGACGGCTTCCTTCACAGCAATTTCCGCCTGTAAACATCTACACTCATCAGTACAAAAAGCTTCAGCCTTTATTAGATAAAGAGGAGGTAGAAGACAGATGCGGGAACAGGCCAGGGGCCCCTTCTCCTAACTACACATATACAGACATACAGACACAACTGAGAAAATGACAGGGACAGTTCAGGGGACAGACTGAAGGGCAGAGGGGGGCAGCACCCTCCGGGAGTGGGCCCGGACCCAAGGGTGGGCTGAGACCTGAGCCAGCGGCAGGCGTTCTGAGGGGTTATGCTTGAGCAGCTTGGAGATAAGGTCCTGGGCTCCTGCAGGCATGGAAGGGGGAATCTTCAGGTCCACCTGCAGAGGTAAAGGAGGAGGACCCCAGCTTTCATCCTGGCTGCTTTCCCTTCACTGCCCATTTTATTTGGCTAGTGACAACTACGATATGCCCACTCCCTGCCCCTGGCCCTTGGGCCAGCACAGACCCCAGCCATGCACCCGGGGCTAGCCTCCCACCTTGACGATCCGCCTATACGTCTCGTTGTGGGAAGCACTCTCGAAGGGGGGGTTTCCCACAAGCAGCTCGTAGCAGAGCACTCCGATGCACCACAGATCCACCTTCTCGTTGTGCGTGCGGCCCTCAATCATCTCTGGGGGCAGGTAGTCCAGGGTGCCACACATTGTCTTCCTCCTGGAGGGGGTGGTGAGTGGGCAGGGATCCCAGATCCAGACCTTCTCTCCTTTCCCTGAAGCTTGACAGGGAGCCCAGAGACCCCAGGATGTGCCAGGGGAGTGTTCCAACCAGGCTCTGACGGAGCCTTTGGGGTAGGAGTGAGGCGAAGACATACACTAAAGCCCCAGAGGTGGGCTTACACACTGCCTCTGCGTTTCCACACTGAGGGCTGTATGTTAAAATAATCAGATATGAGGGCAATGTTCACCTTAGAATTAAAGGAAAAATCTCAAACGTCCATCAAGCACATCCTGCTTACATTAATCAGGTTACATCTCTACTATGCAATATTATGAAGGCATTAAAAATGACGTGGGCGTATTCTCAGTGATATGGCAAGAAGGTCCCAATATATTTCGAGTGAGAAACCTGGGTGGCAAAACTGAGTCTCCTATTTTTGGTTTTTCCTTTTTGGCCGCACCGCGTGGCTGGCAGGATCGTAGTTCCCCAACCAGGGATTGAACCCCGGGCCAGAACAGTGACAGCACGGAGTCCTAACCATTGGACCACCGGGGAATTCCCAGAGAGCCTCCTATTTTTGTAAAGATATTGCTGTGTCTGTATATTTACATGAGAACCACCCAAAATGTCTCTGGGTAACGAGATCTGGAGTGGTTTTAGTTTGAATGCCCCAGCCTCACCCCCAGGGCCGGCCTCCTGGCCCACCATACCTCAGGGAGGGGGCGTGTACAGACCAGCCGAAGTCAGCAATCTTCAGCTCTCCCTGGAGCCCCAAGAGCAGATTCTCTGGCTTTATGTCTCTGTGAATCACCTTCTTCCCGTGGCAGTATATCAGAGCATCTGCCAGCTCCTCCATAATCTGGGGGGCCAATGACAGGCAGTCAGACAAGGATAGACTTCGGGCTGCAAGCAGCGCCCCCGCAGCCTCCAGCCCCCCGGCTGGTGCCCCAGGTGCCCACCCGCCCCGACCGTGGCTGTTCGCTGCTCGTCAAAAGTGTGGCTCTTCTGTAGCTCCTTGTAGAGCTCCCCCCGGGGGGCATACTCCAGAATCAAGTAGATCCTTCGCCGGTCATAGAAATAGTTGTAGAGACGCAAGATGTTGGGATGCCTGGGAGAGGAGACAGAGGAAGCATCAGGCTGTATCCTGGCATAAGGAAATGGGAAAGATGACAGGTCCCACTGCAGCAAACTGGGTCAGGCTTGGGCCAGGCAAGGGACACCAGGCTGGCGGTGCTAAGGGGGAACTGGACGCAGCTCTCTGGGTTCAAGGCTCTGGCCAGGACTGAGAGCTCCTTGGGGCTGCCTGACCACAGCTGCAGAGAAGACAGTCCGGATGTGGTGGGATTGGAAGAGGAGCGGGGGGTTGAGGCGCCAGGGGTACTGTGGCTCGAAGGGCGCTGCCCGCGTACTGCAGATGGGCCTGGATTTCGATCTCCCTGCGCAGCTGGTGTTCCACACCCTCCTTCTCTATCTGAGACTTGAAGAGGACTTTGAGCGCCACGATGAAACGGCTTTTCTTCTCCCGAGCCAAGTACACATTTCCAAACTTGCCTTTGCCCAGAGGACGCCCAATCTCAAAGTCGTCGATTGTGAAGGAACGCCTGCTGGGGGTGGGGGGTGGGGGGTGGTAGGCAGCTGTTAGTCGGTCCTCTGAGGCGTGTGCCTTCTCCCTGCACCTCAGCCCATCCTGCCCGCAGCCCTGTTTCTCTTCCAGGGGAGCTGAGGATGGATCAGGCTTTCTTGCCTCCCTACTCCTCCTGCCCTTACCGTCTACCTCCCCCATTTCCTACCTGTTCACTGTCCCTCCCCCTCTCTTGCCACCCCAAGGCTTGGGGCGCTTACATTGAGAAGTTGGGGGTCCCACTGTTGTTCTCCACCACCTTCTGGAGAGGGGCAGCTAAGGAAAGAACAGGGAAATTGAGGCCATCCTTTGACATTTTCATCCCCGTCCACCTTTCCCAGACCCTAGTCCCCTCAGGTCAATGCCCTCCCCTTGTCCTAGTTACCTGTGGGCTGGGCATTGGAGCGGCTCATGAGGACAAGCGCAGATGGGGTGACAGGCTCCTTCCGGAGGACTCTCTGGGGCAGGGTGTTCAGGCCAGACTGAGCCTGAGAAGGACCAGGGGGGAGCTCTGAGAGTGCCTTTATCCCAGTGACCGGGTTGGAATGTGCTACAAGCAGCATTTCAGGACTTGCTATAAAGCCACCCACCCACCTACCCAATCCCCAGTTCAAAGAGGAACACTGAGACCCCAGTTTTGCTACTCAGCCCCAAAACTCTGCTCAGAGCCCCATATAAAATGAGTTATTAATAAACAACCTAAGTCAGCCTAAAATAGGGACTTACCCTCACACCTAACCTCTCACCTCTTTGGCCCTGGCCCACTCCACATTATCAGGCCCAAGGCTGTCCAACCTTCAAAGTCTTCTCCATAACACCACTCATTTACCCAGCCCCCCACCCCAGGGCGCAGTACAGGCTGGGGTAATGAACACACACAATTCAAGGAGCTTTAGCACAGCCGGTATTCTCATGGTCCCCTAAGCTCAGTCTGTTAAGTCTCAGATAAGGTCCTTGTGGCCTTGAGTGTTCAGCAAATCTGTGTTCACCCCTTTGCAACAACAGGCTTTAGGACACTGAGGGCTACTCTAAGGGCCCTGGACCACTTTTCACTTTCAACTTCTGAGTAATATACACCCCTTTCTTTTAGGAGTGACCAGTGTGGGCATGACAATGTTTTCTCATTCAGCCTCCACTACTGACAGCCTCATTCAGAGCTTCACCAGGGAGGCAGCTGGTGGACAAGGGGACATACGGACCCCCCCAGGATACTCAAGCCCAGCAAACAGAGAGCAAAGCCCATGCAGGGCCCCTTCTTTCTTCTTTAGCCAAGAGAGGAAGAAAGCCTCAGTGCCCCTATGGACCTGTTTGCAAACAGTGATATTAGCATGGAATTTACAAATAAGCAAGTTGAACAAAATGGAGTGCAGAAATAGATCCACATATATGCGGGAATTTAATATATGTAACAAAGGTAGCATTTCAAATGAGAGGGTAGACGCTTCAGTGAAAGGTGTTGGGACAACTGGAAAATAAAGCCATTGAATGCTTACTTCACACCAGTCATTAAAATAAATTCTAAATTCTTAATTTAGACTTGTCCTGGACCTTTTAAACTTATAAACGTATCTAAATCCTTCCAGAGTCTACTTCTATTTCCTGCCTAGCCTATTTTTTCAGGACAAGGAAGGGTTGGGAATCATGGCCAAAAGGCCAGACCCTGCCTACTCAGTCCCAGATGTCATCTGGATGTGACAAATAGGCTCAGCTCTGCAGAGGTCCTCACAGGCTGGTCAAACTCAAGTTGGCAGCACCTGATAGGATGTGGCTACAAATGACCAGACTGGGGCCCATAAACTGGTGCAAAGCCGGGAAGAAAGTGGTAAGAGGATCGCCCTCTGCAGGACCTCAAATCTGCAAGCGGGACCTCACCACGCGGGTGGGGGGAGGGGAAGTGGGAAAGCCCTTACCGTCTGCCTGCCGTAGGGCCAGGGGTAGGCGTTCTCCTTCTGGGCCATCCTTAGAAGGGAACGGGGAGGGAACTGGGCAGAGAAGAGAAGCAGAGCCGTGAGAAGGAGAAAAAAAGGAGAGAGAGAGTGAGGGGTCGGACAGATCTAGCCGGAAGCGCTTGTCTGAGGCTGGTGAAAGGGAGCAGGTTTACAAGCTGGCTTCATCAGGGCGCATCCCGGAGCTCGTCTCGCTGCCCCAGCCCTGCTACAGGCCTCACCCCTTTCCAGGACCCTCTCTCCACTTTAGAGCAACCAGCAGCCCGGCAGAGTGCGCGCGGGCCCGCCCAACGGACCCCTCCCCCGACCTGCCGGATCACCTGGCCTCTCCCGGCGCAAGGCCCCCGAAAAGTGGACAGCTCACCTGGAGCCGGCGGCACAGCCACCTCCCTAGCGGCTGGGAAACAACTGAACCTGCCCGGCCGCTCCCACGCAGAGGTCCTTTCAAATCTCCCGCCCTGGCCCCATTGGCTGAGCGCGCCGCCCATGCCCAGTCCTCATTGGATGGGTGTCCCATTACGTAGCCGTAGGGGCCCAATGGAAAAGGTGGAATGCGAGCGCCGGAGCAACTCGGCTTCGGGCTTAGGAAAGTTTCCCTCGACCCCCGAAATAATCTCATGGGTTTTTGTTTTGTTTTGTTTTGTTTTGTTTTTAAAACTTAAGTCATCGATATATCTGGAATTTATCCTTGTGTATATGTATGAACTAGGGTTTAACTTTGTTTTTTGCCAGAGAGCCAGTTATGCCAGCATCATTTGTTAAACAAATTGCACCATTCCCAAGGGAATTTAAATGCTACCCTTGATATACTAAGTCAGATTCTCTATTCAAGTTTTATTGCTTGTTCGTTTGCACGTGTGTTTATTCTTTTTTTTCGGTATGCGGGCCTCTCACTGTTGTGGCCTCTTCCGTTGCGCAAGTTCAGCGGTCATGGCTGGCGGGCCTAGCCGCTCCGCGGCATGTGGGATCTTTTCAGACCGGGGCACGAACCCGTGTCACCTACATCGGCAGGCGGACTCTCAACCACTGCACCACCGGGGAAGCCTTATTTTCTCTCTCTCTCTTTTTTTTTTTAAGTTTTGAATAACTTTTATTGAAATTCAGTTGATTTACAATGTTGTGGGGTTTTTTGTTTTTTTGGCTGCATCGGGTCTTTCTGGTGCGCAGCCTTCTCATTGTGGTGGCTTCTCTGGTTGAGAAGCATGGGCTCTAGGCACCGGCTTCAATAGCTGTGGCTCGTGGGCTCTAGCGCGCAGGCTCAGTAGTTGTGGCGCACGGACTTAGTGGCTCCGGGGCACGTGGGATCTTCCCCGGCAAGGGCTCGAACCTGTGTCCTTTTCATTGGCAGGCAGATGCTTAACCACTGCACCACCAGGGGAGTCCTTGTGCGTTTATTCTTATGTCATTATTTTGTTCTTTGAGTCTTTCACTCATATTCCTAATAAGAATTTTCTACCAGAGGACCTTTCTCTGCAGGTCCCCCGACCGAGGCCAAATTGCTTGGACCCACTCTCACTTTTCTCCTTCTTGCGGCACTCCCTTCTCTGCTCTTTCCGAAATAGATTTTGGGACCTTCTATGAAATAACTGGTGGATATTTGTAAATACTGCCTGTCCAGCACCCTTCATCTTTCTTCTAATAATAACACTCTAACTTCTCTTTAGGGAACCACCTGTCTCCCCATTCTGTGTTGTTGGTTTCTGTGGCTGCCAACCCCAAATCGCTAACTTGATGGAGACACGTTGTAGACGACGTTGTGGTTATCTAGCCAGCATCCATTCTCCCAGCGATTCCCACTTCCTGAAAGCAACTAGAGTTTTGTGGGTCTGAGAGGGAAGCTGACCCCATCCCAGGTCCAGGAGTGGACCTGTCTGATTTACACCAGTCAACACCCTTTATTCTGGGATCATGGTCACTGGTTCAGGGATAAACATGTGACCTTAGTGAGTCAGTTAGTGGGAATTTTAGGATTCTTGTCCAGAATGCTGGACAGAAGCTCCTTTTCTCCTGCTGGAACTGGGCAAGAAAGCACATAGCCTGCATTCCTGGTGGTGGTGCTCCTGCAGGGAGTAGGGTGAGTACGAAGCTGACATTGTAGAAGGCAGAAGAGAGGCCTGGGAAGAACCCGAGAACTTGATGACAATGTTGAGCGTCTGGATGCCCATTTCAGCCATTTCCTTCCATGACCCAACAGGTTTCCTTCTCTAATGCACTGAGTTAAGAGTTCTGTTGTTTGCTGTTAAAAACATACTAACTGACACACATCTACAGACCTAGAGTGTTTGTAGTCATTTGGGTTGAATGATGCAAAACTACTGATAGTCAATCATTCTGACCTACAGAAAATACCAATTTCATACGATTCAACCCGATGTAAATGAAATAAGTCTTAATGTGTTTCTAGATCAGTTCACAATGCTTTTGGCTGCAAGTAACAGGAAACTCAGTTAACAATGGCATAAACAGTAGACATCTATTTTCTCTTACATAACAAGAAATCAGAAAGTAGATAGTAGCTCAGGAACTGAACAATGTTAGAGGTCTGGATTGGCCTCTCCGTGATTCTCTTAACATTTTCCCATTGCAGGATGGATTCCAACAGTCTGTCTCTTTTATCAGGAAAATCAGAAGCCTTTCTAAAAGTTCCCAGTATGGGAATTCCCTGGCGGCCCAGTGGTTAGGACTCGGTGCTTTCACTGTCATGGGACCCTGTCTGATCCCTGGTCAGGGAAGTAAGATCCCCACAAGCCCCAAGGAGCAGTCAAAAAAAAAAAAAAGTTCCCAGTAGATCTCTCCTTGCCTAGAACTGTGTCACATGAGTACTGCAAAGGAGGCTGGTAACCGTGAGCATCTCTTCCAGCCCCTACAGTTAAAGCAGATCGGGGGTGTGGTGGTAGAAATAGGCATGTGCCACTGGAGGTACAGGGCTGTTTTCACTCAGGGTCAGCCCAACCCTGCTTCCCAAGATCAAGGAGGCCATTTCAATTTCGGTGCCTTTATCAACATATTTGGCATAGAGTGACTAGCTAAGGAAGAGCTTTATAAAAATCCTGTCACTTGCAGTATACTTTATACCTCATAATCTAGTGAAGGGAGACTTTTCTAGAACCTGTCAGGGACACAGTGCATGGGTGGGATATGCCTGTTAGATCCCATACAGTAATTCTGTCCCCTGGAGTCTTTAAATTCCCACTTGCAAATTATGTCGGAAGACATTTGGCCTTTCAGGAATAGTTGATGGGCCAGCATAAAATTGAGATTTGCATTATTCACAAAAAACAAAGCAAAACAAAACCTATCTGTTCTAGCAGCTGCCTGTTCCAGTTAGTGAACAAAACCTCTGTTATTTATCCCAGTGCTCCTCAAACGATCTATAGGGAAGAACCAGCCTTAATTATTGTCAATCCATCACAGATTGATACTTTTATAAAATACAATAAAAATGAGTTCCTTGAAAAATGAAATATAAAAAATATAAAAATAACAAGCTTGGGCTTCCCTGGTGGCACACTGGTTGAGAGTCCGCCTGTCGATGCAGGGTCCATGGGTTCATACCCCGGTCTGGGAAGATCCCACATGCCGCGGAGCGGCTGGGCCCGTGAGCCATGGCCGCTGAGTCTGCACGTCCGGAGCCTGTGCTCCGCAACGGGAGAGGCCACAGCAGTGAGAGGTCCGCGTACCGCAAAAAAAATAAAATAACAAGCTCACACTTTTTTTTTTTTTTGGTTATAACCAACGTTTATAAAAGTACTCTGACAAATGCTGTAAGAGTTTTTAAATACGTAGCTCTCAAATTCTATACTCATCTCGGACATAAAAGTAACAGTTCATGAAGTGGCACCAGTCTGCGGGCCACACTGAGTACCAGCAATCTACGTCCAGTGCAGCCCCATCCAAAACTGTGGTCTGTTCTCTTTGGTGAGGCAAGCTCAGCATCCACTCTCCCGCAGGGATTCCCCAAGTTTATAAAGGTGTAAATGAGCAAATTCCTCCAAGTCTAACTCTTTTCTTCTTTCCTCTTGCTTTGCTTTTGCCTCCCAGTTCCTGTTAGATTGGGGATTCTGGCTACTGGCCAAGGAACATTGAGAGGTGTCCTTGAGGGGCAATTGTCACTATTCTACCCCCAGAGCTGAATTTTCCAGTGACTGGGAAGGGTCAGAATGTAGCGTGTTCCAAAGGTCAGGCTGGATGGCTGGGATACTGTAATGTTAGTGAGGCACACATGTCAGTCCTTTTATTTCTGATAATGGAATATCCCTCAAAGAAATGTATTTACTTGTCTATGCCAGGTCTTAGTTGTAGCGTGCATGAGGGGATCTATTTCCCTGACCTGGGATCGAACCCGGGACTCCTGAATTGGGAGCGTGGAGCCTTAACCACTGGACCACCAGGGAAGTCCCCCCTCCCCCTCTCCCCTCTCTCCCCTCCCCCACAAAGAAATTTCAAGACATGAATTCTCATCGTCAGCCAATAAGCCCCTTCCAGGGACGGGGAGTAGTAGACTCAGAAGGTTCTGGAAGGGCCTTGTTGGAGGAGCCTAGCCAATACTCCCCCATGTCTCCCCACTAAGCTGTCCTCCTCAAGGTAAACCTGAGGCAACGCTGATGAGCTAAGTAGGTGCATCAAGACCTGGCTGCTCTCCTCCATCCAGACTCCTCCTGAGCGTTCCCAGGTCAAACAGCGTCGCTGGGGTTTGCTCTTGGCCATTAGAGCCCAAGTGTTCATCTTTGGTACAAACTGCAGGCCTGGACCAAACATCCCTGCCACTGAGACTGAGGCCTGAGGCCCCCTCCAGGTCCATGCGTGCATCCTCAGGGACTGGAACAGCAGGGACAGTGCCCCTGGCCACGTGGCGGGACAAGAAGCCTGTACACTACACTTCTGATGCATCGTAAAATGTTTTATTGAAGTGTACATACTGGAAAATGTACAGCTGGACAAATTTTCACAAACTGAACACCTCTGGGTAACCAGCACCCAGATCAAGAAACAGAATATTACCAGCACCCCAGAAGGACCCCCAGCCTTCTTTTCAAGTCACTCCCCCCCGTCCCAAGAGTAACCACTGTCCTGACTTCTAACTGACATACTGGTTTTGCCTGTTTTTACCTTTATGCAAATGAGATCACACAGTATATATTCTCTGGCACCTGACTTTTCTCATTCAACATTATGTTTGTGAGATTTATCCATTCTGTTGATGTATTGGTTTTTAAATATACATGAACATGATAAAATTTACTAGTTAAAAGTAAGTCTCTCAGTTCCCTGGTGGTCCAGTGGTTAGGATTCGGCACTTTCACTGCCTGGACTGGGTTCAATCCCTGGTCAGGGAAATGAGATCCTGAAACCTGGGCAGCGTGACCAAAAAAAAAAAAAAAAAAAAAAAAGTGCAGCAATAGAAAAACATCATATGATGTTGATTTTATGTGGAATCTAAAAGAAATGATACAAAAGAACTTACTTACAAAACAGAAATAGAGTCACAGACGTAGAAAACAAACATGGTTGGGGGGAAGGGGGATTGACATATACACCATACTATATACAAAACAGATAACTAATAAGAACCTACTGTATAGGGCAGGGAACTCTACTCAATACTCTGTAATGACCTATATGGAAAAAGAATCTAAAAAAGAGTGAATATATGTATATGTATAACTGATTCACTTTGCTGTACAGCAGAAACTAACACGACATTGTAAATCAACTATACTCGAATAAAATTTTTTTAATGTATAAGGAAAGATAGAATGAGAAAATTACTATTTTGTGTCTCCTTAAAGGGGCCCTGTTCTGGGTGGACACCGAGGAGGAGATGCAGGATTACCGACTGCCAGCTTCACACTCCTTCCGCGTTAGGTTACCAACGCTCCTGAGCTGTCCCCTTGCTAAGTCATCAGCGGTTCTCAAATCGAGCACACTTGGCTTCTGCAACAAAGGCTGGCAGACTGTCAGCCTCAGTCTTGACACACATAACACAGTGACCATTCTGGCGGAAGGCGGTCCTGGGACTACGGAGAGGAGGGGAAGGCGAGGCACAGATTCTAGCCTGGGTGGGTGACTGCTTTGTGCGCTGTGGTGAGACGGCTCAAATTCCTCTCCTGCAGTCCAAGCCTGTGACACTAACAAAGGCTCTATTAGTTAAGGAAAGAGATGTCAAGGAAGAAATTCCCCACTGGGAAAGACAAGGCCTGTGGAGTGGATGGCTTAAATTTCTTCGTTATTATTATTTTTTCAATATACCAGAAGCGGCAAAAATACACATAGCTCTGGGCTTCTAGTGACGGCAGTGAAGTCTGGAGAATATTTGTATGTAACGCAAATTAAATACAAAATATTTGTATTTAATACCCAATGTTCTACCGCTTGGAGGGAACATCAGAGATGATTAAAGCCATAAAAAAAAGAAAGAAAGAAATTGAACACGGTAATGGTAACATAATTGTTTTTTAAAAAGAGAGGAAACGAAAGAAAAAAAGAAAATCGCTTTTAGTTGAAAAAGTAACAAAAGCAGTGCAGTCAGCTGTTTAGCTAAGGGGAACTTTTAACCCTGGAACTGGAGTTTCAGGAATTCATGTCATAGACCAAATTCAGCAGAGGCCAAAAAAAAAAAAAAAAAGGATGTACATGGTAACACTTTAAATAATGAGAAAAAAATGCAGATAACCACCAGACAACCAGAATGCCTAACTTTAGAAGAATTGCTTAATAACTTACAGCATTGTCCTTGAAGTCAGATGTTCATTAAAATTATAATTATAAAGATAATAGAATCCTATTCCTGTTACAATGATAAGTGAAAATACTGGAGTACAAGATTATGGACACCCCTGGCAAGTGGAATTTAAATTGCCAAAAATTAAACCACTGGTTTAGGAGGATTATGAATTATCATTATTACTTTAAAATGATTCATTATTGCTACATTCTTCAATAAAGAACATTTATTGCTCCAAAATACATTTTCGGAACAAGAATTGGTGACTGTTTATGAACAATTTCTGTGTTAGGATATCTAAAATATCTATGAGATTAAAGGTATTATTATTTAATTGGTTGATTTGATGGAAACAGTAAGATGAAAATAAAAGTTCCAAAATTTGTATTTTAGTAGAAAACTCAGATACTTTAGGGGAAAAAAAATCCCAGAAACACTCAGGTTCCTTTTTTTTTTTTTTCATATAATAACACAAGGTTCTTTTCTTTCTTTCCCAAAAAACAATCTCACTTGCAAAATTATCCAGTTCCCGAAAATAACCCTTTGACCCCGACGTGATTTGAACACGCAACCTTCTGATCTGGAGTCAGACGCGCTACCGTTGCGCCACGAGGCCTCCTCGAGACCGCCGTTTGACGGACCTCGTGAACAGATGTATCGTCAGCATCAAGGGGCGGAGTTTTATTCTCAGACTCCGCCCGGCCCTTTGTCAGAGCCGTTCTCCGAGCCGCCAGTGGGCTAGATGCGCGCGCACTAAGGGATTAACCATCCTCTGGACAATTTGGGTTTAGACGCACTTGGTTTAAGGCCCAATTCTTTAACCTCGGTACACATTGAGCTCACTCAACAGAGAAATTACTTCATGTGTTTGAGATTTATTTTTGGGGTTAATAAAGTGTTGGTGCAGATCTGGCGCCCTGGATAAATCTTAGATTTAATCCCAGCTCTTCCCCTACTTGGCTTCTCTTGACTTTTGTTTCCTCGTCTGTAGACTGGGTATAATCAAACAGTCCCTCTCGTGGTGTCTTGAGCTCAATGGCGGTGCTGGGAGCCAAGCGCCGCTCACACGTGAGTGCCTCGCACACTGCAGTCCTTACTTCTGTGTCGGCGTCGCTTTCGTCCGTTCCTCGCCTGGGCCCTGACTCGTTGTCACTCAAGCCACGACCCTGTAGACCTAACTCACTATTTAGGAACTTCAATAAGCAGCAGCAACAGCGAGGCGTTGGTGGTATAGTGGTGAGCATAGCTGCCTTCCAAGCAGTTGACCCGGGTTCGATTCCCGGCCAACGCAGCATGGTGTTGTTTCTCTTTTTTTCTCCCCCACCCCGAATTACGCGTGTGACAGTGTTTTGCTGTTTGCCTTCTTGTGTTTTTTAAATTATCGTCAATGAACGCGTCTAATAAGCTTATTGAGCGGCGAGAATAATGGCTAATAAACCTATTGAATGGAGAGAATAATTAATTTAGCCACACATTTAAAATACGAGTTACTTGAAATAAAACAAACATGAAATTTAGAATGTGCGCTTGAGAGTCAGGACAAACGATCCCTCTTCTGCTTTCCTTTTTCTTCCCGTCTTCTTTTTATCTTCATCCTAGGGCCCGGGATGGGTACTTCCGAAGTAAGTTAAGATTTAGTGCAAAAGGTTTAGTACTTCTCCCCGTCGGGGAATCGAACCCCGGTCTCCCGCGTGACAGGCGGGGATACTCACCACTATACTAACGAGGAACTAGACAAACACCGCTTACTCCAAATGCTTGATCTGCTAGCTTCACCAAGCGCGGCGTGCCAATGGCGAGATTCCTGTGGATGCTCTCTCCGTCCACTAAGAAACGCTGACCCAAACCTATGCATGTTCTAGACCATAACTGAGCGCGAGTCCCCAGAAGGGCGAAAACGAGCAGGAGTGACCGAGAGACAGACGGCCTCCAAGCCTGCAGAGACCTGAATTCTGACAGTCCTGGGGCTCTCCCAGACATAACCCTAAATAGGTCCCAACACGTTTCACTGTCATCCACTACTATAAGTGGACGGACATCAAACCGAAACCAGGCTCTGGCGGCCAAGGATTAGCATCAAGTGGGAAGGAGGGGAACAGAAAGCGAGTGTCTTGCCCATGTCAAGAGGTGCCTGCCCTCTTCCTGGCACTCTGGGAAGGACTGCGCACTGCGAGCCTCTTCCTGCCACCCGGGTGTCCACTCAGAACAAAAGAGCTCCCGGAACACCTCCTTCAAGCCCTCAGTTCACTCTGATCACCTTCCAGCCCAGCCTCCTCAGCGCCGTTCAAAGTAACAACCACCTTGGGGCTCTGGTTTCCGCAAAACTGGAAGGCCGGGCTCGTCCGGGATTTGAACCCGGGACCTCTCGCACCCGAAGCGAGAATCATACCCCTAGACCAACGAGCCGACGCACAAGGCCGACCGCGGACGACTTTAGAGGTCGTCCCAGGCTTTCTGCAGTCCTAGGACTGTGATTCACTGCGGCCTGATCCTGGCACGCAGTCTCGGACCACCAGCCCCGACGCACAATACTCTGGAGCTGGGGTCTGGGAATCTCTCGGCTCCAGAGCCGCGAGCTCCGACTCCTCCCAGGAAATAACGTCGGGGAAGTGGGAGGGAGTGGTCTCGGTCTCGCCCCCGAGCAGCCCTCCAGGACTGCCTCGAGCACCCGTGTGCCCGCTCCCTACGGTAACTGACTTGGCGCCACTCCGTAGTCCGGAGTCTCGACTCTTCCTGCCTCCGCCCGCCGTCCTCGGACCCAGCCCCCGGCGCAGAGCTTTGAAGACTAGCGGTAGAGTTGCCTGGTTGGGGACAATTAATGAGTCCTGAGATCTCTCTGGGAACACCAGCCCCTCTTTCTGTCCCTGCGTCTGTCCATCCTTCTGGAGTGACCGACACTTCGATAGCCCACAGTCTCCCCAGAACGCAGGGTAGTGCCCAGGCGAGGGAATATTTCCTGGGGCCAAGAAGAGCCACGCGGGAGGCGTCATTGAGATGAGTGGCTGGCGAGGTCAGGTGGGGGATGGGCTTTCCAAACTGTGCGAGCTTCTAAGCTTTTTAATACACTCGCCGCGCTCTCACGTGGGGGCCGCCAAGAGTCCTGGCAGGATCTGGTGGGGTCAGTTGCCAGCTACCGTGTTCCCTCAGGTCGGTTCGTGTTCTGGAGAGTCTTCCCAGGAGGGTTCTGATCGGCCCCTGAACTCGACGCCCCGGTAGCATCTCTGGGCTGAACCATCTTGTTCCATAGCCCAGTCGTGTGATTTGTGGGCCCATCCCTTCTTAAGGCCCTACCCACAGATACTTTGGTGGAAGGGAGTTCAACGAAGGGTTCAGCTCTTTGCCTTTTCTTTCCCAGGTGTCCCTGGCCAGACGGCGGGGGAGGGCAGCAGAGAACAGCCCATCCTTTCCCGTGGGCATCCCAGGCCTTTCAGGTGTGTGAGGAGTGCTCAGGGCTGATCTGGCATCTCCCTCCTGCCCCCCTTTGCCATTTCCTGTCTCCCTCCTCTTGGGCGCCAGCCTTCCCCAAGTCTCTAGTCACCTCTGTCTTACCTGGTCTCCCGCACTTAATCTGCACAGAGGTGGAAGCCTAAATTCCTTATAGACCATGATGAAAGCTGTGGCCACCTTTTCTAGAAAAATCCGTACAATATCTATAGACCCCACTTTTAGAATCCAAGAACTAAGACGTAAACTACTGATGTTGTTTCTACCTTGGTGCAAGTATTTTACATTTTAACAGGAGTCAAAGCTTTACATGGAAACACTGAGTTCTAAGGTATAACTTTGGGCAATCACAGTTGTTTGAAAGAGATAGGGTGAGAAAGAGTGAATTTGAGAAGGTAGTAACCTTTCCCCTCAGCACTTCCCTAAAGTGGAACCCTGGCAACATCCTGAATTGCTTCTCCCTCTTCTTCAGACTCCACATCCTATCGGTTACTGAATCCTGTAGTGTTTTTTATACTAAATATGTCTCAAATTCATTCCCTCCTCTCCATCTCTCTGTAGCTGCACAGGTGCAAGCCTTTGACATTTCTATAACCAACCCCCCCCCAAAGTCCTCTCCCCTCCTATACTGATCCCTTATGTTATTCTTCTGTGTAGCATTTACCTAGCATATTACACAATTTACTTTTAAAAACGCTTTTTGTTGTGCTTATTGTTCCCTGCTGTATTCCCAGGGCCTAGAATAATGGTTGTTACAGAGTATGGAGTTGTTGAATGGAACATAGGCAAATTTCCATGTGGTCTTTAAGACGTAGCTCACCTCCTCCAGAAAGCCTCCCCTGATCACTCCACTCTCAGGTCCGATGAGATGCCACTTCTCTTGTCCGTGTTCTCACAGTGCCCTGTCCCTGCCCTTGGCGCACTGTGTCTGACTGTGCCTTCCTATGAGAAAAGGGGTTTGCCTTATTCATTTGGTTATGCACAGCATGCAGCCCAGTGCTTGGCACAAATCTGGTCCCAGTGGTGCTGCATCACTTACTTGACTTGTCACCTCAATATACCAATTCCTTCAAGACAAACTTGTGCTCAGACATCTTGCAGTGGTTCCTGGGCAAAGGATGGTGCCTAGACCTTTCTGCCTAATTTCCAAGGAGGTTTAGGCCCTGTCAGTGGCCCACGGATCCTAATTCTTGCCTCCTTCTCCGTAGCATTTACTTCTCCTCTCACACGCCTGGCTTCGGTGCTCCAGAAATGTGTTCTGCCCTTCCACACCAGGCTCTCTGGAGGCCCCACCGGGACTATGCTCTCTTCTACTCCCACTCAGTCCACAGGGTCCCAGCCCTTATGCACCCTCTTGCAGGAAACCAGATGGCGCAATGCCAGCCAGTACCTCCTGCTAATTCCTAACTCTGACTACCAGCTTGTGAATACAGCTATACGTGAAGGGCCTGGTACAGGAACTGCGCATAGAAGACGCACCCCTCCCTCGATTTTTTAAATTAAGAATTATTTGTAAATATATATATACATATATAATCCTGAGGCCCCAAACCAAAAGAACTATAATGAAGAACCAACCCAAACAAACCGACTTAGGTTCTTGGGGGTAGGACCACGGCAGTGGGACGGCTGCTAGGGCCGGCCCACCAGCACCAGCGGGGGTTCATGCGGAAGGAGTAGGCCTGCACTGGGTTCCCGCCCTGGTCACGACGCAAGCTTTTGAAGCAGTCTACCAGAAAAGGCAGTTCCTCTCAGC
>NW_006785619.1:1453359-1461975 GCF_000442215.2 Lipotes vexillifer
CAGCAGGAAATGAGTGCGGAACTGGAACCCTTGCGTCCTCTAGTCTAAAAGCAATTGATAAATTCACTAGAGTGTAAGGATTCAAGGAGAAAACAGATACCATCTTTTCCTCGGAGTCGGCTAACTAAAGGCACCGCTGGGATTCGAACCCAGGATCTCCTGTTTACTAGACAGGCGCTTTAACCAACTAAGCCACGGCGCCAGGGGCGTTGGGGCGTTTTCTGCAGGGATATACACAAGTATACCGCCGACAGGCTGGTCACAAGTTAAGATAGATTCTAAAATTAATTTTGACAAATCAAACGTCCACTCAAGAGCTTCCCCGGATATTGAAAGATGTAAATGAAAGGCCTCAACACTAGCTAGATGTGCGTGGTTGGAGGATGTCTGCGGCGCCGATCGGATCAATCCTCCATGAGACGTAGAACAGAAGGAATTCAGTTAGTGAGCGTCGGAGAAGAAAAAAATGAACGCGTAGTCGGCAGGATTCGAACCTGCGCGGGGAGACCCCAATGGATTTCTAGTCCATCGCCTTAACCACTCGGCCACGACTACGTGCTGGTAGGTGAACGGCTCGCTCCAAGCCTTTCTTAGTCTTCATGCTCCGCAAACACCGTCCCTCTCACAATGTCGCGTTTCCAGGGTTACGAGACCGTTCGGCGAGAACACCAGAGGACAGAATTGTAATCGACCTTCCCCTCGCGGCCCCGCCCCACCTTTCTGTGATCTACCCCATTTTTTCGCCCGCCTCCAACAGTGCGCTCCCAGGGAAGAGTAGACGTGGCAGGGGCTCCCGGCCCCGGGAGCGGCCTTCCGAGCGTCGGAGTGAGCGAGCAACTCTGGTTTTGAAAAGTGGTGGGTTCGCTGTCGTTTGTGATTGGGAAAGTAACTAGCTCCGGTCGTAAACTTCCGGCTACCGGCGGCGATGGGAAGGAATAAAAATAACCTCTGTGGCCCGTACGGGGATCGAACCCGCGACCTTGGCGTTATTAGCACCACGCTCTAACCAACTGAGCTAACCGGCCAGCTGCTAAAACGACGCCCTTCGAATCTTCACATATGTATCACTGAAGTACAGACAACTCCACTTCCAAAAACCTTGGTGTGTGGCAGCAGCCACGATCCAAAGACCTCTCAAATACAAACTAAAAGAGATCCCTAATGCAAAGGAAGGAACGTGCTCTGTACAGCGCTTGGAGGTGCGGCTACGCTCTACCCCTCTATCTAGCAAGCAGCAACCAGGAAAGAAACGATAGAACACCAGCCAAATGCATGAGCATCTCCAAATAACTGCTCCTGCAACCCCTAACTCTGTAGGTTCTGACTAGGAACTCCTGCCAGTCTCATAGCGTTGATCAAGTATCTTATCTGCCTTAGGCCTGGCCCACAGTACACCCACAGCACTGACCCCTTGACTGGGGATCCACATTACAAGTTCCTCCCACGCCCCTCCTAATGCTTGGTGCTTCCCTCTCTCCATAACCACCTTACATCAATACTTAGCAACAACTCCAGGCTTGACTTCTTCCTGGGCCCAACCTTGCTGACTGAGGCCATCATGGCAATGCTATCTACCCTGCACCCCACACCCCAATTTGCTCCCTTTAGGGCCTGACTTGACTGGACCAGAAGCTCTTCTCCAAACCAGTTTTGGCACTGGTGGCAAACAAGGGCTGAAACGATGGTAAACGATGGGCCAGCTGCCAGGAGGTCATGAGGCCTGAGACCCATGTGAGCACAAGTGAGAAACATCCCCAGAGCTTTATTGTAGATCAAGGGGCCTGTCAGGAGCATCCCCGCGAGGGGCAAGTCCCTGCCACAAAGACAGAACCCAGGTGCTCAGGGCCACCTGTGAGCACAGGTGCCTTGACACCAACTAGAGAGGAAATAGCAACAGCACCATGATCTGCCTGTTTCCCCAAGGCAGAGGCTGGCATTAGAATAGAGGAAATAACAGTAGGGTAGCATTTTGTGAATCCAGGGATCTGGGGTCCTGGTTCAATCACAGAGAAGATAAGAGTCATGACAAGGGGGAAGAGCTGAAGCCCAGTCCTCAAGGTCTCCAGCAGGGCAGGAAGAACTTTCAGGCCACTGCAGTTCCGGTTAGCAGGAGGAAACTAAGGCCCCCAGGGCACTGGGGTGCTCAGGCTCCTGGATAGAGAGGCATGACAGTCGGATCCTGGGATTCACACGAGTCAGGAAAGGGAACTCCCCACACTGGAATCGCTGTAGTCGAGGAGGTTCTGAGATGGGAAGAGAGGAAAACACGTGTCCTATGAATGTGGTTTTTAGTCCTCGCCCACCATTCTCCTCCGCGACTCCTGAAATCCCCTAACAATCCCTCCTCGCTCTTCCCCTTGAGACCCATCTAGCTACACCCCTGCCCTTCCACCCTTACCTAACGGGATGATCTTGGAGGGTTTCTTCTCAAGCTCAAAAGAAAGCACAATAGGGCGGAGGACAGAGAAACTGGTACACAGTGTCCAGAGGAAGAGGGTCAAGGGCTCATCAGTCTTGGCTGAGGACTAGAAAGGGAAACTCGGGTTTCAGCAGAACTCAAGTTTCTAAACGCTCTCTACCAAGCGCCCAGGAATTCGGGCATCTGAGCCCCCGCCTCCCGGCCACAGCTCACCCACCTCAGGTTGGGCTCCAGGCCCCGTGAATTGCAAGGCCACTGTCCCTGGCCCTCGAACGAGCTCGAGGAGGGAGGTCCACTCACTAGGACACAGTCCTAGTGCTGCTGCCACTTGATGATTTCTACAGGTCACCACAGCCTCCGCAGTCCCATCCTCCACCAGGAGCCTGGGGACGGGGGTGGGGGATGGGGAGTAGGAAATAGCAACTCCCACAGCGAACCCAGGTGGCCAGTCACCTGGACCCAACACGACTCCCTCTCCACCTTTTCCAGTCGTTAGCTCACTTTACTCTCATTCGTTGATTTGAAAATATTTATTAAGCAATTCCCACAAGCCAGAAATTGTGCTAACACTGGGACAGCAGACACAAAGTCATGTAAGTGGTGGGACAGGCACCCACATTGTGCTCTGCTCTCACCTGATGCTGGCCTGGCTTATAGATGTCTGAGTGGGGCAAGCAGGGCTCTGACGAGTACACCTTCCCTGGGATGAAGAAAGTGGTTGGGAAAATCCCCTGGATCCCATCACATCCCTCTGGCACCCTGCACCCAGCTCCCTCTCATACCTGCGGGCAGATGCTGGTACAATGAGCACACACCCAGAGGAGCTGAAGGCTGAAGACCGAAACGACGTGGCAAGAGGCAGTGGCCCGGAATGGGGCCTTCTCACCTTGCAGAAGTTCGGCTAGGTAGATGTGGGGCAGGGGGGCACTAAAGAGAGAAAGGGGTCAAGAAACACCCAACAGGGTTCTAAAAGCAGGGTGTGTCTGGAAGGACTCAGCAGGCATACGGATGGGGACAGTAGTGGCTTCCGTGCTCTCCTGGAAGCCCCATGGCCCCCATTTTGACTCTTTCTTTCTTTTTTTTTTTTTTTTGCTGCGCCGGGTCTTCGTTACGGCACACGGGATCTTTAGTCGCGGCATGCGGGCTCATAGTTGCGGCATGTGGGATCTTTAGTTGAAGCATGCGGTATCTAGTTCCCCGACCAGGGATCAGACCAGGGATCAAACCTGAACCCCCTACATTGGGAACGCAGGGTCTTACCCACTGGACCACCAGGGAAGTCCCCCCATTTTGATTCTTGATCTCTGATTGTCATCAGTTATTTCTCAGTCTTGAAAAACCAAGATGTTAGCCAAGAAAGATTTGTATTTTGGACTGAAAAGCCTGGAAAATCCTAGAACGCTAAATCTTTCTGGGTAAAATGATAGGTACTGGACATCTTTTATTTGAAGCAGAGGAAATCCTTGCAACTCAACATATTTTGCTAGGAGTGGAGAAGACTGTAGTTATGGCAAAAATTCCAGACCCTGGAATAAGTATGGTATGCAGATGTGAGGCTGTGAAGTTTAGGGACCGGGGCCTGGGCCACTGACCTGATTGTGGTATCTGGGGGAAAACTCAGGACCTGCACACAGGTAGATGACCGGAAACAACAGTAAACATTGTGGGATCTGCAAGGGGAGGAGGAAGAGTGATGAGGAGAAAGAAGTTAATGTGAGGTAGGAGCTGGGACTGCAACACAGGCCAGGCCACTCCCCCGAGGGACATGCCCTAACCCCGGCTCTACTGGAGCAGAGGGAAGAATAAGGGAAGGACTGGTCTGGAATATCTCGCGGGGGCAGAGGGCATAAATGCCAGAGAAACACAGCAAACATAATACCAAAGAGAAGGTGTCGTTGCCACACACCTAGGGGCGAGCGTTCAAGAGAACCACATCAGTGGGAAGGGGAGGCAAGAACATCAACACAGATCTTCACCTGGAAACCTTTTTCTCTAGCTGGTTAAAGTAGACTCGGGCACCTGGAAGAAGTCCCAGTGGGGGAGGCAAGTGTGGGTCTTCAATATATATGTCCAAGTGAGGGGGGAATTCGCAGTCGGCCGTCTCCAGAGCTACGGTGAGCTTCACACACCGTCTCGTGGCCCCAGAGCTCCCTACAGAGGAGAGGCGAGGGGTCAGTGGTCTCTCTCAGGATCACAAGGTCCCATCACTCTATTTCATACCTTTCCCCAAAAGAGATGTCATTACCAGGCTTTATCCAGAGATGTGACAAAATCTCAGCTGAGAAAGACACCAAGGAATCTGTGAAACTGGAAGGTCAGAGAAATACAATGAGAATGGAGGCATAAGAAAGCAGAGAATGGAGTCAGGCTCAAGGACAGAAAGGAGTTACAGTGTCTGCCGGAACATTATCTATGAGGCCCCGGAAAGCCTTGCACTGTCTCAAACCGCACGCTAAAAGTAACAGGGTTCATGGGAAAAGCAGGGTTGTGCAAATCACTCAAAACCCACACAGCCTTGCACCCAGAGGCCTCACCAAGAAACACCCCAGCAGAGGTGAATCTCCACTTGCATTTACACCTAGAATCTCAGTCAGTCCATTGTTCACAGCTTTGTATGCTGGGGCCCATGCCCACTCCCTTCAAATCATAGGTCCTTGAAAACTTTCACTTCTGAGAGGGATCAGTTTTGTAAAAATTACACATGTAATCCAGCAGGGGGTTTGCTTGTTTGTTTACACAGGGGGGAAGTACCTCTGCAGTTTCTTTAACTGCACTGCAGCTACCCCGAAAAAGCCTACACGAGGAAGGTACAGCTGTTCCTGAAGCCATAAGCCAGTCACTTCTTGCATTAAAGGAACGTTCTTCCCTAAAGCTTTTCAGCTTTGTCCTTGCTTTTTTGTTTCTTATATCTCCTTTTATTGCTGAAGCTTTTCCTGAACTGTGAGAAAGCCTGCTCAGTCATTTCAGAACAGTAACATACTGGGGGAAAATCAAGTGTGAAACACAACGTGCATCTTAGAGTGACATCATTCCCCTAGGAGCTAAATCACATGCAAGAAACATACACTGTAGCACAGAATGGGCTGTTCATCCGACCCAACCACAGCAGAGGAAGAGAGAGCAGCCAAACTAGCTGGAGAAGCTGGTGGACATTTACTTGCCACTGAGCAGGTCAGTCAGCGAGGACTCAGGCAGTGCCCTGCTGATACCCAGCGCCTCTGGAATGTCCTGGGAGCTCGCAAGTTCCAGGGTCCACTCATCCTGGACAGTGAGGCAGGACGCACAGCCAGCCAGCTCCAGAGGACGCTGTGATACGCAGGATGAACCACCCTCCTTGAACAACATTGGTGTCTGCCAGGAAATGGGGAGATGATTGTCTCTGAGTGTGTCCTGGTCCGGAGAGGTTCCTGACATACTACGACCCAGTTTTGTTTCCTCTCTGGAGCCTAGTGAAGGAAGTGATCCAGACACAGACAGGCCTTCTATTTGATCTAAATCCACCCTTCTTCTAGGAGACCTAGAAGTTCCTCTCCAGACCCCAAGCCAAAAAAAGCTTTCTGGGGAAGGGCATGGTGAACTAGGGCACTCACAGGAGGGCCAGGGACCACGAGTCGGTACACTTGCCCTGGGTGCAAGAACTCAAACCAGCGGACTGAGGAGCTGAGGAAGATGAGGAGAACCTGAGGGGGAGAGCAGGGTCCCTCAGAGAGGAGCTGGGGCACAGGAGGTCAGGTCCCAGGTCCCAGGCCCCAGTTTACCTTCGGATCCGAGTTTTCACCTTCCCTGGGCTCGGGTGGGCCCCATCCAGTTCCCTCCTTCCTCTGGGTGCCCCCAAGCCAGCTCCCTAACACAAGGAAGCTGAGGGTGGGCTTGGGCACCTCCGAACTGGCTCCTGGGGGAACACAGAAGTTCCTCTTCATCAGTGCCTCCTTGTGGGACAGCAAGAACAGCCGACTCTGTCCTATGTGGGGACCCTCTGGCAGGGAGGGCTCTGTCTGAGGAGGCCTTGAGGAGGTGGCCGAGTGAAGGACGGGTCTGGGCACAGACAGGATCAGAGCATCAGCCAGAAAAATCTGGACATAGACTCTGTCGGGAGAGACAAGGAATAGGTTTCTTAGCGATGCAGGCACTGGATGTTGTGGGCCCCAGAGTTCTACCACCTGCACCGGGCCCTTCCCCTTCCCCTTCCCCTCAGGGTCTCAAAGGACAGCCACCACCCTAAGGACCAACCTGGCCTGCTTCTTCTGCATGAAGCCTGTCATGCTCAGCTCCTTCCAGGAAGGGAAGCTGCTTCTGACATTCCTTTCTACGACCAACTGGAACCTCTCCGCCCGCACCAGGCAGCCTGGAGGAAGAAAGTTTTCTATTTTGGCAAGAGGAGAGGATTGTGGGATGGGCAGTAAAGCCGACCGCCCTGCAGGTCTCACTGCCTGACTCAGGCCAGAGCTGCTCCCCTAACACAACGTGAAGGCCTAGGCCTGAGCCCCATCTTGGAGGAGTCATACCTCCAAGGGAGAAACCATTCCATCTGCATGGCCAATCCCACCCCTGGCCACCTAGGCTGAGAGGCCTTGATTACTTTCTCATAAATCCCTAAAACGCCTGTTCCGAGATCTGAAAAGCTTTCCTCTCCAGGGTTTCCCTACCTACAAACCTCAATAAGCCCAAATAAGCCCCATTACTCTTCCACACTAAGAAGGTAAGAAATGGAAGTTGTCATCCTGGTGTGCCTAGGGAGGGAGAAGTGAATGTTGGGAATTATAGTTCTGGCCGGGAACCCCTTGCTCCTTTACACCACCTGCCAATACCAGCCTCCTACACCTCCCGCCAGACTGGTTGATCAACAGAAGCCACTCCAGCATCTCTAGTAAATCCCAGCAGTGCTTTCTGCCAAGCCCCCAGTTCAGAGAACCTCTACCCCACCACCATCTCTCTCCACCTCTGAACTCCAAACCTATGAGCCCGGGGTCAGTGAGGGGCTGCGAGGGCTTGGCTAGGAGTAGGCAGGGGAGGGAACCGCTTTGGTCCTGAAGTCGCAGACAACCTTTACGAGACGAAGGCACCAGAATCCCAAGCAGAACCTACAAGGAGACGAAGGCCGAGGCATCAAGTCTTATTAAACGCTAAGATACTGAGCATCTACCACGTGCCAGGCACTGTGTTAACTGTTAGAGCTACAAAGTGAACCACAGAAACATGGTCTGTGACCTCAAAGAATTTATATTGAAGTGAGGTAGACAGATGTGGAAAAAATGCACCTGCATTCACACATTTAGTAGCCAGAGAGAAAGTATACAAATCGAGGTTAGAGCTAGGAGACCATGGAGGACCTCCCAAGACATAATAAGGAGTTTGGGTTTGATTTTATACACACTGGTAGAAATAAGAGAAGCAGTTGAATTAAGAGAGTTTTATAATCGATGTTCAATTGTACCCCACCCCTTTCTAGTCGCTGCAAGAGAACAGATTAGAGGGGGCCAAGAAGAGGCGGAGTATTCTAGTTAGAAGGCTAGTGTAGTCAAAATGACAAGAAAGGGGGCTTCCCTGGTGGCGCAGTGGTTGGGAGTCTGCCTGCCGATGCAGGGGACATGGGTTTGTGCCCCGGTCCAGGAAGATCCCACATGCCACGGAGCGGCTGGGCCCGTGAGCCATGGCCGCTGAGCCTGCGCGTCCGGAGCCTGTGCTCCGCAGCCTGTGCTCCGCAGCGGGAGGGGCCACAACAGTGAGAGGCCAGTGTCCAGTCAGATGAATGATTGATTCTCAATGATCCTAAAAACCGTGGATGAGGGCTACCGTGGCTAAGGGCTGCCATGGCGGTCTAGTGGTTCGGTCTCCATCCTCCCACTGTACTGAATGGAATGAATGAATGAATGAATGAATGAAGTGAATGAATGGATCAATCAATCCGTCCATTTTAAAGCGTTAATTAAAAAAAAAAAAAAAAAAAAAAAAAGACAAGAAAGGACTACGGTAGTGGTAGTTGTAGTGAAAATGGCAAAAAGAGGAAGTCCCCTGAGAACCGCTGGAAACGCACTTACCGGGGCCGGATGGAAGGCAGAGGGCAGCAGACAGAGCCAGGACCAGGCCAGGCGCTGATTGAGTTGGCAACTGGGCAGGTGAAAAGCCTCTGGGAGGGGCAGAAGGGTCTTAGGGTCAAAGGAGGCCCAGGCCCTGCACTTCCCTTCCTCTTTCAGGGC
>NW_006785619.1:1462075-1469419 GCF_000442215.2 Lipotes vexillifer
AGAGCAGGGGGTCTGCAGTCGAGCATACTGTCAGAGAGAAGAGACATCAGATTATGTGTCCGCTGTGCGTGGGGTGTCCCCCAGGGCATTAGCTCTGCCAACTCCATTCCCCCACATCCTCAGACCTTCTGCAGTGGACAGTGATGCGGCTCTTCAAGGATCTCGTTGTATGTATTCCGACTGGGGCAGCCAGGTGGAACGAGAACCTCCAAGGTAGGGGCCAGGATTTGTAGTCCCAGGCTGGGGTTCCCAGGTGAGGAATGCTGCAGGAACTGGCGGTGTCTCAGCACATGGGGACACAGCCTTGGCCACGGAAAGAAGTGGAGTCACTTCCCCCAAAGATCCTGTCTCTCCCAGAATCTGGCTTCGCTGACAGAGGAAGTGTCCCACTCCCACCGCCTCCCCAGCCCAGACCCTCGTCCTCCTCACTTGCAGGCCAGCTCCTCCAGGGCCTTGGAGGCCCACAGGTAGAGGGGAAGTCCTAACTGATGTTCCCACACCAGCTGCTCATACAGGGAGGCCCCGGGGGCTCGGTGGGAAGACTGAGTCTCAGGCATCAGACGAGAGAAGCCCTGAAGTAGAACGGCGCCACGGAGGCAGGGGGCTAACATGGGCCTTCTCGTCCCCCCACCCATTGACTGCAGGAGGTGAACATCCTGGAGCTGGGGAGGCAGAAGGGAAAAAGCAACTCAGTGATCCCAGGCAGAGTTAAATGCAGTTTTCCACTGCCTGGGTCCCAGGAGAAATACAATTTCTCCTTTACAGGTTGTTTCCCTCCAGCCCCTTGTGCCTTGCCTTCCATCACAAGCCGCTCCCCTGCGGTAAGGCTTCATCTCCCAGGAGCCTCACTCAGCCTTTCTGTGGGCCTGGGGGGCTCCTGGCCAGCGGGGCCCTGGCTGCTCACCTGCACTTCAGCTCCAGTTGGAAGGCCCTTCTGGAAAGGAGAGGCTCTGGACCTAACCGCTCCTCCCAGAGCCCCACTCTCTATTCCCTTCCGATCTGAGCTCTTGTCCAAATCATTCTTAACAAAAGCACCCCCACGCCCCAATACACGTTTATTATTTTTATAATCTTGCTGTAGAGGCATCGACCTGCTGCAAAGAAGGATCAGCCCGTAAAGGTAAGACAAGCTACTGAAAGGGTCTCCTTCTGTCACCAGCCCTGGCCCCTCACATACCTCCAGACGGACTCCTGGTCGCACTACCCGCCTGAGGCCACGGAACTGCTGGTAGGCGAGGCAGAGCCCCAGCTGTCCGTCCAGCTCGTAGAGGCCCGCAGGCTGATTCAGCGTGCCAGTGACCGTTCCCTGCAAAGAAGCCAAAGGGCCAGGTGATCCCTGTTCCCTTCCTCTTTGGAGACCGCCACGTTTCCTGCCCTTCAGGCTCAAGGATCTCTCCCTTATGCTCACCGTGTATGATAAGAGCCTGGAGTCCCGGACGAGACCGTCTGGACCTGGACCCTTCTTGTCTTGCGGATTGCTGAGTATGGGGAGTGGCTGAGGGTTGGTCTCCAAGGGGGCTCCTTCCAGCTCCAGTTCCAGCTCTTGCACACATTCTGGTTTCAGTGGCAAAAGCCGGGAGGAGGGACTGGTCATCCAAATCCGGTAACGGTGACCAGGGAGCTTGGACGCTCGCAGCTCCGTCAGCACATAGGCCTTATGAGGCCAAAGGGCTCGGTGCCACACCAGCTGGGCAGGGACCTGGCTTGTGTGGAAGCAGGCAACACGGTACGTGAGAGGCTTCCCATGATGCTGCCCCTCTGCCAGGGTCCCTTCCCATCACAATGTGACCCTCAAAGACCTACTCCTCCAGAGCCTTTCCTTGCCTCTTCATCTTCCCTGTTCGCCAATTAAATTTTAAGCCACAGAACTCTTAGGATCTCTCCCCTGTCATAGGAAATGGCAAATACTTCCTAATCCCTCCCCCAAGGCACAAACCATCCCTACAACTTTCTCCAAAGTATATAAATATTCCTTTCAGAAAATTCTGCCCTTTCTCCATCCCACTCCAACATACAAACCAGCCATACAAACAACGTTCACTTATTCAATCAGTATGCACACGGTACGTAAGTATCCAGTATTGGGATAGATGTTAAGGGAAATATAGACTTCTCTCATCTCCAACATATTTCAAACCACGGGGAAACACAGACACAAACCCAAGTAATAACATGGAGCCACGTATGATCAAGTGGCAAAAACAATACACATCCGGTAAGGTTTCAGAGAAAGAAAGAGGTCGGGATGGGTTGGAATGATCAGGAAGGCCAAGTCAGAGAAGCTGAACCTGCCAGGGTCCTGAAGACCATCTCTGCTTTGCTGAAGTAGAGGAGACAGAAGCAGGATTCAAGCAACGGGCAACAACACAACACAGAAATGTTCAGAACCCAGAGTGAGCAAGGCAGTGAAAACCCTGGCCAGGACGGAAGAGGAATGTCCTTGGCAGTTGCCAGAGACAGGATGGAAGGGCCAAGATGAAGAAAAAACCCAGAAATAACATGCTGAAGACTTTCAATCTTTCGGAAAGGGAGAGACATCCAAGTAGGAAAATAAAAATGAACGGCAGAGGGTCTCATATGGAATGGAGCAAGGTGGCTGTTGAAGAAATTTAAGCAAAAGGAAAAAAGTTACATAGATGAGACCGTTAATAAATATAACAATCTTCTAGGGCAGCACGGCTGCCATTCTCAGGGGCTTCAAAACACACTGATGACTCTAGATACTTGAACTTCACAGTCCCCTATGCTCGGCTTCACAGACCCCCATTTCTCTCTAAAACCAGCTGAGTACCACCAGTCAGACCCTGGACGTCACAACTCATCATAAGGTATTGCTAAGATTTCACTTAAGCTTACTGCTTATGCAAAACAAGTAGCTAATGACGGTTTGACTGAACACACGAATGAATGACTGAATACCATTGCTTCTGCTCTCCCCTGCTCCCCCTGGGCTCACTAGACTTCCTCTAACCTCTTACTAGGACATCCCAATATTGCAGCCACTTCTCCTTTATTCAGACATTGAGGTCCTTCCCTTCCTCTGTCCAAATGCCAGGATCTGAATACCTATCCCCTGAATCCTGCCCTTTATACCCACACTTCACCCTTGAGTTTACAGCATCACAGTCCTCTTTCCTCAACTCTTCTTCTAAGGCAAAAACCCTGCTGAGGAAGACAGACCCACACCACCCCAGGGCAAAACACTGACGCTAACCCTCTCCAGCTGCGCCTCTGTCACTGCTTAGCGATCTCTTATCCTCAACTGCCTGGCACAGCAGTTTACCCTGAACCTTTACTCCTCTCTTCAGAGTTCAGTCTTTCTAGACATGACCTCACTCCTCTATCATGAAGGAGATTCACTGGGATCATCTAGAGTGACAGTATTTCGCCAATGTGTCTCTTCAGCAGCCTGTAAACAAACCAAGATCACTCCTCCCCTGACCTCCCAGACTTATTCCAAAGCCCACCTCTGCACCCTCACAGTGCCTTGTGCGTGTGCATGTCTCTACCCCAGTACTTATGACCCTGAACAGTATTCACTGACTCACTTATCCGGCTGAGAGCTTCCAGAGGAAAATAGCCATCAACTTACTCAATTTTGTGCCTCTGAAATGACCAAAGCCCCTAGCATACAGCATATACTCGATAAAGGGCCAGTCTTGGTACAGGTGATACTCCAGTCCCAGACAGCCCTCCCTCTATTCTAGGGATTCAAATCCTAGCCACCTTCAAGAACCAGAACGAGTCTAAACTCTCCCTCCTTAGGCTTCTCTCCACATAATAAACTCTAGCTAACCTGCTCTAGCAGTTACAACTACACCACACACCTTGGAACTTACTCACTGTTCTGTATTATTCTCTGCTTGTTTTACAAATCAATACGATATAGAATCTACAATAAGATTATAAACTACCCAAAGGGCTTGGCCTACTTTAGTTGCCCTGCAGAAATTCAAGTGCATTTCAGAGCTTCCTCCCTCGAATGAGCCAATCCTACCATGCCCAGAATTTTTGAATGCTCTAGGAGACATAAAACATTCTAATGTAAACAATATACATAAGCTCCTCTTTAACCCAAGAGGAAAAAACAAGATCAGAAATTTGGGTGGTTTGTAAGCTTTTTTAGTTTCTTTATACTCTAATTACTGTTACTCCAGCTCATGACACACACAGATACAGATAAGAATTCTTATAGTGCTAGTAAATTTCAGTTTCCTTTTTCGATATGCATGTTAAAGAGCCCGTTCATCCTTTAATTGTTTTGAATGTTTCTGAAACATTATTCAGATAATTGTATAAATCATATAACAATAATCAGTATAAAAATGAATGACTTTAAAATCATACCAGGGACTTTCCTGGTAGCGCAGTGGATAAGACTCCGCACTCCCATTGTAGGGAGCCCAGGTTCAATCCCTGGTCAAGGAACTAGATCCGACGTGCATGCTGCAACTAAGAGTTTGCATGCCACAACTAAGGAGCCCATGTGCTACAACTAAGGAGCTGGCAAGCCGCAACTAAAGAGCCTACCCTGCTGCAACTAAGACCCGGCACAACCAAATAAAAAAATATTTTAAAAATAATAATAAAAAAAGTAAAATCGTACCAGTTGATGTAAAAAGACTCAACAATAAGTACCAAGTTTTACTAAAAGTACATGTATTTCATGTTTTAACGGTGTTAAGATAAATACTTTCCTTGCTCATTCTTCTAATGCAGGGGAAAAACAAGTGATTCTGGTAGGTTTTCAAAATGGGACACATGATACAAAAGTTGTCTCCTCGAATGAGCTGCACAGCAGGGAAGTCTACTCCCCACCTCCTGTATGTAGGGAAGGCGTCACTCAACAGCACTGTTCCAGAAACAACTCTCCCCAGCTGTCCTCCTTTCCTACCTGGTTCCTCCTATGATGTTATCTTTCCTATTAGGAGTTCGTACCCCCCTCCCACACCTCCACACCCCTGAATTGACCCTAATCCTCACCTGCACGATGACAGACACATGGCTGCCAACTGGGGATGATCCACCAAGAGACAGGATGAAGTAGGCTTTCTTTCGACTTTTCACCAGAGCGCTCAATCGAACCAGCTCCCCAGCAAGGTTTGGCTGCACATTTCTGTGCTTGCTTCTAAGAAAAGTAGAGACAGAAGTCATTTTTATTTCTCTTTTTTTTCCCCCTACAAATGCCTTCCTTTCCACTATTATCTAGTAGTGATGTAAAATTTCCATAGCCCAGAGCCATTGTTCTAAAAACCTTCTGCAAACTCTACCTGCCTTTAGATAAGGCACACTTCCCTTGAAGAATCTGGGTCTTAACTTTCTGAGAGGCCCCACTGTTCCCCTGATTTGGAACATACCATCTATATTACTCTCAATGCCTTTCTTTCCCTCCTTCCACTGACCCACCATCATTGTCCCAGTTTTACAGTGCTGCCTCCTCCCCTACATGGAAGAATTACCTGTGCCTGAGCAGGTGGGAAGCCATCTCTGGATAGAGAACAGGGATGGGGGTGAAGGGGCCAGGACTGATGGTCAAGGGAAACACTGGCACAGGGGCACCCCAGAGCTCCAAGTGCCCTTCTCCTGAGGACTTCATTGCAGGAGGGAGGTAACTCCAGCTGGGGAACAGAAAGAGATGGCCCAACCAAGAAAGGTCCAGATCTATGAGCTAGAAAAGACCAAGGGCAAGGATTAATCAGGACCCTGGCATCCAGTCCACCTCCCTCCATCTTTGTTCCCTCAGAGACTTAATTGTCTTGCTCCCTAGACACCATTCTTATTAGTATCTGAGGGATCTGACTGCCCCCTTCCTACTCACCTCACAGTCCAGGGTCCCAGTGTTATCTCTTATATAGAGGCTTCCATTCCTGCACTCTTGTTCCAAGTCCCCTGATAGGTCTGTTAGTGTCCCTAAAAGTAACAGCCGTTCCCGGGGCAGGGGGACGCCACGTGGTCCGGCCTCTTTGGCCCAAGCCTGGTACACAGTACTGCTCCAGGACAAGTGGCTGCAGCATGGGAGACGCTGGTGGGTCCTGAGGTCCTTTACTGAGACAAAGCTGCAGAGTGAAGGGAACAGAGGTTTTGTAAAGCTATGTTCAAGCCTAGGAATTTTATCCTCAACCCCAACAAATCCCCCAAGATCCCAAGGAGAGATCAATGGGGAACCTGGACTAAGAAAGTTTGATTGATTGAAAAAACTGGGAGTGAGGGCCTAAGAAAATGAGGATGGGCTCTGGGTCCAAATACTGGGTAGTACCTAGGGAAGGCAGGAAGAAAATCTGTGCTGAATCATATCTTGAACAAGACAGTGCCACAGAGAGGACCCAGAGAAATGGAGTGGGAATGTAAGAGCAGCCTGAGGAGATGAGCAGGTGGGGAGAACATTTTAGAGACCACACAAACTGCTCCCCTGACAGCATCTCAGCTCTCAGCTCCACAGAGAACTTCAGTGGGGGCAATAAGGCATCTGCCTAATGGATCAACCTCATTGGCCCCAGCCAGGTTTCCTTCCTAGTCTGGAGTATCACAGTACTAGAGACTGGCTGGGAAGCCGAGGCTGAGGTGGGAGTTGATATCACAAGCTCCCAAATCTCAAGAGATGTTTGAGATCAACCATTCTTAAGCAAAGTGCCACAACACTGCTGAGTCACTACCAATTCTGAGGTATATCACAGAGAATGTGATACAAGTTAAATTATCAAAGTTGTCATAGGGCTTCCCTGGTGGTGCAGTGGTTGAGAGTCCACCTGCCGATGCAGGGGACACGGGTTCGTGCCCCGGTCCAGGAGGATCCCACATGCCGCGGAGCGGATGGGCCCGTGAGCCATGGCCGCGGAGCCTGCGCGTCCGGAGCCTATGCTCAGCAACGGGAGAGGCCACAGCAGTGAGAAGCCCGCGTACCACAAAAAAAAAAAAAAAAAAAGTTGTGATAGATTCACATTTCTGTAATACCATTATTACATTCCCACGGTTTTTTCACTCATTTCCACTCCCATGGTTTTTTCAGCGGAAAAGAAACAGGATAAGGTTACAAAACATGACAATTTATCCTCCTTGTTGCACTTATGAACATAAGCCACATGTGAGTGCTGAAGATTAGAAATGCTGCTCTGGACGGCCCACTCCCCTTCCACAGCTGCCTCATTCTTCCCCAATGACTTCAGAGCAGATAAAAGGCAAAGACAGAAACTAACATCGTTGCACCCGGCTATACTGCATTGAATCTTCACCAAAAACCCCTGGAAACACACCAATGAGGAAATTTACAGAGGTTCAGGTACACAGTGGTGTAGGTGGCAAAGCCAGGTATGTCTCACTCAAAAGTCTTTTTGTCTTTCCCTAATT
>NW_006785619.1:1469429-1472857 GCF_000442215.2 Lipotes vexillifer
AAACAACTGGAGGGAACTGTGCCTTTACCCTAGGCACCTTCAGGACAGAAAACAGTAAGGATAGGGGTCACTTTTCTCAGATTCTTCAGGGTTTGGGTCAGGAAACTGAAGGTGATAACCGCAGACCTTTTGCATGGGCCACTGCCCTCCAACTTTCAAGGCCACCACAGTACCTGGCACACAGCAGGCACTCAGTGAAGGGAAATGGAAAAATGAATGAATATTTATACCTGTCAAATAAATTTTACTCTATCCTCACCCACCATCTTCTACATATTGTACTATCTAGTCTACATTTATCCTGAAGAATAACAAGAAACTTACACAGGTTGCAAGTTTTCTAAAAATTGCTGACTTAACCACTTTTCAATTATTCTTTCTGGATTTTCAGTTATTATTGGAAAATAACAAAATAAACAAAGCTAAACAGATTTCTACCTTTTTTTAAAAAAGAACAGTGATATGTTTATTCACGTAACAGAATACCATACGGCAGTTAAAATAAATGACCTAGAGCTATCAATGTGAATAAATCTCAGAAGCATAATGTTAAGCACAAAAAAGCAAACCGCAGAGGATATACAAGGTATGGTACCATTTATACAAAGTCTAAAGGTATGTAAAACTACTGAATATTGCTTAGGGATAGATGCATGGATAGAAAAAAATATAAAGATATTCACAAGAATGATATACCCTCATACTCCAAATACTAGTTACTTCTATGAGGAGGTAAGCAGGTTTCTTTTTGCAGAACTTTTCGGAGCCTTTAACATGTCAATGAGCCTCATGATTCTCCTAGAGAAGTTTATCTTATGCAATGTCTCTCAAACTTATTTGGCCATGGAACCCTTTTCCTGTAGTACTTTATTAACATTGCCTAGAACGGTTTAGGAATGGTAGTATAGTGTTAAAAAGGACAAAAACAAAAAAGCACCTTCAGAAGACCTCAAACTCAGGTCTTTCAGAATCAACGATCTACACTTGCTCAAGTCAGTCTGTATCTTAGTCCCTTAATGCACAAAATGAAATAGTATCAGCCTCTCTCCCCACTTTGAGGGTTCTTTTTTCCGTATTTTCTTTCTATCTTCTCACGCCCCTCTCCTTGTCTCTAAACTTGACTTGAGCCAGTTAAGGAGAACTACAAGAAAAGGAAAGCAGCTTGATGGAGAATGAGAAAGACTGGCAGAAGGGGTTTTCTTTAGACCACATTTTCCTCCCCTTAAGTTTCCCCTTAGTCAACTCAAATGATAAGTCCTTCCTTTTCAATCCCAAATTTAACTTTCCTGGGAATCCCACTTCTCCTTACCTGTAGCTGAGGGGCAGTGTTAAACCCTGGTTCCTTCCCTGGGGCAGCCAGATAGTCTTCACACAGTCAATTACCAACTGAGTCAACTGGACATCAGGCTCCTTGCCAGGTGGACACAGGGTCTCTTCGATGAAGGCCTGGGCAGCCTCAAGCCAGGCTTGCTCCTGAGGAAAGTGAAGCAAGTTCAAACACCTTCCTGACCATCTTGCCCACCAAGGAAACTGGGGAATAATAAAGGAATAGATTTTTTTTAAAAATCAAGACGGAGGACTTCCCTGGTGGCACAGTGGTTAAGAATCCACCTACAGATGCAGGTGACATGGGTTCGATCCCTGGTCCTGGAAGATCCCACATGCCGCGAAGCAACTAAGCTTGTGCGCTACAACTACTGAGCCCGCACACCGCAACTACTGAAGCCCGGGTGCCTAGAGCCTATGCTCTGCAATAAGAGAAGCCCCCGCACTGCAACGAAGAGTAGCCCCCGCTCGCCGCAACCAGAGAAAGCCTGCGTGCAACAACAAAGACCCAACACAGCCAAAAAACAAAAAAAAGTCAACCGGGAAAAAATGAAGATGTAAAGTAAAGCAGTTTAGAGCTTGAAGAAACCTTAGAAGTCTTAGTTTAGCCAATCAACTTAGACAACTGGCCATCCAGCTTTGGTCTTGCCTCTTTCTTTAACAAACCTGTACCGATCCTTAAAGTGCTCAATTAGAATAAATATTCCTTGTGAACTCTTCTTTGAGCATCCCCGGCAGAATGCTGCTCCCTCCTTGGAGCTCCCACAGTACCTTGCACATGGAGCAATGACCACCAGATACAGTGGCAGCCCACCTTCTATGGGGTCTGATTCTAAAGCCAGCAAGTTGAAAAACAAGACTGGTCTAAGGTCACCCTCAAAAAAATTCCTTTAAATTGCTCATAAGGAATAGTACATAACACTGTACAGTAATATGTATATGGAAATGGAAATGTGCCTAATAACAGACATTCCATAAAAGGACATAAGCAGAGAGGCTTCCCTGGTGGCGCAGTGGTTGGGAGTCTGCCTGCCGATGCAGGGGACACGGGTTCACACCCCGGTCCGGGAGGATCCCACATGCCACGGAGCGGCTGGGCCCGTGAGCCATGGCCGCTGAGCCTGCACGTCCGGAGCCTGGGCTCCGCAACGGGAGAGGCCACAGCAGTGAGAGGCCCACGTACCGCAAAAAAGGACATAAGCAGAGTATAATTTTTAAGCATCCCCCTCTTTTTTTAGTGGAGTGTATACATTTGAGTGCCTATAAGCTAAATATATATGAGATACAATCCCACTGGAATTGCTTCCTGTTCTATCTTTGTAGCTAAGATGTGGGCTTCCTAAGGAGGACAGGAACGATCTCTGTATATGTTCCAGATTCTGGGGACATAGTAGCCTTTATATATAGATAACTCTAGGGGAGGGGGCCAGTTTAGCCTACTCCTAGTGCTAAGCAGATTTATTTTAAAATTCTGACAGAGTTCAACAATACTTAATGACGTTTACCCTTCTTGATCCCCAGTGATAATTCAAAACCATTATAGCTCTATCCCTGCTCCTCCAATGCTCCTCCAGTCACTCCTCCACATCCAGTTAACCTTTAGCAGCTTGAAAACAGCTTGAAAAAACAGTGTTCAAGTTCTAGATGACTTCAGTGTCCTTGTGGATGGCCCTATCATTGACTTTCACCTTCACCCCATCTCAGTCAAACACTCTTTTTTTTTTTTTTAACATCTTTATTGGGGTATAATTGCTTTACAATGGTGTTAGTTTCTGCTTTCAGTCAAACACTCTTGTTCATGGCCAGTGTTGTCAAAATTGGACCAGGTTATCACTCAGAACTGCCCACCAACATCAGACTCCCACACTTTTTGCCTTCCTCTCTTGATTTTCTCTTTTAGCTCCTATTCCTGAGGACCTGTCCACTGGCACACTGAATACTACTGTTTCTCAAAGTGGTACTGATGCCTCAGAATCACCAAAGTTCTGTTTAAAATGCAACTGATATTTAGGTGATCCCGTCTATTGACTCAGAATCCAGGAGTGGGTGGGGTGGGGGGAGTTAGCTCCAGAGTGTGTTTTGAACTTGGGTCTTGTGTAGGG
>NW_006785619.1:1472867-1489000 GCF_000442215.2 Lipotes vexillifer
GGGAAAGGAAGAAGTGAAAGAGGACATCCACATTTCATGGCAGAACTATTCGGTTGAGGGTGCTATTTGCCAAGTTAGTGAACATTGGAAGAGGGGTGGATTTTCTGAAAAGCTCAGTGTTGGGCATATGTGGTGCCTGTAGGTTGGCCAGATGGAGAATTTGGCAGGCAGATGGATATAACTAGAGCTCAGGAGAGAGATCACAGCCAAAGTAGAGATTTAGGAAAAATCAGCATCTATCACTGGCTATTGAAGCCATGCAGTCAGTGGATGAGGTCGAGAAGAAAGTGTACAGTGTTCTCAAACTTCGGCCTATATCAGTATTAATCTGGGGAGCTTACTTAATTTAGATTCTATCTCCTCAGTATCTTTTTACTCTGTTTTCACCTCTGGAATCTCAACATTGCTGCCATGGTCGGGGTCACTACCATCTCTTACTACATTTAAACCACAGCGTTCTAACTGATACTCTCTAGTCCAGGGGTCCCCAACTCCCGGACCATGGACCGGTACCGGTCGGTGGCCTGTTAGGAACCAGGCAGCATAGGAGGAGGTGAGAAGCGGGCGGTGAGCAAGCGAAGCTTCATCTGTATTTACAGCCACTCCCCATT
The DNA here is from genome assembly GCF_000442215.2 of Lipotes vexillifer. NCBI lineage: Eukaryota > Metazoa > Chordata > Mammalia > Artiodactyla > Lipotidae > Lipotes > Lipotes vexillifer. The sequence goes on from NW_006785619.1 coordinate 1,473,479, forward strand.
GCTCGCATTATTGGCTGAGCTCCGCCTCCTTTCAGAGCAGCGACGCCATTAGATTCTCATAGAAGCAAGAACCCTACTGTGACCTGCGCATGTGAGGGATCTAGGCTGCGCGCTCCTTATGAGAATCTAACGCCTGATGATCTGAGGTGGAGCTGAGGCAGTGTGACGCTAGCGCTGGGTAGCAGCTGCAAAAACACATTATCATTAGCAGAGAGGTTTGACTGCACAGAGACCATAATAAATCAATGTGCTTGAATCATCCCGAAACCATCACCCCCAAAAAAGAAACTGTCTTCCACGAAATCGGTCCCAGGTGCCAAAAAGGTTGGAGACCACCGCAGTCCACTCTACTCTGCTACCTCAGGAAGCGAAAACAAAACTTATCCACTCTTTTGCTTAAAACCCTTCAATAACTCCCAATTATCCTCCGGTTGAAATCACTGCCTACCAAGACTTACGAGACTGTCACCTTTGACCTCTCCACCACCACCCCGCTGAACTTTTTGAGTTTTTCAAAGACACCTGCTCTGTCTCTTGCCTTTGAACATGTTTTTTGCCTCCACCTTGAAACCTCTTTTAGCGCTTTTTTTTTTTCCCCTTGCTAACTCCTGCACGTACTTCGGGTCTCAGAAGCTTTTCCAGATTATCGGTTACCCCTTTCCCATACAGCTGCGTCAGAGGTCTCCCCCAGGAATCCATAGCCCCACAGTTAGCCGTTCGTCTGCTCCTGGCTTCCCATTGGGCTTGAAGCCTAAAGAGTGGACAGAGGCGTATTTATGGTTCACAGCCGGCGCCAGAGCCATGGTGGAATAAATGTAATCGCAGAACCAGTGAGAGGGGCGGGACGAAGAGCCTCACCGTCCCCCCTCGCCTGGGGGCGGCCAGCTAAGTCAGGGAGGCAAAGAGGCAAGGTGGAGCTTACAGGAGCAGAAAGAAAATATGGGACAGGCAAGAAAAAAGGGACGAGGGGCAGAGAACAGCACTCACGGAGTCAGGAGCCTCCGCCCGGCAGGCAGCCATGACGCTCCGGCAACCCCACCCCCTGGAAAGCGCGCCGAGGCTCGAAGGCAGGCTGGTCCGTGACGTCATCGGCGGGCGCCCCCCTGGCTCCACCTCCGACTTCTCCCCGTTCAGCGTCAGGACCCCTCCGCTCCATTGCCACCTCTGTCTCCGACTCTGGCACTCCGACTCTGGCACCCCGACTCTGGCACCCCCAGCCTCTTCTCCAGTGATATCCTGTCTGGTATCCGTGGGGTGGGGGAGCTCAGGAGCTCAAACACAGCCATTCTAGCTGGTAATTCCTATGCATCTTTCCATCTCCCTGATTCTGCAAAGCAGAGAGAAGTGTTTCCTCCTTAATGCAGCACATCATTCATACTTGCTTTATGGCCTTAACTCATTGCTGTAATTGTTTAACTATTTTCCCCACTTGACTGTGAGTACCTAGAAGCTTTATTCTATTCTTTGTAGTTGGTGCCTAGAACAGTGCTTGTTGTTAAATAAGAACTTGATAAATTTTTGTGGATCTACTAATAAAAGCCTCTGCTCTCCCTAATTTAGTCAACCAACCAATCAATCCATGGCTTAATAGGCAGTGGAGTGCACAGAATTCATGCAACAATGTGTCAGGCACTGTTCTAGGCTTTGGGGATACAGCAGTAAACAAAGCAGATAAAAATCCCTGCTCCCATGGAGGTTACATTCTAGAACATGGAGCTGACAGTAAAAAAAAAAAAAAAAAAAAAAAAAAAAAAAAAAAAAGGTAAAATGTGTAGAATGTTAGTAATAGGTGCTATGGAATGCAGGGGGTGGTGTGGTGTGTCCCTTTTATATAAAGAAGACCTTACTGAAAAGGTGACTTTATATTAAAGAATTGAAAGAGATGAAGGATTCATATGATGGGGATCAAAGAGAAAGAATGGACAGGTGAAACAACAAACACAAAGGCCCAGCGGTGGAAAGAAATGCAAGAAGTCGGTGAGGCTGGAGGGAAGGAGGGGAAATTAGAGACATAAAGTAAAAGAGAGGCATTTAACGCCATTGTACACTTATAGGAGCTTCAAATTGTTTTTGGAGCAAGATAGAATAAACATTGACTATAATATAGTAAGTATAAACACTTTAGACAATAAGAATGCTCTAGTCATAACAGGAGAATAAAGAGTTTAATTCTACAAGTTATGGTATCCCCTAATTCAACTTCATTCAATGCAAGCTCTCTATTCCTTATTGCATGAACTAGTTATGCACTGTGGTGCTAAGTTATTTATAAGGCAAATCTTTGTTTGCAGTTATTTCCCATTATTACATCAGAGATGTGTTCCTTCCCTTTTCACCAAAACAACAGCAATGAGAGATTCCCCCAGAGAAGCTGAAACCTCTCTCCTACTCCCCTCCAGCCACACTGGCTCCCTAATTAGAACACCAGTCAGAGCCTAGTCAAAATCCCAAACCTAATCATTCCTTTTGCATTCAATATTTCTCAACTCTGGAAAACGCCCCCCCCGCCACCTTTTTTTTTTTTTGACTTTATTTTATTTATTTTTTTAAACAGCAGGTTCTTATTCGTTATCCATTTTATACATATTAGTGTATATATATCAATCCCAATCTCCCAATTCATCACACCACCACCACCACCCGCCCCCGCCACTTTCCCCCCTTGGTGTCCATACATTTGTTCTGCACATCATGTCTCAATTTCTGCCCTGCAAACCAGTTCATCTGTACCATTTTCCTAGGTTCCATATATATGCTTTAATATATGATATTTGTTTTTCTCTTTCTGACTTACTTCACTCTGTATGACAGTCTCTGGATCCATCCACGTCTCTACAAATGACTCAATTTCGTTCCTTTTTATGGCTGAGTAGTATTCCATTGTATATATGTACCACATCTTCTTTATCCATTTGTCTGTCGATGTGCATTTAGGTTGCTTCCATGTCCTGGCTATTGTAAATAGTGCTGCAGTGAACATTGGGGTGCATGTGTCTTTTTGAATTATGGTTTTCTCTGGGTATATGCCCAGTAGTGGGATTGCTGGGTCATATAGTAATTCTATTTTTAGTTTTTTAAGGAACTTCCATACTGTTCTCCATAGTGGCTGTATCAATTAACATTCCCACCAACAGTGCAAGAGGGTTCCCTTTTCTCCACACCCTCTCCAGCATTTGTTGTTTGTAGATTTTCTGATGTTGCCCATTCTAACTGGTGTGAGGTGATACCTCATTGTAGTTTCGATTTGCAGTTCTCTAATAATTAGTGATGCTGAGCAGCTTTTCATGTGTTTCTTGGCCATCTGTATGTCTCCTTTGGAGAAATGTCTGTTTAGGTCTTCTGCCCATTTTTGGATGGGGTTGTTTGTTTTAATATTGAGCTGCAAGAGCTGTTTATATATTTTGGAGATTAATCCTTTGTCCATTGATTAGTTTGCAAATATTCTCTCCCATTCTGAGGGTTGTCTTTTCGTCTTGTTTGTAGTTTCCTTTGCTTTGTAAAGGCCTTTAAGTTTCATTAGGTCCCATTCGTTTACTTTTGTTTTTATTTCCATTACTCTAGGAGGTGGATCAAAAAAGATCTTGCTGTGATTTATGTCAAAGAGTGTTCTTTCTATGTTTTCCTCTAAGAGTTTTATAGTGTCTGGTCTTACATTTAGGTCTCTAATCCATTTTGAGTTTATTTTTGTGTATGGTGTTAGGGAGTGTTCTAATTCCATTCTTTTACATGTAGCTGTCCAGTTTTCCCAGCACCACTTATTGAAGAGACTGTCTTTTCTCCATTGTATATCCTTGTCTCCTTTGTCATAGATTAGTTGACCATAGGTGGGTGGGTTTATCTCTGGGCTTTCTATCCTGTTCCATTGATCTATATTTCTGTTTTTGTGCCACTACCATATTTTGTTGATTACTGTAGCTTTGTAATATAGTCTGAAGTCAGGGAGTCTGTTTCCTCCAGCTCTGGTTTTCTCCCTCAAGACTGCTTTGGCTATTCAGGGTCTTTTGTGTCTCCATACAAATTTTAAGATTTTTTGTTCTAGTTCTGTAAAAAATGCCATTGGTAATTTGATAGGGATTGCATTGAATCTGTAGATCGCTTTGAGTAGTATAGTCATTTTCACAATATTGCTTCTTCCAATCCAAGAACATGCTATATCTCTCCATCTGTTTGTATCATCTTTAATTTCTTTCATCATTGTCTTATAGTTTTCTGCATACAGGTCTTGTGTCTCCCTAGGTAGGTTTTTGTTGTTGTTGTTGTTGTTGAATAGATTTATTTATTTATTTATTTTTGGCTGCGTTGGGTCTTCGTTGCTGCCTGCGGGCTTTCTCTAGTTGCAGCGAGCGGGGGCTGCTCTTCGTTGCGGTGCACGGGCTTCTCATTGCAGTGGCCTCTCTTGGTGTGGAGCACGGGCACGGGCTTTAGTAGTTGTGGTGCGTGGGCTCAGTAGTTGTGGCTCATGGGCTCTAGAGCGCAGGCTAAGCAGTTGTGGCACACGGGCCTAGTTGCTCCGCAGCATGTGGGATCCTCCTGGACCAGGGCTCCTGCATTGGCAGGCGGATTCTTAACCACCGCGCCACCAGGGAAGCCCCCTAGGTAGGTTTATTCCTAGGTATTTTATTCTTTTTGTTGCAGTGGTAAATGGGAGTGTTTCTTTCATTTCTCTTTCAGATTTTTCACCGTTAGTGTATATGAATGCAAGAGATTTCTGTGCATTTATTTTGTATCCTGCTACTTTACCAAATTCATTGATTAGCTCTAGTTTACCAAGTCCATGAAGGTGTGCCCTATATCCTGGGATTTACCTCTGCTAGTTCATAGGAGGGAGAGTTGAGTTTAGGCTACAGTGATCAGACTGTAAGTTGAACTGGATCCACCAACACCCTCGTTGGTGTGATTTAAATGTCAGGTTAGCAGCTTAATCTGGTGGCAGCATGCAGGATCAAATGAGAGGGCCACAGGGTCTGTCAAAGAGTGGGGTAAGTATGGAGGATTGGGAGCTGTCTCAGATCCAGTGATTTTGAATAAGCTACACTTGTTCAGGGGGCAGCGGGAGATATAGGACCCAAGTCAGGAGAAGGATCAGGGACAAACTGATGAATCTGGAAGTCACTTTTCTTGTCCCTACATGGTCAAGCCATGACTGTCATGGCACTATGGAAAAATTATTTCAGGTCTCAGTACAATGAGGGTCTTTTACTTTGATATGTCATCTTTCCATAAATTATTGTTTTTTATGTGTGCAGAGAGCATGTCCTAGGGGTCATTAACTTACTGAGCTCACTGGGCAGGATGTGGGTCTCATGCCACCAGGGTTTTATTGTTTTGGGGCATGTCTCATGCTTCTGTTGCATGGTTTGTTGCTAAGGAGGCCTGCTTGGTTTTGTGGTTAAGCAAACTTGTTTTCTTGAGTTATCATTAACTTACAGGGGTCTCCCATACTTTTTTCTTTACTTGCAATCCCGTAGTGGGATTAACTATTTAATTACCTAATTTGTCCCTTTACTCTGTCCCTATCACAATCGTGTATGTATATAGTGTGAGAGTTTAAAAAATGTGCCAAAAAACAGTACAAAGCTGTTAAGTGTTTGAGTTACAAAACTAAGAAACGAGAGCATGGCAATGAGCCTCAGCTTCCACATCTGTAAAACAGGGTTTTTGTGAGGATGGACGAGATCATGTAAAGTACCTTAACAGGTGCTCAATAAATTTTTCCGATCATTATTATTGTCATCGTAACTAGCCAGAATACAGAAGTTAAAAACTTATCCCTCCCCGACTTCCCTGGTGGTCCAGTGGTTAAGCCTTAGTGCTTCCAATGCAAGGGTCATGGGTTCGATCCCTGGTCGGGGAGATTCCACATAGCGATCGGCTTGCGCCCTGCCCCCCCCAAAAATATATGCCTCCCACCCTGCTAAGAATTAAATAAATGAATTCATTCAGAAAAGATAAAAGTGAAAGAAAGCCAAGGGAGGAGGGGGAGGGAAACCGAGTCCTGGACAGGTAAGATGCTTCTCAGTCCGTTTCCCCGCATGCAAGCTCTCTGTCAGAGCTCAAGCTGGCTGCACGGATCTGACTGTATTTTCACAAAAGTTAAAAGACCCCGGCGGGCAGGAGGGGGCGGGGGCGTTCTCATGCTTCGTCTCTTCCTGCGGCGCACGCGGATGACGTAATGGGCGCGCCAGGATTCCGGGAGCTCAGGGACTGCAAGAACGGCTGCCACGTGCGTATGGTTACCGCGCGCAAACACGGATACCCCTATATGCTTCACCCCGTAGCCACCCACCCAAAGCCTGATCCAAGCCGCTGGAGGATCCCCACCAGGGCGAGCTGCGCCCACCGGGCGCCTGGGTGCCCGCGTTAGTGCAGGTGTCCCTTCGCGTTTGTTGGACGCCTGGCAGGGGAGACCCCACGTAAACTCATCCCCTCTATGACCATTCATTCAACCAAGAAAAAATCCGTTGACAGCCTGTTTTATGTCAAGTACCATGCTGGTCTTTGCGGGGGACAGTCCTGATGTAGACGATCCTGTCTTTGTGCTCTTGGAGCTCGTTTCACTGGAAATGATAGACGAAAATCAACTGGTATAATAAAATGATTTCGGGTTGTGATAATTCCTGTGAAGAAATTATGGTATGGAGGACAACTGAGGCGCCTAACTTTAAAAAGGGTCATAAGGGGAATTCCCTGGCAGTCTAGTGGTTAGGACTCAGCGCTCTCACTACCGAGGGCCGGGTTCAATCCCTGGTCCGGGAACTAGGATCCCACAAGCCACGAAGTGCGGCCAAAGGAAAAAATAAATAAATAAAAATAATAATAAAGGAGGTCATAAGCGTTGGGTGGGGGCGCTGAGAAACGGAGGAATCAAGATCTGGCAGGAACACCGGTTGCCGAAATGAGACCTGGCCTGGAACTTGTCAGTCTACAAGTTTGAGATTTTTTGGTTTTTAAGCCCCAGGTATTGTTCTAAGCCTTGGTAAACCGATGGAGGTAAAATAGCTACAGTTCATGCCCTCATTGAGATTTTGTTCTAGTGGGGAAGGCAGAGCTAAAAATAAAATGTCAGATAGTGATTAAATACTATATAGGAGATTAATATAAGACCATCTCATAATGGCTACTTCAGAGCAGTTGGTCAAGGAAGGCCTTTTCAAGGAGGTGAATTTTACCTGAAATTTAAATAACAAGAAAGCTAGCCATGCAAATAGCAGGGTGAGAAAAATGCCTTTCGGAACTGAGCTTGGCAAATTAGAAAACGGTAATAGAAAAGAAACCAGTGTGATTGGTGCACTGTAGGCGAGGAGAGTGGTGTGAGGCAGGGTTGGGGAGGTAGGCAATGGCCAGACAACATAAAGCAGGGTACTGAGTTGGAATGTTATACCGTGTGTGATGAGAAGCCATGATCTCATTCATGCTAACTTGTGGCGAGTGGATTGTGGTTGGGCCAGCGTTAGGATCAGGGGTCCTGATCAGGAGGGCTACTGGTGCATTAGTCCAAGTGAGTCCTGGTACTGACTTGAACTGGAGTGATGGTAGCAGAGAGGAAAGGACGTGGACAGATTTGGGATATGTTTGGAAATGGATTCGCTGGCAGATTGGGTATAGAGAGGGCTCAGGGAAAGAAAAATTAAGATCGACTCCTGTGTTTTTGACTTGAGCAACAGATTGGATGATGGTGGTGTTAACTGAGATGGGGGAAATGGGGGGAACCACAGGTCTGGAGAAATGATAAATCAAAATTTCTGTTTGTGCCAGAACAGGCTGTCTGTGTTTATGAGACATCTATATGGCAATGTCACCTAAGCATTTGAATGTACTAGTTTGGAGTTTCAGGGAGAGTCAGAGTTGGATAAAGTTATGCAGTCTGTTGGCAGATAGTAACTCGAATCATGTGAAATTGCCATTTTGAGTCAAAAATGGCTGAATGCTGGCAGTTTCATTGGTTCAGTCTAATAGATTGTATTTAAAGCCACAGGTCTGGATGAAGTCTCTTAGGAAGAACATTTAGAGGGAAGAGAAGAAAGGGCACAGTCTTGGGCACCCACCATTTAGAGGTGGAGCAGAAGAGTAGGAGCCAGCACAGGTGACCGAGAAGGAGCAACCAGAAGGGAGAGGAATATCAGGAGAGTGGTGTCAAGAAGCCAAGAGAGGAGGGTGTTTCAACAAGTAGAGAATGAATAAGTCAAATGCTGCTGAGAGGTCGAATAAGGTAAGAAGTTAAGTGACCTCTAGATTGGCAACGTTGCAGTCTTTGGTGACAGAATAGTCAAAGTCAGCCTTGAGTAAGTTAGATTTGAGATGCCTATGAGTTGTCCAAGTAAAGAAGCGAGGCAATGAGCTTCCTTTCCTCCCACTTCCTTGGGAAGAGGGCGTGTACACCTGGGAGACCTGTGTGTCTGTGGGTGTGTGTGTGAGAGAGAGAGAGAGAGAGAGAAGGAGAGAGAGAGAGAGAGGGAGAGAGGGAGGGAGAGAGAGAGATCAGAGCTGAATGAATGGTGCGGATCAGAAGCCCTCAGCTCTGCTAGGAGGGAGGTGTCCCTGAGCACTGGAGCAGTAAAGAAGGCCTCCCAGAGTTGGTGAGACCTGCACTCACCTTGGCACATGGGAAAGCTTTGGACAAGATAGGCGTAGGCACAGGCATTCTAGGATGGGGCAAAGGAATGGCGTGGAGCCTAGGCAGCGTTTAGTGGGTAAAGCCAGGGTCCTATCGAGAAGCAGTGGGATCAGAAGTTGAAAAGTAGTTGGGGAATAGATGTGGAGAGCCTTTGACTGTCAGGCTAAAGGCTTTGGATTTACCTTGAGCAGGGAAATAATATTTTGAAGCAGTGAAATAGAGGAACTATCATTTGACTTCACTGGCCAGCCCCGTCCAGCTCATCCTTCAGGTTCACACTTAGATGCCATTTCCCTTAGGAAGTCTTTCCCACTCCTAGAGTACTAGGTTGGTACCCACAGTCCTGTGGCCTTGACCACACTGGACAGGAAATGTCTGGATACATTTATGCCTCAGTGCCCCCACTGCTTTCCCCCACCACATCCCTAATGCTTCCGAAGCCTCACCTATCCTTGAAACTTGAAATCAGTTCAACAGATAGGCTCTAGTGAATGTTATTTTTTCTAACTCATCTCGCCAGCAAAGGACACCTACAGAGATGTCCTCAGTCCTTCACTTCTATGTCCGTCCCTCTGGCCACGAGAGGGCAACCTCTGAATATACTCAAAGGAAGCTGCAAGGGGAACTGCCAGAGCTGCAGGGTGTCAAGACCGAGCTGTGCTACAACGTGAACTGGACAGGTTGGGCCACTTACTGGATTCTTTGGGAGAGGTGCCAAGTGCCAGGGGCAGTGTCTCAAGGTGTCCTTGCCCTGTCTCCCCGCAGGTGAGTCCTCCCCGAGCGCCGAGGAGATGAAGAAGCTGACATGGCTGTTTGGCTGCCCCTTGTTACTGGACGATGTCGCTCAGGAGTCCTGGCTCCTCCCCGGCCCCACTGACCTGCTGCTGGAGGTCGGGCCCAGGCACGTGTCTCAGCCTCGGGTAGCGCGTTCCACGGTCCAGAGCCCGTCAGCCTTTCCAGACACACTGCCACCCCTTCCACTTTCATTCCTCTTCCTCCTCCTGTGGTCCTTGGGAGACTTGTTTTCCCTTCATCCTACTCCCCACCTAGAAAGCTGTGCACATGCTTTCCCCATGTGGGAAGATACCTTTGAAGACTGAGCCAGCTGCCAGGCATGTTCTCAAAATATAACACGTTGTATCCTGAGAAGTTGAAATTGAAGCATTTTGTTGCTACAGGAACAGTTACGGTTTGATTTGAATGACCTTTGAAAGCAGGTTTCTTGGTGCCCAGGTCTGAGGCTGGAGGCCAGTGGTGTGGGCAGGTGCGGGGGGGGTGGTGGTAAGTAGAGGTGGGAGATTGCCTGGACAGCAGTGGGCAGGATCCACCTTCTCAGCTGGGGCTCTAACCATCTGGTCCTAACCAATCCACAGGCTGAACTTCTCCACGCCAACATCCAGCAACATCGTGTCAGTGTGCCAGGCTGCGGGGCTGGGGGCCGTGGACCGCGTGGAGCCGACCCAGCGCTACCTGCTCTCGGTGAGCTCATAGGCAGCCAGGTGGGCATCAGGAGGAGGAAGCGGAAGAGATTTTGGGTCCTAAACTCTAAGGAAACGCTGAGAAGCAGGGGGAGGAGTTCCTGCTTTGACGCCTGCCCTGTTTGCAGGTTGTTCACTGCCTGAGGCCACCTGGTCAAGGAGTGAATAGGACAGAAACCCAGCCTGTGCTCCCCTTACTAATCTGTGCATGCTGACGGGGACTCATGCCTGGAAGGAGCATCTTTTTCTAATCTGAACAAAGGTGCCAGAGAGGCCAGCAGTGGGCTGGTCCTGTGTGGCTTGGAGGACGAGGGTGGACCATTTTGTCCATTCTTCAACACTGCACCCCTCGCCTTCTGTGTGTGTCTCCACCCCTAGTTTGCCCACCCGCCTTCGGCTGAGCTGGAGGCCGTCGCCCTGGCTACCCTGCATGACCGGATGACGGAGCAGCACTTCCCCTGTCCCATCCAGAGCTTCTCCCTGGGGTGCACCCCAGCACCCCTCAGTGGCCCAATTGACATACTGGCCGAGGGCCGGTCTGCCCTGGAGAAAGCCAACCAGGAGCTAGGTGAGCAGGGGTCCCTGGAGGAAGGCCCAGGCCAGGCTAGTAGGGGTGCTGAGTCCCACAGTCAGCTCTTCTGGTGGTTGTCTCCTAGGTCTGGCCCTAGACTCCTGGGACCTGGATTTCTACACCAAGCGCTTCCAGGAGCTGCAGCGGAACCCCAGCACTGTGGAGGCCTTCGACTTGGCTCAGTCCAATAGGTGGGGAGGAATGGGGACATTCTGATGTCTGAGCCCGTGGAGGTTGGAAGGGAAGACCGCAGGGACTCTGCATGGCTCTCTCTTGACCTAGAGGCCTCCCTGAGTCTGTCTGAGTACCTGGGTTCCCCATCCATCCAGTAGTCTGCATTCACATCTTGGTTTTATCTTCACACTGGATCTGTACCATCCACAATGACAGACTGTTGGAAGCTTATGGCTTCTGGAATCTATTTTGACCTGTGGCCATAACTCTGCCGTTTATGCTGATGAGAAGACATGGCAAGGCCTGAGAAATGACCCATGTTTCCACCCTGCCTTTCCCTCCCCACGTCACCCCCTGCAGTGAGCACAGCCGACACTGGTTCTTCAAGGGCCGACTCCACGTGGATGGGCAGGAACTGGCACACTCGCTGTTTGAGTCCATCATGAGCACCCAGGCATCCTCGCACCCCAACAACGTCCTCAAGTTCTGTGACAACAGCAGGTAGGCTGTGCCCTCAGCTGGGGTGACCTCAGAACCCAGGGAATGGGAGGCCCCAGGCTCTGGTGGGGTAAGTGCAGATGCCGGGAAGGAAGTGAGACTCAGAACGGATGTGTCCACAGTGCAATCCAGGGGAAGGAAGTCCAATTCCTGCGTCCCGAGGACCCCTCACGGCCAAGCTGCTTCCGGCAACGTCAGGGGCTGAGACATGTTGTCTTCACGGCAGAGACCCACAACTTCCCCACGGGTGAGATGAGTCCCCAGGAGGGATAGGCAGGGTCAGAGTATGGGGTAGGGCAAAGGTCCCAGGCCCACCTGGGGACCAGCAGGTTGGCTGCATGTCCTTATTTTCAGTGGGGTGGTCAGAGGTGGAGTTTGCCTTTTCAGTACCCATACCCTCCCTCTCTTTGCACAGGAGTAGCCCCCTTCAGCGGTGCGACCACTGGCACAGGGGGCCGGATCCGAGATGTCCAGTGCACAGGCCGCGGGGCCCACGTGGTGGCTGGCACTGCTGGCTATTGCTTTGGAAACCTGCACATCCCAGGTCCCGTCTCTTTCCTCTCCACCCATCTCCCCTTCCAGATCCCTTGTCCTGGCAGGCACTGGACACTTATCTCTTAAGTCAAAGGGTCATCATGGGTACCTTTTCTTGGGAGGGAGGGCTCTAGAATAGCTGGCCTTTTGCCAGCCATGGTTGTGAGGACAGTAGGCCAAGGAAGACCCAGATCTGGCTTTGCAGAACCACAATTTTCTTTATAAACCAGTATCTATTTAGCCAAAAAGAATTGTTGTACTGGGTTGGACTTATGGCCATCAACTGCCCCCCAAATCCAACTTTTTTGTTTTGTTTTGTTTTGTTTTGATGTGGACTATTTTTAAAGTCTCTGTTGAATTTGTTTATTGCTTCTGCTTTTATGCTTTGGTTTTCTGACTGCGAGGCACGCGGGATCCTAGCTCCCCGACCAGGGATTGAACCCACACCTGCCCACCCCACCCCACCCCACCCTGAACTGGAAGGGGAAGTCTTAACCACTGGACAGCCAGGGAAGTCCCCAAATCCAATTTCTTGGCAAGTGTTAAGAACTCTGATCCCAAGAGTCAGACTCTTCCTGAAGGGCCGTGACTCCTCCATCTTCCATCTTTACAGTCCACCCATCTTTCTGCTTCCTGCCCAGGTTACAGTATGCCCTGGGAGGATCCAAGCTTCCAGTACCCTGGGAACTTGGCCCGACCCCTGGAGATTGCCATCGAGGCCAGTAGTGGGGCTTCTGACTACGGCAACAAGTTTGGAGAACCAGTTCTGGCTGGTGAGGCTTGCGGGGGCGTGGGGGGAACAGTCCCAGAGGCGGGGTGGGGTGCGGTGTGTGACCCAGTGAGCGCTGAGGAGCCTGGCTGACTAGACCCTGTCCCCTGTCCCTGCGCCGTCCACGCTCCAGGCTTTGCCCGTTCCTTGGGCCTCCAGCTCCCAGATGGCCAGCGGCGTGAGTGGATCAAGCCCATCATGTTTAGTGGAGGCATTGGGTCCGTGGAAGCTGAGCATGTGAGCAAGGAGCCCCCAGAGCCAGGTAAGATCCCGCCACCTCTCCACCAGGTCCAGCCAGCTTTCTCCCCAGTACGTGGCAGCCGCAGGAGTGGAATTTAGAGGAACTTCAGTGGTTTGTTCTTTGTCTCCCAGCTCATGTCTCCTCTCCCCAGTACAGGCTTTCACGGCAGGGCAGGGCTTTATGCCAGTGGGGCAGAGGCTCAGTCTGTGTGGCCTCTGTTTCTTCCCGGGATGACTTCTGCGTGGCAGGGGCCCACCCTGCTAAGTCAAGGCAGCCAGTGTTTATCCAGGGCCTGTTTTTATCTGCAAGCTCAGTTCAATCGGGCGACATTTACTGAGCGCCCCTCGGGTGCTGGGCACCATGCTAGGACCTGTGGTGGAATCAAGATAAAGGCCAGGTACCATTTATTGAATGGGTGACCCGTCACATGGCTCAGAATTTAAAAAGCAAAGAAAGGTTATGCAGTGGAAACTCTCCTTCCCCTGACCTTCAGCCACCCAGTTTCCCTCCCTAGAGATAACCAATGTTAATTGGTTACTTTTGTACCCTGCCAGAGGTTTTTCCTGCATACATAAACAGACCCATGTGTATATTTGCCACCCCTTGTTTAAACAAATAGCATGTGTGCACACCTTTCTTTTCTTTTTGGCCTCGCTGAGCAGCTTATGGGATTTTAGTTCCCCGACGAGGGATCGAACCCGGGGCCCCAGCAGTGAGAGCGCTGAGTCCTAACCACTGGACCGCCAGGGAATTCCCCGCCCATTTTTTCAATAACCATTTTATTAAGATATAATTCATGTAACATAAAGTTTACCCTTGTAAAGTGTACAAGTCAGTGGTTTTAGTATATTCACAAAGTTGTGCATCAGTCACCACTAATTCCAGAACATTTTCATCATCCCAGAAAGAAACCCTGCACCCGTGAGCAGTCACTCCCCATGCCCCCTTCCTTGGCCTCTGGAAACCAATAATCTACTTTCTGGCTCGATGAATTTCCCTGTTATAAATGCTGTGTTTGGCTGCTTTCCCTCTGCGTGATGTCTTCAAGGCTCATCCACATTATAGTATGTATCGGTACTTCATTCCTTTTCATGGCTGAATAATATTCCATCATGTTGCTATATCATCTTGTCTCTCGGTTGGTAGACATTTGGGTTGTTTCTGCTTTTCGGCTATTATGAATCACGCTGCTATAAACATTTTATTTATTTATTTATTTTTGCCTGCGCTGGGTCTTCGTTGCTGCGCGCGGGCTTTCTCTAGTTGTGGCGAGCGGGGGCTACTCTTTGGTGTGGTGCGTGGGCTTCTCATCACAGTGGCTTCTCTTGTTGCTGAGCACGGGCTCTAAGCGCATGGGCTTCAGTAGTTGTGGCTCGCTGGCTCTAGAGACCAGGTTCAGTAGTTGCAGTGCACGGGCTTGGTTGCTCCGAGGCATGTGGGATCTTCCCGGACCAGGGCCCCTGCATTGGCAGGCGGATTCTTAACCACTGCGCCACCAGGGAAGCCCTGCTATAAACGTTTGTGTACAAGTTTTCCTATGTACTTATGTTCTGAATTCTCTTGGGTAGGTAACTAGGAGTGGACTTGCTAGGTCACGTGATAACTGTACTCAGTCTTTGAAGCAGCTGCACCATTTTACATTCCCCTCAGCAGTGTGTGAAGGTTCCGATTTCTCCAGATCCTTGCCAGCTCTTATCTGCCTCTTTGATTATAGCCGTCACAATGGATGTGAAGCATCTCATGGCGGTTTGGGTTTGCATTTCCCTAATGACTTAGGATGTTAAGCATCTTTTCCTGTTTCTTGGCTATCTGTATACCTTCCTTGGAGAAATATCTATTCATGTCCTTGGCCAATTTTAAATTGGGTTGTCTTTGTTTTTTTTGGAGTTTAAGTTAGAGTTCTTTGCATATTCTGGATACTAGCCCCTTATCTGATAGGTAAATGATTTGCAAATATTTTCTTCCCTTCTGTGGATTGTTTTTTTACTTTCTTCATGGTGTCCCCTGAAGCACAAATGTTTTTAATTTTGGTAAAGTATAATTTATCTATATATTTTTTCTTTGTGGCTTCTGGCTTATAGTGTCATGACTAAGAAACCACTGCCTAAGCCAAGGTCACCAAGATTGACTCATATTCTCTTGTAATACTTTTATAGCTTTTAGCTTTTACATTTAGGTCTCTGATACATTTTGAATTTTTTGTATATGGTATGAAGTAGGGATCCAGCTTCCTTCTTTCACACGTGGATATCCAGTTGTTCTAACAAATACTTTTTGAAAAAAACTGTTCTTACCCCCATTGAATTGTCTTGGGACTCTTGCCAAAAATCAGTTGGCTATAAATGTTTCGGCTCATTTATGGACTCACAGTTCTATTCCAATGACCTATCTATCGACCTGTCTCCTTCTGCTAGTAACTGTCTTGATTACTGTAGCTTTGCAGTAAGTTTAAAAGCAGAAAGTATGAGTCCTTCAATTTTGTTCTTCTTTTTCAAGATTGTTTTGGCTTTGTTCTAGGTCCCTCAAATTTCCATATAAATTTTAGGATCAGCCGGTCAGTTTCTCTGAAAAAGGTGGCTGATTGTGTTGACTCTGCAGTTCGCTTTGGGGAGTATTGCCATTGTAACGATATTAAGTCTTCCG
>NW_006785619.1:1489022-1524228 GCF_000442215.2 Lipotes vexillifer
TCCGATCTATAAGCAGGAGATCTCTTTCAATTTATTTAGGCCTCCTAAGATATTTCATAATTTTCAGTGTGTAAGTCTTAAGTATTTTATCCTTGTTGATGCTGTTCTAAGTGGGTAGGCATACTTCTGCACCTTGCTTTTTTTCAGCTTAGCAATATACTTGGAGATCATTTCATACTGATGAGATCAGATTACTTCATTATATTCATATGTAACTCTCTTTTTCGGGGGCAGTCCTTGGCGGTCCAGCGGTTAGGGCTCTGTGCTTTCACTGCTGAGGGCTTGGATTCAGTTTCTGGCTGGGGAACGAAGATCCTGCAAGCTGCGCGCCATAGCCAAAAAAAAACATCCTCTGTTTCGGTGGCTTAGTTTTTCATTATATGGCTTATACCGTAATTTATTTAACCAGTTCTCTGTTGTTAGCATTTAGATTATTTCTTGTTTTTGGTAATACAAATAATGCTGCAGTATTTAATTTTGTACCTAGGTGCTTTGTACCTGTGCGAATAAATCTGGAGGGTAAATTCCTCAAAGTGTATTTACCCAATCAAAGAATTTTGATTGCTCTCCTCTAATACCAGCTTCCCTTTATCCTCACACTGCTTCGTTCTCACACGTCTGGTCACTTTCTGGGTGTTCCGATTCTGCCCTCCTTCCTCGCAGGCATGGATGTTGTGAAGGTTGGGGGTCCTGTCTACAGGATTGGAGTTGGGGGCGGAGCTGCCTCGTCCGTGCAGGCAAGTGCAAATAGCTCAGGTGCCAACTCCATGACATCTCTGGGCCCCATGCATGGGTGGGGTGTGAGCTCCCAGCCCCCCTGAGCTGAGATGTGCCATCTGTCCTCCCAGGTGCAGGGAGACAATGCCAGCGACCTGGACTTTGGGGCTGTGCAGCGGGGAGACCCGGAGATGGAACAGAAGATGAACCGTGTGATCCGGGCTTGCGTGGAGGCCCCCGGAGGAAACCCCATCTGCAGTCTTCATGACCAGGGTGCCGGTGGCAATGGTGAGAGGAGGGGTTGGGACGGAGGACCAGGCCTACCTGGTCTCCTGCCAGGTTCAGTTTGGGGAGAGGTATCGCGGATCTGCAACCAACCAGCTAGCTCTGGGCCCCACTCTGCACCCACTACATGTTCTGGACAGGCTCAGGGTTAGTTGCTGGAGAGGGTGCAGTAGCGGTTCAAACAGGGATGCACAGGATTAGGGGCTCCTTTGGAGGCTGGGAATGGCCTTTTGTTTGCCCGGTACTGACCAGGGCCAGATGAGAGCCTCTCCCGGAAACCCTCTCATCAGGCAACGTCCTGAAGGAGCTGAGTGACCCGGCCGGAGCCGTCATTTATACCAGCCGCTTCCAGGTGGGTCTCCTCCCTGAAGTCTGATTGTCTCCCTACCCCTGCCAGTCCCAGCCGGCCCCACCCATCTGTCCCCCACTCCCAGCAAGAACCTGAGACTTGGGAGTGCCCGCTGACCCTTCCCTTTCATCCTCCCCCATGGATATACAGCTCGGGGACCCGACCCTGAATGCCCTGGAAATCTGGGGGGCCGAGTACCAGGAGTCAAATGCACTTCTGCTGAGGCCCCCCGACCGGGACTTCCTGAGTCGTGTCAGCGCCCGGGAACGCTGCCCAGTTTGCTTTGTGGGCACCATCACGGGAGACAGGAGGGTGAGTTGGCTCAGGGAGTCGGTAACAGATGCTGTGCGTGGGCTTGAGCTGCCCAGGAGGGAGAGTGTCTCAGGAAAGAGACGAGAGCATGGGCGCCGTGGGGACCAGCGTGGGGCCGGGGGGCTCAACAGGAGAAGCCAAGTGGGGCGGACAGAGCACCTCTGCCCGGCTTTCCAGAAGTGTTTATTCCCTGCTGGTGGTCATAGTCTCATTCTCTCTGGGCGGTGTCCCTCTGGTCTACAGATAGTGCTGGTGGATGATCGGGAGTGTCCTATGGGAAGAGATGGCCAGGGGGATGCCCCCCCAACACCTCCCCCGACCCCTGTGGACCTGGATCTGGACTGGGTGCTGGGCAAGATGCCCCGGAAGGTATGTGGGGGGCGGGAGGTTTCTCCTTCTCTGGCCCAGCCCTTCAGACCATCGTCGGCCCTACGCGTGCTTTGTTACCTGTGTGCCCAGCACCTCCCCAGGCGCTCACACCACTGTTGCCACCTGTGTTGCAGGAGTTCTTCCTGCAGAGGAGTGTGCCCGTGCTGCGGCCCCTGGCCTTGCCCCCAGGGCTGAGCGTGCGCCAGGCCCTGGCACGCGTCCTCAGGCTGCCTGCGGTGGCCAGCAAGCGCTACCTCACCAGCAAGGTCTGCCCCGCACCCCTGCTCCACCCTCTCAGCCCTCTGCGCCCTTCCCTCTGCTCGCCCAGCCCGGGGGATGGCTGTGGGAGCCCGCCGGGCCCGAGGGGGACGTGGCAGGGGCAGGGCAGCTACCCCGATGGCCTGAGCCCCTGCTGTCCACCCCGAGTCTTGTTGTGTTCAGGGTGAGCCAGGCCTCCTCCCACCCCCTTGTCCCTGTCCCTTGGCCTCTTGCTAACTCCACCTGGTTCTGCAGGTGGACCGCTCCGTGGGCGGCCTGGTGGCACAGCAGCAGTGTGTGGGACCCCTGCAGACCCCGCTGGCAGACGTGGCGGTGGTGGCACTGAGTCACCAGGAGCTTGTAGGGGCTGCCACAGCCCTGGGAGAGCAGCCAGTCAAGAGCCTGCTGGACCCCAAGGTTGCTGCCCGGCTGGCCGTGGCCGAAGCCCTCACCAACCTGGTGTTTGCTCTGGTCACCGATATCCGGGTGAGTCCCCTGCAGCTTCTGCCCTGGATCCCCAGGCCTCTGGGACACAGACGCAACCACCGCCTGCTCACCCCTCTGTCCGCAGCCTCTCCACAGCGCCCTCCCTCCCTAACACGAGTCTCTGCCACTTCCCAGGACGTGAAATGCAGCGGGAACTGGATGTGGGCGGCCAAGCTCCAGGGGGAGGGCGCGGCTCTGGCCGATGCCTGTGGGGCTGTGGTGGCAGTGATGGCGGCCCTGGGTGTGGCAGTGGACGGTGGCAAGGACTCCCTCAGCATGGCCGCCCGGGTTGGCGCTGAGACCGTGCGGGCTCCTGGTGAGCTCTGGGCGCCCAAGGGCAAGGGGCGGGTCTGTGGGCCGGGCTGCGCCTCACTCTCCGCTGCTTGCTCTGCAGGGTCGCTGGTCATCTCAGCCTATGCTGTCTGTCCAGACATTACAGCCACTGTGACCCCAGACCTCAAGTGTCCCGGAGGGAGAGGTATGGGTTCTTCCCTCTCCTCGGTGCACTGTGGATTCACAGCCTGGTCCTTTGTCTGGGGTCTGCTTCGTGAGTGCTGGGCCCCCTCGTTCAGCACTGGGGCATGGTGCCTTCTGGGGCTGGTGGTCTGGGTGCCTCACCACGTCCTGGGAACTTCAGTGAGCACGGCGGGCGGGCTTCTCCTGAGCCAGCCATCTCCCCTCACCGCGCCCCTGTCTCCCCAGGCCACCTGCTCTACGTGCCTCTGAGTCCTGGGCGCCATCGGCTCGGGGGCACAGCTCTGGCCCAGTGCTTCTCCCAGCTCGGCGAGCAGCCTCCCGATCTGGACCTTCCTGAGAACTTGGTGCGAGCCTTCGGCATCACCCAGGGGCTGCTGAAAGGTGAGTGAGGC
Source organism: Lipotes vexillifer (assembly GCF_000442215.2). Lineage (NCBI taxonomy): Eukaryota > Metazoa > Chordata > Mammalia > Artiodactyla > Lipotidae > Lipotes > Lipotes vexillifer. Next base: position 1,492,668 of record NW_006785619.1, read on the forward strand.
CCTGGAGGAGACGGTGCCTGTGGCTGACACGGGGCAGGCACGTGCGGGGGGGCCAAGAGGGGTCTGATGCCCTTCTCTCTGGTTCTCTGAGCAAGCCCACACTCTCACCCCCGCCCCCTCCCGACTGTCAGAAGGGGGACGCGGCCGCCAGGTTTGGGTCCCAAGGCTGCCGAGCATTTTATTCCTTCCTCCAGACCGCCTCCTCTGCTCAGGCCACGATGTCAGTGACGGAGGTCTCATCACCTGCCTGCTAGAGATGGCCTTTGCTGGGAATTGTGGGATAGAGGTGGCCGTCCCTGCCCCTGGGGTCAATGGTGAGGAGCCTGAGGTCTAGGTTCCAGCCTGGGCTGCCTGCCCCATCCTGCAGACCCCATGTCCTATTAAAGAGTAGAGTGTCCCCAACTCCTTTTCCCCTGAGTCCCTTGCTGTCTTTTCTGACCACTGAGCCAGGTGGCACCTCTGAAACCTCCTGCAGACCCTGAGGCCACATCCTTGGTCCTGCTTTCCCAGGCCTCACCCCATCCCTGACCCCTGCCTTCGTTCCTTTAGCCATAGCCACCTGACTCCACCTCTGAGTCCCTGGCAATACCCTAGTCACCTTGACCCCTCTGTTACTCTCCCAGCGCTGCCTGTACTGTTCGCTGAGGAGCCAGGCTTGGTGCTGGAGGTGCAAGAGCCAGACCTGGCCCAAGTACTGACACGTTACCGGGAGGCTGGCCTCCACTGCCTGGAGCTGGGCCGCACGGGCAGCACCGGGCCCCACGCCATGGTGAGGAAGTGAGGAATGACAGGCCTGCAGAGGGAAGGTCGTGGTTTGCCTCTGCCAGCCTTGGAGGCGGCCCAACGTGGACATCTTTGCTCTCAGCCCCTGAAAGATCTGCCCCCCTCTCTAGGTCCGGGTATCAGTGAACGGGGCTGTCGTTCTGGAGGAGCCCGTTGGGCAGCTACGAGCCCTCTGGGAGGAGACCAGTTTCCAGCTGGATCGGCTGCAGGCAGAGCCCCACTGTGTGGCCCAGGAAGAAGAGGGGCTGAGGGAGCGGACGGGGCCCACCTACTGCCTGCCCCCCACCTTTCCCACAGCTTCCGTGTCTCATGAGCCTGGTGAGGAAATGTGTGTAGTGGCTTGGCTGCCCGGGCACTTTGGGGAGGAGCCCAAGGCTTGGATGTGGAGGCCTGCCCTGGACAAGGTGTCTGGGGCGCTGGGGTGTGGAAGTAACCCTCTGGCACAAGGACACTCCTCCCCCCAGGTGGTCCCGCCCCCCGAGTTGCCATCTTTCGAGAAGAAGGCAGTAACGGAGACCGGGAGATGGCCGATGCCTTCCACTTGGCTGGGTTTGAGGTGAGCAGGTTGCGTGGCCGAGCTGGGGCTGGGCTTTGGGCCATGGGCCCTCTGACACTTGCCCTCCCCCTCCTGCCAGGTGTGGGATGTGACCATGCAGGACCTCTGCTCTGGAGCAGTCAGGCTGGACACGTTCCAAGGCGTGGCCTTCGTGGGCGGCTTCAGCTACGCGGACGTCCTGGGCTCTGCCAAAGGTGGGTGTGCAGCCCTGCCCACTCGCTCTCCGCACGTTCCTGAAGAGCTGCCTTAGCCCCCTTCTCCCTTGACTGAGAACTGGCCTCTCGCCTCCATGAAGCTGGCTGGGGAGCGTGAGTGCATTCATTCTGGGCCAGCCGCCAGCAGGCCTGCAGGTAGCCTTTTTTTTCATTCATTCATTCATTCATTGACTGCATTGAGTCTTCGTTGCTGCACGCGGGCTTTCTCTAGTTGAAGCGAACGGGGGCTACTCTTCATTGCACTGCGCAGGCTTCTCGTTGTGGTGGCTTCTCTTGTTGCGGAGCACGGGCTCTAGGCACGCGGGCTTCAGTAGTTGTGGCTCGCGGGCTCTAGAGCGCAGGGTCAGTAGTTGTGGCACACGGGCTTAGTTGCTCCGTGGCATGTGGGATCTTCCCGGACCAGGGCTCGAACCTGTGTCCCCTGCATTGGCAGGCGGATTCTTAACCACTGCACCACCAGGGAAGCCCTCTGCAGGTAGCTTGTGAGGCAGGTGGGCTGGGTGGCACCGTGCCAAGCCCGGGGGCATGTGCCCTGTCAGAAGCGGCAGCTGCTACTCAGCTCCAGCAGGCTGTCCTGTCGGAAAGCAGGCTCGGCACAACCAGATCTTTCTGTTTTTCAAGACAAGCCAGAAATCCTGATTAAATGTTAGGCAACTGAATAAAAATTTTGAAAATGCTCTGCTGCCTAAGCAGAAAACTCGTCATGGGCCATCTCAGGCCCAGGAGTTGGCAACATCTGTTTCTATCAGTTAAACCTGCTTTTTTTCCCTGGCGTTTGCCCTGAGCTCTGCAAAGCAGGGAGGTCCTGGGCGAGTGTAATGGGGCACGCTGAGATGGAAAGGCGACGGTCCCCCCTCATTCCGGTGCTCACCGCAGCCTCCTGTTCCCTCCTAGGGTGGGCAGCCGCTGTGACCTTTAACCCCCAGGCCGGGGCTGAGCTGAGGCGCTTCCGGCAGCGGCCAGACACCTTCAGCCTCGGCGTGTGTAACGGCTGCCAGCTGCTGGCCCTGCTGGGCTGGGTGGGAGGCAGTCCTGGTGACGAGGTGGCAGAGATGGGCCACGAGTCCTGGCCAGCCCGGCCCGGCCTCCTGCTGTGCCACAACCGGTCTGGGCGCTTCGAGTCGCGCTGGGCCAGCGTGCGAGTGGGGGCTGGGCCGGCCCTGATGCTGCGAGGGATGGAGGGTGCCGTGCTGCCCGTGTGGAGCGCCCACGGGGAAGGTCAGCCTCCGGGGAGGCGGGAGAGCCTGAGGGCAAGGGTGGGGGAGGACGCCAGGGAGCTCTGCTCTCATGTGCCTCTTCCCTCGCCCCTCCTTCTGCCCCAGGTTATATGGCATTTTCTTCCCCGGAACTCCAAGCCCAGATGGAGGCCAGGGGCTTGGCTCCGCTGCATTGGGCAGACGATGATGGCAACCCCACGGAACAGTACCCCCTGAATCCCAACGGGTCCCCAGGGGGCATGGCTGGCATCTGCTCCCCTGATGGCCGCCACCTGGCTCTCATGCCTCACCCTGAGCGGTCTGTGAGGCCTTGGCAGTGGGCGTGGCGACCCCCTCCATTTGACACTATGACCACCTCCCCCTGGCTCCAGCTCTTCATCAATGCCCGAAACTGGACCCGGGAAGGAGGCTGCTGAGCAGGCCGGGGAGACTCCCCTGGGCCCCGTGGTTTTCACCCACGGTGTCTTTAGAAGTACCTCATATTATTTCTGTGTGTCTTGGACAGACGAGGACCAAAATGCCCAAAAAAACCTTGGCTAATTTTATGAATCTGTCTATGCCTTACGCTGTTGGATCTGTTTTCAGTTCTGTTCTAACACGTTTTGTCCTTTGTGGGCCCGGGAAGCAACATGCAGTTCAGAGAAAAGAGGCTGCGGTGGGAAGTTAGGATGCCTGGGGGGAGGGGGTTCCATCGCCCCGCTTCGCTGCACCACATCACTTACGTCACTTATCTGAGCTCGGAGGGATGTCCTATGCCCCCCTTCCTCGTCGGGCTTTAAGGGGATGGGGGCGGACAAAAGCAGGCAACTCAGGACCTCAGCATGCTCATCTGGAAAACAGCAGAAGCTTTCTGGATTCTTCTTTCTATTTTTATTTTATTTTTTAAACTTTTAAGTAGAGAATTTCAATTAAATTGGCACAGTTAAGACCAAAAAGATAAAATGGACATTGTCAGTGTATCTTCACCCTTGCTTTAACAGGCAAATGAACACAACTTGAAACACAGGTGAATTTTGCTTGTCTGTGAGACAGTGAAGGGAGCTTCTCAGTATTTAAATATATTAATATAACCAGTTATAGAAATCTAAATCTAAAACCAATCTCCTATAGGGTTTGAGAAGGCATTCGCCATATCCCTGAAAAGTTTAACATTCCTTATTCAAGTTTAATCATCTCTTTAGAAGGGGAAAACAGTGATAGTACTTGTTGAACCAGAATTACTATCAAAATTCAAAAAGCTGACCATATTCATTTAGCCACAAGCCAATCTTATTCAAATCAGGACAGAAATATTACCTCAGCCATTCATGATCTGAATTCTAGTGTATGAGATCAATTTAAATATGGTACACATAAAAAGTCATGAGACATTTGTTTCATAATAAATAAGGCAGTGGCCAACTATTACTCATTAGTAGCCTTTTTGAGATAAGCTATCAAGTCTGCCCTTTCTCCCTTCTTTTTAACGCCAGCGAAGATCATTTTTGTTCCAGGGATGTACTTCTTGGGATTCTCCAAATACTCCATCAGCATCTCCTCTCCCCAGAGGTGATGCCTTCGTTCTTGTTGGCATCTGTGTAAGAGAATCCGACAGCCTGTCCTGTCTTTCGCCCAAACAGACCACGGAGATTTAGCCCGGTCTTGTGCTTGCCTCCCTTTTCCACAGTATGGTACTGGGCACACTTCTGAACAGATTCTTCTTTTTAAATGCAGCGCTGTGCTAAGTGTAAGCAGTTGTTGGCAGCTTCTGTGACAGTGTCTCCAGCTGAGTCATAGGACTGCCCTGGTGCTGGCCTCTGAACTCAATATTCCTGATCTTTGCTTCTCCTAGTTTAGCAGCTCCCTTATCCCTAGCACTGAGCCTTTAGTATGCATTTATTCTTTCATTCATTCATTCATTCATTCCATTAATTTTCGATGGTTTGCTACAGTGCCAAGCACTGTCGCTGCCACCAGGGAGTTTATGGTCTAATAGGCTTTAAAATAATATCTGTGGGACTTCCTGGTGGTGCAGTGGTTAAGAATCCGCCTGCCAATGCAGGGAACATGGGTTCGAGCCCTAGTCCAGGAAGATCCCATATGCCGTGGAACAACTAAGCCCGTGTGCCACAACTACTGAGCCTGTGCTCTAGAGCCCACAAGCCACAACTACTGAGCCTGTGTGCCACAACTACTGAAGCCCACGCACCTAGAGCCCGTGCTCCACAACGAAGACCCAACACAGCCAAAAATAAATAAAATAAATTAAAAAAAAAAAATCCGCCTGCCAATGCAGGGGACACGGGTTTGAGCCCTGGTCCAGGAAGATCCCACATGCCGCGGAGCAACTAAGCCCATGCACCACAACTACTGAGCCTGTGCTCTAGAGCCCGTGAGCCACAACTACTGAAGCCCACGTGCCTAGAGCCTGGGCTCCGCAACGAGAAGCCACCGCAATGAGAAGCTCACACACCGCAACGAGGAGTAGCCCCTGCTCTCCACAACTAGAGAAAGCCTGTGCGCAACAACAAAGACCCAATGCAGCCATAAATAAATAAATAATAAAAAATAAAATAATATCTATGTGATATATATATATATATATATATATATATACACACACACACACACACACACACGGAATAGTATTCAGCCACAAGAAAGAAGGAAATCCTGCTGTGTGCGACAACACGGATGGACCTTGAAGGCATTATGCTCAGTGAAGTAAGTCAGACAGAGAAAGACAAGTACTATATGATCTCACTTATATGTACAATCTAAAAAAAGCTGAACTCAGAAACAGAGACTAGAATGGTGGATGGGGGAAAGGGGGATGTTGGTCAAAGGGTACAAACTTCCAGATATTAGATGAGCAAGCTCTGGGGATCTAAGGTACAGCATGGTGATTATAGCCAATGATACTGTATCACATACTTGAAAGTTGCTACCAGAGTAGATCTGAAATGTTCTTACCAGGAAAAAGAAGTAGGAATTATGCGATGTGATGCAGGTGTAAGGTGTGATGCAGGTGTACGGTATGATGGTAATCACTTGCTAGTGTATCAGATCAACACTTTGTACACCTTAAACTCACATAACGTTATATGTCAACTATATCTCAATAAAGCTGAAAAAAAAATAGTATCTGTATATGGCACCTACCATGAACCAAGCATATGCTAGGCATTTTATATGTGACTAAATTATTTTTCATAAGAGTTCAGCAAAGTACTTGATAGCCCCCCTCCCTTTTTAAAACAAAGGAAGAATTAAGGTTAAATAAATTGCAGCATTTGCTTCCTACTGCCCTGCAATCACATTTCCGGAGGCAGCATTGTCAGGACTTCTTGCTGACAGCTGTCCTTGCTCCCTTTGCTCACAGGAGTGTGTGTAAAGGCCACTTCCTTGTGACCGCTGTGACTGTCCTGTCGTACAGCTCAAGTCAGTTTGCCCCCTGAATAGCTCAACATCTTGGTTAAAGAAATTTCCCTGAGAATGGAGACGACTCTCAGATCCCTGAGGGCGGGCTGAGCGGTGCACTCCTAGTAGAGTAGCCTAAGGAGAGACTGATGAGACAGTGTTGAATCACGGCTATGGAGAAAATAACTTTCAGGTCTTTTTCTCATTGCTTTGCAAACTGACCTACCCTGAGCAGTCTGTGGGAGTAGGGGTCATTTTTGGCATTTCAGTATTCCTCCCTGATGCTAGGAAGCCGTGTGTGTGTGTGTGTGTGTGTGTGTACATAAAATATAGGTAATCTCAAATGCACAATTTTGAGGGCTGATACCAAGTCTTGGATGTCAGGTTTACAAGCGCTTGACGCAAAAGTAGAAGGATAGTATGTGAGGTACCCTGCTGATTGGCTGTGATCGGTAAATTCATGCCTTTTGGAGTTGGAGCGGTTTCTGGTTTAGATTACCCTGGCCAAGCAAGACCCACCCTCGGACACTACCAAAACCAAGTCAGCTCAGCTTCTGTTTTTATCCAGAAGCCTCACAACCCTGTCCTTGCTGGTCCCAACCCAGCTTCTATCTCCCCACCTCTCCCAAAAGCCGTCTAGCAAACTACCAGCTAGCTCTTTTCTGCCTCTCTTTACCTTCCCAGGAAACCAACTGCTCTGAAAGGCACTCCACAGCCCCTCCATGTGGTGGCGTTTATTCTCAAACCTCATCTCACCTTCCTCCGGCCAGGGAGCTGGGGTTTGGGTCCTCTCTGTACCACTCCCAGATTATTCTCCACCCCCTTCGAAGAAAATCTTGCCCATTTTAGGTTCATGCCATTCTATATCACCTTCACCCCCTACTTTGTGTTCTGCTGACTTCCCCATCACTCCCTGTGGAAGGGGATGCCAGCTGTTCCCCAGTATCTGATTCCCCTTTCTAGAAATAGGACCCTCCAGTATTTTAGCAGGGATTGTGGCTGCCCAAAATAAAGATGACATCTCCCAGTGTCCCTTACAGCTGTGACTAAATTCTGTTTTGTTTCTGGCCATGCCACGTGGCATGTGAGATCTTAGTTCCCTGACCAGGGATTGAACCTGTGACCCCTGCAGTAGAAGCATGGAGTCCTAACCACTGGACCACCAGGGAATTCCCTGTGACTAAATTCTGATTGGTAGGAGAGAAAATGATGTATACAACTTCCACGTGTTCTTAAAGGAAGGGGTGCAACCTGAACTTTTTTCCAGTGACTTCCTCCATTCTACCTCGGCCATGGAATTTTGTCATCACCCAGATGTGCTTCATTTCCACACTCACTCAAGCACCCTATCTCTGACCATAACCTCCCTTCCTTCCATCATCATTTTCCTCTTCAGTACTCGGATCTCAAAGTCATCAGGACCTCCAGCTCAATCACATCTTTCCCCCAATCCATTTCTTCTCTCTTTTTCCCTCCTTATCCAACTTCCAGTAACAGCTTTTCCAGTGCCCTTCAACTTGACCCAGTATCTTTTCATCATTCCCATTTGACAAAATCCCAACCCATCAGCTTTCCCAGAGAAAGCCAGACAACAGGGCAGATTGTCCCATTGGAAATTCAGCATTACCCTCCTATGGGGGAAACGGGGAATCGGAATGAGAAACAGAGACCAAAGGTAATGAGAGAGGGCACCCAAGTGGAGCAATGATAATAATGTACCGTGAACAGAAGGAGTATGGTGACCTCAGCTCACTACACCTGAGGTCTGAAACAAGACCATTAACGATAATGTCCAAACCTAAGTCTTGTCTTTTTTTTGGGTCTCATCAGTCAACAGCTCTCTGACCAAATTCTTTGTCAGATACTGGAGGCTCCTACGGTAGCATCACACACCTCCTTTTCTAGCCCAAGTCACTGCTGTAATTTCTTTTTCAGCATTGCAATCTTTTGTTGTTGTTTTGTTTTGTTTACCACTGCAATCTTACATTGAACGATGTGTTTCTTTGCTCAACGAGTCGTCTCCTCAGTAGAGTGTAAACTCCATGAGAGCAGGAACTCCATTTCTGCCCTCCACTGTATCCTACCACCTAGCATGGTGCCTGTCACCTACAAGGTGCTCAATAAATATATGTTGAACAAATGAATAAATGTGAATGTTAAAGTTAGTAAAGGTTGATACACATTTTTTTCCTTAATAGAAGAGTGAACTTAGTGAATTGGACTTATGGGTGGCTTTGCTTTGCAAGTCCTCAAGCATTTCCCTTTTTTACTTCATTCCTCCAGTCATTCAAAGTTGCAAGCTCTTGTCCTCATGTCAAATGAAGGACAGTGTATGCATGTGTTGGGGCGGGTGGGGTGGGGTGTGGAGAGACAGGGAGAACCAGTAAGTCTTGTCTCTGTCTTAACACCTGCCTGGCAGCCAACAGGGCCTTCAATTTCACAGAAAAAGACACGGCACTGAACTGAGCATGCGTTCATCCCTTTCAGCCTGATACGTGCTGGAAGGAGGGCTCCAGGAGGGCCGGGCACAGTGTGGGTGACGTGTGTGCAGGGGTCCAGATGGGACCCCTGGAGAAGGCCACTTTCTCCAGAGAGGCTCCCAGGCTCTCTAACAGGTCAGCGCACCCCTGGGCGTCCCTCCAAATAGCACCTGGGACACCCCGCCCAAACCCAGGTGCGGACAACAGGGGTAGAAAGGAAAAAAGGAGGTGGACGCCAGACAGTTGTGAGCCTGTGGGAGGAGGGTGTCCCCCAAAGCAGCTGAGCCTTCAGAGGCCCCGGGGTCCCACAAGCTGTATTTATTTCCCCAGCACCTTCTGCATTCAAGACCCTGGGGCGGAAATCAAAGAAATCCTCAGCCTGTCATTAGACAATTGGGAGCAGCAAACAGCCAGATGGTGGAGCCTCAGGCACTGCTGCGGTGGGGCCTGGGTTAGAGACTTCTCTTGGGCTTCAGGAAAGACCTTCCTATGTGAGCAGTCCACTAGGAGTGCCAGCGACTGTGGGCCGTTTTCCCCCAGGACGGGTGGCTTTGTGCAGCTTCCTCTGTCTGCTCAGGCTGGAGGAGAAGCCCGTGGCTAGAGAATGGGACAAAGGGTGTGAAACAGGGAGCCCCGCCCCATCTGTCACTCAGGTAAGAAAACTGTCAAGGGCCTCCTCCCTGGGCAGGTGCACACACAGTGGGAGAGGGCCGTGAAGCAGACAATTTCAATGAAACATCTTTAAGAGGGAGCTCAGGGTACAGGTGGGAGCTCACAGCAGGGGATGCAGCCCAGACTCTCTGGATCAGGGAAGGATTCCCGGGATTAGCTGACACCTGAGGGATGACTAGCGGCTGGTCACAGGAGAGGGGAGGGAGGGAAAGCCGAAGATATGTGCAAAGCCTCAGAGGTGAGCAATAAAGCGAGTTAAGGAACTGAACAAAGATGAGTCTGTCTGGAACATTAAGTACAATGGGAAACAGAACAGACACAGTTAAAGGCCTAACAGAGCATGTCAAGGAATCTGGATTTTATCCTAAGAGCAATGGGAAACCACCCAAATGGGTTTATATTAGGGAGAGACACAATCACTCCAGCTGCAGAGGAGGAAGGCAGGAGAGGATATGGGGAGTCCCATAAGAGGGCTTTGCACGCTCCAGACAGAAGCAGTGCTGGCCAGGACTAGGGTGGCGGCGGTGGAGATGGAGAGGGATGAAAGGACTCAAGAGATGTCAGGAGGGGCTTCCCTGGTGGCGCAGTGGTTCAGAATCTGCCTGCCAATGCAGGGGACACGGGTTCGAGCCCTAGTCCGGGAAGATCCCACATGCCGCGGAGAAACTGAGCCCGTGTGCCGCAACTGCTGAGCCTGCGCTCTAGAGCCCTCGAGCCACAACTCCTGAAGCCCACGCGCCTAGAGCCCGTGCTCCACAACAAGAAAAGCCACAGCAATGAGAAGCCTGCACACCGCAACAAAGAGTATCCCCCGCTCGCCGCAACTAGAGAAAGCCCACGTGCAGCAACGAAGACCCAATGCAGCCAAAAATAAATAAATTTCTAAAAAAAAAAAAGAAGAGACATCAGGAGGTAGAATCACCAGGCACTGGATGTGGAGGGAGGAGAGAGAGGAGCTGATGATGAAGCCCAGACTTTTTGCTTGGACCACTGGGTAGGTGATAATTTCATTAACTGTGATAGGAACATGGGAGATGGCACATATATGGGAGGAAGATGATGTGCTCTGCTTAGGATGTGTTGAGTTTGAGGGGTCGGTGGGACACAAAAATGGAGATGCCCCCCAGGTAGTCAGAAGAGATCTGGGATGGAGATGAAGGTTTGGGAGGCACTGGTCTATGTGTGGGGAAGGTGATCTGGGAGGAGTGAGTAGAGCCTGGTAACCCAACATTGAAGGGGTTGGCAGCAAAAGAGGAGGCTGAGAAGGAATGGCACCACTAACCTTACAGTCTAACCAGCTGAGTGGCTTCCCACTGCCCAAGTCACTGGAGCATCCTGGGATGCGCCTGGGAAGGTATCCAGGGCAACAGAAGGGACTAGGGAGTCAGCCTGTTCTCCTCACCACTGAGTCCTAGCTCTGCTGACCCCACCTTCACAGCGAGGCAAACCCTTCTCTCCCCTAGATCCTTTCCCAAGGTAGTACAGACAGCCCTCCCCACTCCCAAACACCTCTCCTGCATCAGGTTACAAGGAAATGGCTTGGCTAAACAAAGCAGGTGAAAAGAGCTAAATTATGTGGCACTTTGGAGGCTGCGGATTCCCAATGGCACCTTATAGGAGGTTCCAAGGGAAGGAACAGGGGGCATCCCCACTGGGTTAAGGACACAAGGATCCTGGCCTGGGTCACAGCCCGGGGAAACCTCTCCTTACCCTTGAGGATGTGATGGGCATCCCCCTCTCCATGAGGACCCATCAGATTATGAAACGCAGTGATGGGACCAACCCCCAAGCCCCTCACCCCCACCTCCCTCAGACTCTAAGCAGGTCACCAGGGGGATGTTCACCACCACACACCACCTCTCCCATGTGACCACGTCCAAGTTGCCTCCTCCTCCCACTTCTGGAATAAATGCTGAGAAACAGGTGTGAGATGCAGGAGGGCAGGCTAAGGAGTGAACACTGGGAGTTGCCAGAACTTAGTCGGAAGAATACGTAACTCATTCTGAGGGTGGTGGGGACGTGTGTAGCTCTCTAGCTCCAGACACAGGGGCCTTATGAAGAAATGGTACAGAGCACTGACATACGGCGCAGGCATCCCTGCTTTGCTGGCCAATGATAATCCCATAGTGAAAAACGATGTATCGCAGAATTCCACTGTTGGCGAGTGGGGGACAGAGGGTAAAGTGCCCAAATTGTGACCTGGGGGCAGGAACAGAAGCCCTCTCTCCTCTTTGCCCTATCCACAATCAAACCCTTCATCAGAAGCCCTATTTCTGTCATTGGTGTCTCCGTTCCTCTTGGCAAAGTCTCCACCTTTGAACCTGCTCTTTCTGCTCCATACTTTGTGGATCATCCATATTATTACTGCCCCTGCTTTCTGCTTATCTGGCTTCATCTCCTCCTCTCCTACCTCTACCAGCTTAGTGCAGACCCTCAGCACCCCAAACTTGGGATATTACAATGACCTCTTCTATTTCACCCCTAACTGGTCTAACACCAACTGGATGTACTATAATACAATTCTGGTATATACACACACACACACACACAATTACCAATTGTGTATATGTATATATATATACACACACACACACACACACACACAACACACATACATATATATATACACATCAATATATGTATATATATATATACCAATTTTTTTATGTTCAAATCCACTTTTATTAAAATTATTTGGCAATTCTGGCAGCAGTATAAAGTCTTTGACCACTGGACACATTAGACATGAGTTTATAATTTTGGTTTGTTGTGGGTTTGGGTACATGTACTTTTCTAAATCTTCTGCCCTTCATTTCATCACCAAATGGCAAAGTGCCTTAAGTTTCTCTATCTGAAATACCCTATTATTTATAAAACAGAAATTTGTAAAATAAGATTGAAAAAATAAAATGCACAGATTCAAAAAATTATCTTCAAATATTAAAAACATACAAAGTATACTGAAGACATCTACGTTTAGTCCAATATATGTGTGTATATATATATATATATATATATATATATATACACCAATTTACACACACACAGAGTTTTTAAAGGTTATACTCCATTTACAATTTTGTTTTTTAATTTTGATAACTGTATTTAAATAGTTTTTCTTTGTATTCCTATATATTTTATTTTTTTGTAATGGTTATATTTCCCTGTACATATTATCCTTGTTGCTTATCCATTTAATTTAATTAATTTATTTATTTTTGGCCACACAGCATGTGGGATCTTAATTCCCAGACCAGGGATTGAACCCACACCCCCTGCAGTGGAAGCGCGGAGTCTTAACTACTGGACCGCCAGGGAAGTCCCCTATATATTTTATCTCATGAATTTAAGAACATTATTCTGAGTGGGGGAGGGGGTCCATGGGCTTCACCATACTGCCAAGGGGGTGTATGGAAGCAAAAAAGTTAAAAACCCTGCTTGGTAGAAATATATATTGTCCTTACTCTTCCCAAAGGGATGCTTGACTTTGTGCACTGAGTTACCTCTCCGGTCCAAGTCCATCACTTCCACCTCTTGGTGCCCTCAAAGGTGATGGGGTGGGGGAGGTGGGAGCTCTGAGAAAACTGTCCCCAAAGCGAAAAAACTGCATCAACTGCATGAAGGGCACTGGAAGAGGGAAAGTCCCAGGGGTACAGATTCAATCAGTTGCAGGCCTACCTCAAACCAGTACGTTGAGAGCTGGACACACCCTCACACCCTCTTGAGAAACGTAGCTTCGGGCCATCTCAGCCTTCTGAGATCTCTCCCATGATACTGGCCATCCTAGCCACAGCCAGCTGGACAAGGAAGGGATCTCATCCGTGTCTGGCTAGTGGCCAGGCAGGAGAGCTGGCCAAATAGGTACTTTCAGATTGGATGGTGACTAACTGACCCAATTTGATCCTGTCTCTTGGGAAGTTTGAACTTGAACACGCTGGGGGAGTCAGCGGTTGGGAAGGCCAGAAGAAGTGACAGACACAGAGAAAAAGGTGAAAGGTGAGGGAGAGGAAAGTGGAGTCAAGACCAGGAACTTGCCAAGCTAGGGTTTCCTTCCACCCCACTCTCCCAGAGGAGGTCCCACCCTGCACCTCTGTCACTTCCTGGAGGTCTGCTTCCTACCATCTGGAAGAGCCCACCTAACCTGTGCCCCAAGAGCTCCAGAACGGTGGAGGGCCAGGCATCCCGAGATGCACAAGAGGCTCACAGCAGAGCATGACGCCTAATGTGCCAGAGACACAAAATGAGGAAGCTGGGGGGATTCTCCTCAGTGTCCCTAATCTAGTCTGACCTCCTCCTGGCCCATGAATAGGCCCTCACCGCTTGTGCCCGGTGCCAGGGCCCTGTTAATTTCTATGTCCTTGCAGGTCCCTTTCCAAGGGTTCCCTACCTGCTTGACTGCTCACCAAGCAGCCAGAGCCAGTATTGCCAGAGGGGGCCAGGTGGGAGCAGAATGCAAACCAGCAGAAATGCGGAGGGAGGGATAGAGAGGTACATCACCCCCTACGTGAGGGAGGCAGCATGGGGTTGACCCCTGTGACCTGGCTCCCTTGGTTCCCCATGTCCAGGCGCCTTCTCTCCCTTGGGGGTCTATAACACACCCCTCTTCTTTCTAATTGCTCATGGATCAAACTTAGTCCACTCTCTTTGCCCCGAAACAGATGCAATTCAACTACATCCGTACTTCCTTTACTCCTAACAATGTTTTAGAGTTGAGGAAATGAAGCTCCGAGAGAAGTCTGATGCTGGCTGTCAGCAGTGAAGGGTCCACGCTCCTCAGCACACCCTGACCGTGGCCAACCCTCCAGCCTCACAGCTCCCTGCCATCCATTCCCCAGGGCACCCTCGCCAAACCGATATACTTACACTCCCCAAAACAGGGCCCTCTCATTTCCCAGTCTTTGCTCCCGACGTTCCCCTTGGCTAGAATACCCCTAGGTTGCCCTGGTGAATTCTGAGTCAACCTTTAAGACTCAGAGTGTCCTCTACTGTTCTTAGTATACTCCTGGTGAGGCAGGGGCTCTGTCCTAATAGCCTTTATATCTCCAGCCTTTTGCTTAAGGCCTGGTAAGGTGAGGGACCAAAGAATATGTGCCCCTTGGTCCCACTGTCACAAAATTATTACGGTCCAGAGGTATGATCGGCACTTGGAACCCAATGGGTAGACAGGCTGGGACCTGACCTTTTGCTGCAGTGCTGCAATGCTTGCACCTGGACACACCTCTCCTCCGGCAACCAAATACAAAGAAACGGTATGGGACTAAAAATAACTATGTGTGCATGCACAGTTGGGGTAAATTCTGGACTAAAGATACAAAGAGACCAAAAAACCCAACTGCCACTTTTGAGCCTGGAGCAAAAGCAGGGGGTGGCAGGGCCTTGGCTTCTATGACTTCATCTAGACTAACTGTGGCATACCCTGCCTTTCGGTCTCCCATTTCTAGAAAACTGCTCCCATCAGTAAACCATTCGACCTTAGGGCTGTCAAGAGGCTCATCTAGAATATCAGGCCTGCTGGAGTAAGTAAGTTTGTTCTCTGGTCTCTACACACTGGTGCAGTAAGTCTCCACTCTCCACTGCTGGGTTCAGGGTTTGGCACACCTTTAAGGTAATGTCGGGGGTGTCCATTAGGAGGGACAGATATCTTGTTAACCTTCCTCTAGTCAACCAATGATGTCCTTTGACCTCCAGCACAGACTGTACCTGATGAGGGGTCAACACATCTAAGTGTTGTCCCAGGGTGAGCTTGGAAGCCTCATTAAACAACAGGGCTGCAGCTGCTACTGCCCGCAGGCAGCGTGGCCATCCCAGGCCCACTGAGTCCAGTTGTTTTGAAAAGAAAGCCACTGGTCTCTGATCTGGTCCCAGCTTTTGGGTCAGGACTCTTGGTGCTCTCCCTAACCTCTTGTGAACGTATAGGGTGAAGGGCTTGTCCAAACGTGGAAGCCCCCGTGCTGGTACTCTGATCAACTCAGGCTTTAGAGTCTCAAAGACCTGCTGGCAGTCCTTATTCCATTGAAGGCATTCCCTTTCTCCTCC
This sequence comes from Lipotes vexillifer, assembly GCF_000442215.2. Classification (NCBI taxonomy): domain Eukaryota; kingdom Metazoa; phylum Chordata; class Mammalia; order Artiodactyla; family Lipotidae; genus Lipotes; species Lipotes vexillifer. The sequence goes on from NW_006785619.1 coordinate 1,508,026, forward strand.
CTTTAGAGCGTCACGTAGAGGTTTTGCTACAAGGCCATAATTTGGAATCCAGATACGACGGAACCCAGCCATCCGGAGAAAGCCTCGGAGTTGCCTCTTTGTGGTTGGAGACGGTAATGCACTAATTGCTATTTTTCGATCTATGGCCAGGACTCATGCCCCTGGGGTCAAAACAAATCCTAAATATTGAACCCCTTGCTATGAGATCTGAGCCTTGGTTGGAGAGACTTTACATCCTCTTTTCGCCAGAAAATTTAGGACCCTAACAGTATTTTGATCTGAATCTTGTTTGGTTTCACTACTTATCAATAACTCATCAACATACTGTAACAGAGTTCCCTTCTCAAGGCTCAGTTCCTCCAGTTCCCTTGCAACGCATTTCCAAAAAGATGGGGGCTGTCCCAAAAACCCTGCGGACGCACCATCCATGTATATTGGGTAACCTCCAGGGGGTCAGGGTCCCTCCATTCAAAGGCAAAAAGGTATTGAGAGTCCGGGTGTAGGGGAATACAGAAAAATGCATATTTGAGGTCCAAAACAGAGAAATACTGGGCGCTCCCTGACACCTGGGTGAGGAGGGTGTGTGTATGGGTTTGGCACCAGAGGGTGAATAGGGGTGACTCCCACATTCATGACTCTTGCACAAATCTACACTCTCCGTTAGGCTTCTGAACGTGGAGGATCAGGGCGGTGCAAGGCGATTGGCAGAGCCTAATGAGTTTGTGTTTTAGGTTGGATTCCCCTCAGGGCCTCAGGCTTTAAAGGATATTATCTCTTCCAGGGGTATTTTTCCCCAGGCCTTAACCTTCTTTTTATTTGGGGAACACATTTTGCCCTTCCTGGCACCGAGGTATCCCAAACTGCAGGATCTACTTGTTCTCTAATTTCTTGAGGGATGTCTTGGGGAATATTTTGATGCCCAACAGGTAGGTCATCTGGGGCTACTAATAGATGCACTCTCTGTTCGAATTCTTTACCTCCTTGGACTTCACCCTGTCCTAAGAATACACTAGCTTCTAACTTATTTAGCAAATCTCTCCTGAGGAGAGGAACAGGGCATTCTGGCATGTACAAAAATGAGTAATAATAACGGACCCGATTCCGCAGGCAAGGGGAGATGTAAATCGCCTTACCTTTAGCTGTCCATCAACTCCTGTCACAGTACAGTCATGGTTGGAGAAGGGGCCGGCTGGCCAAGTCAGAACAGAGCAGGCAGCTCCAGTGTCTACAAGAAATTCAGTTCTCCTACCTGCCACATGGAGGGTGACCCAAGGCTCCATTGGAGAAATGAGGATGGATCGAGTGGGATCTGGAGCTGGGCAGGCGATCGATCGGGCCGTCAGTCAGTGTGTGGGAATTTCTCATCTGAGAGATTCACAAGGAACTGGGGCCAGTGGGGTTTGCCCCTCGGACGTCCCACAGGAGGGCGCTCAGGGCATTCCCCCTTCCAGTCCCCCTCCTTCAGACAAAAGGCACACTGGTTTGGGCCCAGGTGGTTTCTTGGTGGTCTGTCCCGCCTTCTCGTCCCTCCAGGGTCCCCTCAAGGTGGTGGGTGGATCCGAGCAGCCAAAAGCTGCAGTTTTCTTTATTAGCCTCTCATCCTTATTGGCCCTCCTCCGTTAAGTCTCAGTTGTTCTAGACCTTGAAGGCCTCCTCTACCAGGGTTGACAATGGCATTTGGGGCCCAGCCTCAAGCTTTTGTAATTTTCTCTAGATATCAGGAGTAGCCTGGGCGATAAAATGTATGGCCGACAGTGTCCTCCCTTCTGCAGACTCAGGGTCTGTATTGGTGTCCTTCCTGAATGCCTCTGTCAGCCGGCTCAGGACGACTGCCAGGTTTTCATCTTTTTCCTGTGTGACCTCTCAGACCTTATCATAATTTACAGGCTTCACCATACACCTTTTCATTCCTTCTGATAAACGAGTAATATAATGTGTCATCCTAGCCTGGCCTACACGGTATTCATAGTCCCAGTGTGGGTCATGTTCTGGGATTGCATCCCCATCCACCTGATAAATCTGGTGGTGTGGATTGGTGGCCAGTAGGCCGTCTCCGTGTTCCCTGGACTTCCTCAGTATACGCTCCTTTTCATCCGGGGTACAACAGTGGGCCAGAATAGCCATGATGTATTTGGGAAGTCTGTCAAAAATTTTAAAAGGTTTTAAAACACCCGGTTGGATAGGATCATAGGTTGCTGTGAAACAATATTGATTCCTTGAGCCAAGGTAGGGGAAAAAAATCAAAAGTAAATATAGATCATTTAAAGGCACAGGAACTCACATGATCTGTTATCAAAAGCAGCATTCCAGGACAACTTTGTTCTCTTATGAGAGACAGAAACCAAATCCAGTCTTGCATCAGCCTGATCTTCATAAAGTCTATTTACCTAATTAAAGTTAGTCTAACCTTAGAAAATCCTGATCACATACAAAATTCTTTTCTCACTGTTCCTGTTCCGCAAACCTTCTGAGGCCATGCTTTGTCCTGTATTCTTTTCCCATTCAGAAATAGCCAGCTCTAGTGATACAGGCTGCAACATGGGACCTTTTGCTGCAGTGCTGCAGTGCTTGCACCTGGACACACCTCTCCTCCAGCAACAAAATTCAAAGAAATTGTATGGGACTAAAAATAACTACACGCATGCGCAGTCGGGGCAAATCCTGGATAAAAGACACAAAGAGACCAAAAAACCCAACTGCCACTCTTGAAGAGCCTGGAGCCAAAGCAGGGTACTGCGCATGCCTCCTGCACACACCACCTATGGGGTGGGAAAACCACCAAAGCCTTCCTCCGGCCTGACCCTTGGACACACCCCTACCCTCACCCACATAAAGTACAAGCTCACCACCCTCTCAGGGACCCAGCAAGCAAGGGAAACTTGTTTGCTCTCACTTCCCCCCGCTGCAGCAGGGGCCCCAATAAAGCCTTGCCTGAATTTCTTGTCTGGCCTCTGATCAATTTCTATTAATTAAGGAGGCCAAGAACCCTGGTCAGTAACAGGATGGCCTCAGGATGAGAATCCTCTTGCTCAGTTTTTGGCTGGGAAGTAGATGACATCTAGAACCCCTGAGGGTATGGGTGGTCCCCTGGGTTCCAAAATTCACCCTGTTGGGTTTATTCAGTCACTCAACAGTACATCATGGGTCTGTTATGCTCTAAACGCTCTGCCAGGTGCTGGGGATCAAAGATGAGTGGCGCAATTAGCTGGGAGGATACACTTGAGCTGAAACTTTAAGAACACTCTAAAAATCTATAAAAGAAAAAGTTTATTCTGTGCTTTCGTCCAGGCGTGTGTGTAAGGGGTGGGCAACGCCTCCCTCCCCACCCCTCCATCCCCTCGCCTCACCTCAGTTCCCAAGGTGAAGATTTGAGGGGGATTAGATGTATAATCACCAGTTTGGGTCTTGCTTTCAGGAAGGCGTGAGGCCTGAATCCTAACCCGGCCCCGCACACTGGCCCCACTGTTCCCCTAATTCCATGCATCCGGGAATTAGCTAACTGGCTGGCGGCTCACTCCCTGTCAAGAGGCCCGGGAGAGAGTGATCCGGGAGAACCTGAAACTATCCCCACCAACTCAGGAGACCCCACAAGACATCGGTCCCTTGGACGAGCAACGGCCCCTAAGGAGGGTCTCAGGCAACACTCTTAGAAAGTGCGACCCCTTTATAAGGAGGAGACCGGCGGGCGCGGGCTAGTGACCACGAGAGTGTCACAAAACCTAAAACCGAAGTCTCAACTCCTAGCTGACCCCGCAGTCCCGCCCCGCGCCCTTCTAAGAGCTTGGCTTCCGGGAGGAGCTCCGCTGGGGCACCGCCCCCCCAAGGCGCGGGCGCCAATTGGCCAGCGTGATCGAGGGGCGGGGCGAAATCCTAAAGGGTTAGGAGCAGAGGAAGACCTGAAGGGGCCCGGGGCTGCTGCGAAACGGAGGTGATGCCAAGTGGCCCCATGTGGGTTTCTTTTACATCTTTAATGCCCATACCCTAGTCTCACGCCCATGGAGCCCACGCGAGACTACCCACTGTTCGGGGGCGCCTTCTCCGCCACTCTCCCTCCGGGGGCCATCGACGTAAGGTAAGAAGGCCCGGGCACCAAAGGAGGCTGACCAGGTGGGTTGCGGGAAGTAGCCGGGGTCAACCAGGGCCTGCCTCGCCTCTCTTCAGCGACCTTCGACCGGTCCCGGACAATCAAGAAGTTTTCTGTCATCGCGTGACAGACCAGAGCCTGATCGTGGAACTTCTGGAGCTGCAGGCCCACGTGCAGGGCGAAGAGGCGGCGCGGTGAGGGAGGCGGGTCCGCGGCTGGCCAATGGGAGGACCAGAGCCGAAGGAGTGGGCGGGGCCTGTGGCAGGACGGTTAATCTGGGCAATGAGAACTCCAAGGGTAACACCACGTCACCAGAAATGAGCGAAGTTTAGGATGAGATGCTTGTAAGGGGCAGTGAGAAATGCCCCTCCCTGACCCTGCTCTCCCAACTCCAGGTACCATTTTGAGGACGTTGGCGGGGTGCAGGAGGCTAGGGTTGTGCAGGTGGAGGCTGTGCAGCCCCTCCTTTTGGAGAACCTGGCCCTGAGGGACTGCTGTCAGGAAGCCTGGATCCTCTCTGGCAAGCAGCAGGTAGCTAAAGAAAACCAGCAGGTGAGGGCCAGGGGAGTGTGAGACGTCTTGGAGGGGTGAAGGGGGTGGCTCTAGGGAATCAGGTAAGCATCCTGACTCTGATCACTTTAGGTAGCAAAGTATGTGACACTGTACCAGGCCTTGCTGCGGCTGCCCCAGTACCAGACTGATTTCCTGCTCACCTTCAATCAGCCCCCGTAAGGAGAACAGAAAGGGCACATGGCTCATGACTGGGTCCCCAGGAGAACTGGCTTGGAGGGGCAGAGTAGGGAGACTGTCTGGTGGGGCCCTCCAAGGAAGTGGGAGTGGGCCAGGGGTTTGGGGTCACGGATAACCAGGTCCTCTGGGAAACAGGAAATGGGAATTTACAAGCCCAAGGCCCGGATGATGTTCTCTCTCTATCTGTTCCCCACCCCAAACTCTGAGAATAGGTCATCTCTTGGCCCTGAAAATCTGTCACTTCCGCCCTGGAGCCTGGGTGACTTCGAACAGTTGGTGACCAGTCTGACCCTTCACGATCCCAACATCTTTGGTCCCCAGTAAGGATGCTGAAATGCTGCATGCTGCTTCTGAAGACCTGGGGCCTCTGTTCTGCAAGGGGATCAAAGGGTTGGATATATTCCCCTAATTCCTTCCCAGTGCATAAACATAAGACACCTCCTCTCTGCAGAAATAAACTTGCTTTATAACCAATATAATCTCTGTGCCTTTGAATCCAACAGAACACCTGGGTCCCCCCAATTCCCTTTGGTCTTGGACGGTGGAGTTTAAAATTGTGCATGGGATCAGAAGGGACCCAAGGCCGGCAGTGGAGGAAGGGAGGAAATACACTTTGCAGTGACTGGTTCAGCCCTGAGAGAGGGGTGTGAAATTCACAGGGGTATGGGTAGGGAAGGTTTAAAGCGACACCCAAGGAAGGGAGGGAAACGATCCCTTGTAGTGATTCAACCCTGAGAAAACAGATGGGGAGTGGGGTTGGTGGTCCCCCTCTGATGGATGAAAGATCATCTGGTCAGAAGTCACCAGGTCATAACAATGATTGAGTCAGAAGAGTCCAAGGAGTGCCGACTTGGTGGAGTGTTGGAAGAGTGGCTGTTGTTATTTGGTATACATGTAGTAGAGTGTGCGCAGCTGGTCCCAGAAGAAGAGGGAGAGGATGGTGTGGGGGCCGAGGCGGAAGTAGGAGGCACCTATACCCTTGTACATGCCCCAAATGCCCTCTATCCGAGCTGTCTGCAGCAGAGCATCCAGCAAGCCCCGGTACATGAGGCCCTGAAAGGTTGAAGAGGAAGAGCAGAGTTTGTCAGAGCCCACCAGGGGCCTCACCTCAGCAGGCTGCATTTTAGGCTTCCTACCTGCACCCACAATCTGCTTCCCTCACCCCCTGGCTTTCCCTGCCATCCCGCACCCCAGAGCACTCCCTTACCTTGCCCTGAGCATCTGTGGGCTGGTTGTAGAGCCTTGTGCTGACCACGTCAAAGGGTGTCATGGCCAGGACCACCGCAATGCCACTCACCATGGCGGCCACCAGAGCCACCTTCCAGCTCTGGGGTGGAAATATCTAAGGGGGGGAGGGAGGAAGAGCTCTGTCAGTCGGCCAATCAATCAACCCCTCGGAAAGACCAGGCCCTGCGCTGCGGGTACAGTGGAGAGCTGGCAACTCAGGGAGCTTCCACTCCACCGGTGATAACACTGTGAAGGAGGAAGAGTGGAAGGCCCTGAGGACTCAGGTACACCTGGGAGGAAGTGACAAGAGAACTGTGGGAAGCTTGTAAAGAGACAGTGATCCCCGCAAGCCCTCCTGCCTCTCCCTCACACTGAATGCTGGCACTGTCCCTCTTGAAGCTGAGCCCACTTCAGCTTGCCCTTCCCCTGCCCACATTCCCAGGGTGGCCCCACCCCTTTCCCACGCAGTACCTCCCGCTGGGTCACGAGGTCCTTGGTGGACGAGAAGGTGCACAGCTGGGTGGAGGAACCGATGATAACTCGGGGCAGGCCGCCCAGGGCCCCACGCCACAACCCCACCAGACCATATTTCTGGCCAATCTTGATTAGCGCCTGAAACATGCCCTGGTTGGGGGAGGGGGAGGGCAGAGAAAAAAACATGGGTGTGGGGTTCAGTCACCCAGGCATCAGGGGCTGCCACCCCCTAACAGTGCCAAGGATGGGTCCATAAAAGGCACCCGATGTCTAGACAACCAGTGCCATGTGGGCTTAGAGCATGAATGTGGCCCTCACTTGTCTGCCAACCCACCTTCCCTCCCTCGCCACCCCAGAACAGGGCAGGGTATATGCAAGTGAGGACATTAGCAGGTCAGGAGAATGGGCAAGAGAAATAGGTGCAGAAGCTAGAGGAACAGGGAACATGGGGATAAGAGGGTCTGGGTGGACTCCAGGGGCAGAGTAGGGCCAAACTGATGGGCTGGACAGAGCCGTGGCTGGGTTGCGGCTGTTCGGTGCAGGCAGAAACCTGCGGAGAATGGAAGAGAATGGGCAGGGACGCCAGCGGGTTGGAAAACCCTCACCTGATGGTTATACTGGTGCCCCACAGCAATTTCTGTGGCTGCCTGTGCCTGTAGGTGTGTCTTCACCTGGAGATGAGAGAGTATCACAGCCTGTGGCCCAGCGGCCAGCCCCCCACCTCAGACAGCCAAATGCCTGACCCCTTCACACTTCCTCTGCGGTGTTCGGCAATGAATATCCTTCTAATCTGATAATTATTGTTGTTCCCCCCTAATAAATTGGTCCTGAGACTGTGTCCCTTGGCTCCAGTCCCGGGGGGTGGCTCTCCTAGCACTTCCCTTGGGGGAAGGTGCGGGGATAGAGAGGTTGGAGAATGGCAACAATTCCTAAGACTGTTCATGTTAGGCAAGACCTGGTGTCCAGCCTCTCATGCCAGCTCCTACTCCCAGACAGGATCTTCAGCCACCATCACGACCAGGCTCCCCATCAGACTCTGGGGCAGGTTGTGAGGGGTCATCGGCAAAACTTGCTCTCTGGCCCCCAAGCCCTGCGGGGGGAATGTGTCCAGCTGACTTTAGAGAAGTCACTGTCCCTGAATCTCATACCCTGGGAGACAAGACTGCCTCTCCTACAGAACTCATTGCCTCCCAACGTCTTTCCAGAAAGAGCGCTAAGCAGGGCCAAGTCCTAGCAACAAGCAGCTGCGGTGACCTTGAGCTAGTCACTTCCCCTTTCTGGGCCTCAGGTTCCTGACCCTTCACCGATACCAGATTAACTCAAAGGGGCAGACTGTGGGATAGTAATTCTGTAACGCCCAGGACTTCCCCTGATCCCCACACTCGTTGATGTATGTTAATCAAATTCCTCACCCTCCCCTACACAAATCCACTTCCAACCTCAGTAACAGGTTGTGAAGGCCCAGTCACCCACCCTACACCAAAGGTCCTCCCTGAAGGCCCCAAGCAAGACCCTTCTTCTCACCATGTAGATGGGGCTCCCCAAGTAGGCTCCCATGACCCCAGCCAGGGCCCCAGCTGCTGCGCTGCGGACAGGGCTCAGGGTGCCTTCAGCCGTGTGCAGGCAGCCCCCAGCTTCAGCCAGCCCATAGGTGCCCAGCCGGATGCCGTTCATCAGGAACTGGTATAAGAGGGCAGGGGCCAGGCCCTTCTGCAGGGCTGCCAGGCCGTCCACCTTGCCGATGGTGATGAAGGCATGGAAGACGTTTCGGTAGTGTCGTCGGTAGGTCCCGGGGACCTGCAGTTCTCCCTGCAGCTGCATCCTGGTCTTCACCACCTCCAGGGGATTGGTGAACAAACAGGCTCCGCAGGCTGCCAGGCCGCTCATCAAGAAGTCCATAGTGGGACAGCAGTAGCAGGAACTGGCCCAGGGGTAAGAAAGTTAAAATAAGCTTCAGAAACGGAGTCAGAAAATCAGGGGAAAGCCTCAGTTCCAGCAGTCCAGGCTGTAGGAGGTAGAAATGCAGAGGTCTGGAGTCAAGAGTGTCAGGGTCAAATGTCAAGAAGTCAAGGGTTAGCTGGAATTTGGGAGTCAGGAGACGGCAAAGAGAGAAGAACTATAAGTTTAGGAGAGTCTGGCGAGAGGGTTATGACAGGGACTTGTTAATCAAGGGATTTGAGGTCAAGGAGGGGCAGAAGCCAGGAGGGGGTCAGGTGGGATGCTGAGGATGGCCGGCTATGGGGGCCGGGAGTAGGTGAGGCAAACGCGGAGCTGGGAGACCGGAGCCAGGGAGGAAGGAAAAAGAAAATCTGCAGGTTAAAGAGGGAAAGGATCCAGGAGAAGATCTAGTGGCGTCCCCGGACAGAACGAGGTCTGGATCGGGGAAGGAAGTCGAGGCTCCGGCCAGGGATGAGCGCCCTCAGGCAGCTGCCGGAGCCCGCAGCAGCTTCACCCCGGGGAGCCTGCGGAGGCCGGGCCGCCACACTCCAATCACTGGAGAGCGACGCCCAATGGGGAGCCATAGCCGAGAGCCTCAGCCAATCAGCGCCGAGCCGGCTCTGCGGCCAATGGGAGGTGCTCTCGGCGACCCGGCCTCCGGAATCCGCAGAGAGGCGATTGGAATTAACTCTCCCCACCCCGGTACCAGTGCCCGGGCTGCGGACTCGGAGTGCTGGGAGGTGTCGCCGGGGAGCAGAGGTTTTATCACTGGCGGGGAGGAGAGGTTGGACCCTGGGTTACTGGACGGGCGCAGAGGCCGAGTACGGAGGCAGCAGTCCCTCATCTGCATGTTTTGGGCTGCTCCTCTTGCGGGCGGAGGGCTCCCCTCCTTCGCCTTGTATCCCGGGTCATCGCCGGGTGCGGTTGCCAAACTGTAGGTCCACTCCCTCTCGGTTCAGGCGCCAGGAGAGCCCGGAAACTGCGGTTCCTCCCGCGAGGCAGGTGGGACACACCTACTGGACGGGACAGATCTCCTTAGGCTTGGTAAAATATTTGTAGGTTCCAGCGCGGGGCGTGGTGGCTGTGGGCGCGGAGGAAGGGGTCCCGAAGGATGGCTAGGGAACATAGTCACATCCCTACGTTCTTTTGATCCTCACGGCACCCAGGGAGAAGGCCAGACAGGCTAAGTAAGGCGGGATTTTGATCCCTGGGCTTAGGTTACACAGGGCCAGCAAGTGGTGGGAGAGGTCCTGAGACTCCGGTCTCCTTCCTGTCCTAGTTCGTGAGCGACTAGGGAAGCTAGCTGGGAAGGGGTTGAGGGGGGAAGACTTGAAGAAAGGTGGCAGGAGGATAGGGGATGTCTTCTGGGGTGGGAGGAGGAGGCAAGGGGGCACAGCTGTGTGTGAGGCAGCCACCAAACTTAGACTTAGAGGCCTTTGGGGTTCCAGTTTGGGTCTTCCTGCTTACCAGCTGGGTAGCCTTGGGCAAGCTACTTAACATCTCAGAGCCTCCTTTGTAAAATGGGAATGATAATTATTTATTGCGCAAACCTGAGTGAAAGTGTTGTATTTTCTCGTGTGTATCCTGTTCCCGCTGCCGGTGAAAGTCCTTGCACCCTTATTTTGGTGACCTCCAAATCACTCGTCTTGAGCTTCATCTACTGATCCTTGAAGCTTTTTAGCCACTTCCATCCTGCTTTGCTCCTCAGGCATTTACCCTTGTTTCTCATTTGATTAGCAGTTGTTTACTCTGAGTCCTCCAGTACGCTGGGAGTTCTTGGATGCCCCCCCCCCGGGGGCTGGGGGGCTGAGTCTGGGTCTTATCTCCCCAGTGTACTGCTAAATCATTGAGCCTCTGGGCTAGGCACGAGGGGTGGAGCAGATAACGGGGCCTCTCAGGAGAGGCTCTGAAAGGGTCCCCTGAAAATTTCCAAGGAATGCTCCCCAAATGCCTCCACTTGCTGACTGGGATTGACACTCAGAAAACTGAATTCATCTCTTGGTGAGTGTCGAGCCAAAAGACACAACCAAGCCAAAGAGTGGGAGAAGGAAGGATTTATAAGTAAGTAAGGAGAACACAGGGGATCTTTCCCAAAGCAGTGTCTCCCGAACAGCAAAATTGGAGATGAACAGCAAAATTGGAGACATTTTAAGCTAAGGATACATGCATATTAGTGAATGGGTTTGGGTGGCGTATGCTTGTTCGTGAAGGGGCTTGAGCAGAAGAGGAATCAGCATAGAATAGGGGCGAAGGTTGCTGGAGTCCAAGCTTTAGTTGATTGAAATCTCAAGCATCTGAAGAAGGTTAACATCATTAGGTTCCCACCAGTCTGCCGTTTTAGCCCCTAGTTACTTACCATCCTCCACCTGCATGGGGGACCTTGGTTCGGTAGAACAACTAAAAAGATCAGATTGTTATGCATATCCCTTGAGGAGGACCTAGGACTCTGTTTTATCACTGAATTGTTGCTTCTTGAATGCTTTGCCTTTGTTCCTGCATTCTTTTGTTCCCCTAAGATCATTAATTACTGAGACCTGCTCTAGGGCAAGCATTGTGGCCAGGCTGAGATCACAAAATGGCTTAGACCTAAAATGGCTTCTCTTATGTCAAGAAAGCCATGCAGGGTTCTCTTTCTCTAGGACCCCCTACCCTATCTGCTTATAGGATGCGAGTTCATCATTGTTTTAATCTTTGAGTTTATACTAGTGATTCTCCAAGTGCAGTCCCTGGAGCAACAGCGGCAGTACCTGGGGACTTACTAGAAATGCAGATTCTCTAGGCCCATCCTAGACCTCCTGCACTGAAGGCGGGGGCCTGACAGGGGTTTAACAAACCGTCTAGGTTATTCTGATATGTGCTAAAGTTTTAGAACCACTGCTGAAGTCTTTCATTTTTAATATCCAGATGCCCTACAGATAGACAACTTTTTTTTTTTTTTTTTTTTGCGGTACGCGGGCCTCTCACCCTTGCGGCCTCTCCCGTTGCGGAGCACAGGCTCCGGACGCTCAGGCTCAGCGGCCATGGCTCACGGGCCCAGCCGCTCCGCGGCACGTGGGATCCTCCTGGACCGGGGCAGGAACCCGTGTCCCCTGCATCGGCAGGCGAACTCCCAACCACTGCGCCACCAGGGAAGCCCCAGATAGACAACTTTTAAAGTGTTATTTTTTAAAAAATAAGCTTAATTTTTATTTCTTAAAAATTTTATTTATTTATTTTGGGCTGTGTTGGATCTTCGTTGCTGTGCGCGGGCTTTCTCTAGTTGCGGCGAGTGGGGGCTACTCTGTTGTTTCGGTGGCTTCTCTTGTTGTGGAGCACGGGCAATAGGCGCGCGGGATCCAGTAGCTGTGGCATGTGGGCTCCGTAGTTATGGCTCTTGGGCTCTAGAGCACAGGCTCAGTAGTTGTGGCTCACGGGCCTAGTTGCTCTGTGGCATGTGGGATCTTCCCGGGCCAGGGGTTGAACCCATGTGCCCTGCATTGGCAGGCGGATTCTTAACCACTGCGCCACCAGGGAAGCCCTTTTCCCTGTTTTTTTTTTAACTGGGTTGTTTGTTGTTGAGTTTGAGTTATTTTGGATAAGAGTACTTTATCAGATAAGTGTTTTGCAAATATTTACTCCCAGTCTCTGACTTGTCTTTTCATTCTCTTAATAGTGTCTTTTACAGAGCAGAAGTTTTTAATTATAATAAAGTCTAACATCAATTTTTTTCTTTCATGGATCATGTTTTTGATGTTGTATCTAAAAACTTATTGCCAAGCCCAAAGTCACCTAGATTATCTCCTATACTTTCTTTTAGAAATTTCATAGTTTTATATTTTACATTTAGGTCCATGATCTTTTTTGAGTGTGAATGATGTAAGATCTCTGTCTCTTTTTTCTTTTGTTTGCGGTACGCGGGTCTCTCAGTGTTGTGGCCTCTCCCGCTGCAGAGCACAGGGAGCCTGGATGCACAGGCTCAGCGGCCATGGCTCACAGGCCCAGCCTCTCCACGGCATGTGGGATCTTCCCGGACCAGGGGCACGAACCTGTGTCCCCTGCATCGACAGGCGGACTCTCAACCACTGTGCCACCAGGGAAGCCCGGTCTGTGTCTTTTTTACATATGGATATCAGTTGTTCCAAGAAGTTTTGTTGAAAATTCTATCCTTTCTCCATCGAATTGCTTTTGCTCCTTTGTTAAAAATCAGTTGACTCGGGGAATAGAGCCAGTATTTTATCATAACTGTAAATGGAATATAATCTATAAAAATTTTGAATCACTATGTTGTACACCCCAAACTAATATAATATGGTAAATCAACTATACCTCAATTTTTTAAATATATCAGTTGACTATATTTGTGTTGGCCCATTTCCATTGATCTATGTGTCTGTTTTTTCACCAATACCATGCTGTGTTGATTATCATAGGCTGTTATCATTTTTTTCCCCCCTGGGTATGAATGTCCTGAGACACGTGTGAGAGGAGTGGAGGGGAAGCACAAAGATGGCCCCAGGTCTGAGAGAAGGGGTGAAACCACAGAGAGGGGGAGAGTGAACGATGCAGAGGCCTGGAAGGCACGGAGCTGTGCCTCTTCTGCACCTCTACCTGGGGCGGCCTAGACACCCACAGCTTCACATTGGCTGCCAGGCCCCACACCTGATGTGCTCACCCTCCACCTGGTGGCAGTTGGACAGAATCCTCTATCCTCGCACAGATTAGAACCTGCATGGATTCCCAGAGCAGGCCAGCGTTTCCTCACTGCCCCCTTCCTGATGTATCCCACACCACAGGCAGGCTACCTACCCTTAATAGATTTCTAGACAGAAAAGAGGGCCTAGGTGTTTTGTACTCCATGAAGGATTCTGTTGGAGTTCAATGTCCTGACCCTATCAGAGGCCAGTGGGACTCAGCACTTCTTTCATCATGAGCTCCTCTCCCATTGGAAGGGATTTTTTTGCATGAATTAAGCTTTGTCCCTGCTTGGATCACACGCTCACCCCTGAACCAATCTCAGTAGCTAGGGAAGAGGAAATGTGCTGACTGGCTGCTTCTGGGCCACACATTCCCCCCAGAATGGGCCATGTGGACCTAGAATGGTGGAAGGGCGGGTTCCCAAAAGAAAACTGGGTGCTGGTACCCCAGAAGAGGGGGAATGGGTGGGGAACTGGTTAAAACTCCTGCCATCCACTCCTTCACCTGCTCAGAAACCTCAGTGCCTCTTCTGCCCTGTCCGGTTGCCCGTGGGGTTCCTCCAGCCTCATACCCCTCTTTTCATATCAGCTAAGCTTCTCTCTCACAGTTCTCCAGAAGGGCCTACTCTCCTCTGATTCACTTCTATGGTCCCCCCAGCTGCTCACCCATGCCTTGCCTCTTGGCCTGGCCAAGCTTTACCTGATTTTCCTAACAACCAGGTGAGTGACGTAAGGAGGCCTGAAGGAGGGCCGAAGCCACCTGATGTAGAGGTAAAGGGGTGAGATAGAAAAACCTAAGGACTCCTCCAACCTTCCAACAAAGAATCTTTGCTTCTGGGGCTACTTTGTTAATCATTTTAATTTTAAAAATGTTTATTTATTTTTTGGCTGCACCTCACAGCTTGCAGGATCTCAGTTCCCCAACCAGGGATTGAACCCAGGCCACGGCAGTGCAAGCCCGGAATCCTAACCACTAGGCCACCAGGGAACTCCCCTTAATCATTTTTAAATTGAAAGTATTTTGTTTTGTTTTTCACAAAGATGTTTACTGCAGTATTGATTGTAATGCCAAAAACTGGAAGCTGCCCAAATGCCCTGCACTCGAGAATGAATTATAGCGTTTAAGATTCTTTCAACAGTAAGTGACAGAAGCTCAGCTCAAACTAGCTTAAGCACAAAAGGGAATTCAGTGGTCCCGGAAACTGAGCAGTCCAAGGAGTTTAAATGATGTCAGGCCCCCTCCATCTCTTGGTTCTGCTTCCCTCCGGTGTGGGGCTCATTTTCTCTCACTATTGACTAGTTTCCTCCAATGTGGGGAAAGGGAGGCCAAGACGCAGATTGCTCCAGACTTATATTATTCCTGCTTTATGACCTTGGAAGAAAGAGAAACATGCCCTTTCCCAGAGACCCAGGGCAGGACATCCTGGCATGGCATGGGTGATTTGCTCATTCCTAGGCCAGTCTCTGTGGCCAGGGGAATGGGATCCTGTGGTTGGCTGAATCTGGTTCCGGTGGCCAGGAGGAGGTTGCTGTGACTGACTTTCACACCGGAACCACATGGAGTGGGGTGGTGGATGAAGAGTTTCCCAGAAGACTTTTACTGCTGTTACCAGGGTGACAAAATCTAGTTGATGCGATATTACATCCCAGGAAAAATTATAATTACAAAGTCCATGTATGTGGTAACATATGGCAAATAGTTATGAAGCAGAAAACAGAATTGAAACTATGATGGCACGTTTGGAAGGTAGAAAAAGAAAACTTTTGCTTTGTTGGGGTGGTGGAAGAATGTATCATTATATTAAAAATCTTCTGGGACTTCCCTGGTGGTGCAGTGGTTAAGAATCCACCTGCCAATGCAGGGGACACGGGTGGTTCGAGCTCTGGTCTGGGAAGATCCCACATGCCACGGAGCAACTAAGCCCGTGCACCACAACTACTGAGCCCGAGTGCCGCAACTACTGAAGCCTGCGCATCTCGAGCCCGTGCTCTGCAACAAGAGAAGCCACCACAATGAGAAGCCCGCACACCTCAATGAAGAGTAGCGCCCGCTCACTACAACTAGAGAAAGCCTGTGCGCAGCAACGAAGACCCAACGCAGCCATAAATAAATAAGTAAATAAATTTATAAAAATAAATAAAATAAAAATCTTCAGTACCTTTGCAAAAATATTTGTACAATAAGTAAAAGGTGTTTGTGCAAAAATAATCTGGCACATATCACATGATACGATTTTCAGAGCTAAGTTTCTTTTCGGAATGAGATGGGGCATAAATAGGCAGTGATTTGTATAGATCTGAAATGTCATGCTTTTCATCTTTGTGGTTGCTTTGAGCAGGGGGCCAAATGGAACCTCTTTGTCAGGAGTGTTAGAACATTCTCAGTGTAGCTCCAGTGAGCTTTAGTTCCCCGAAACATGCTATCCTGCCTTTGGGAGTAGAGGAAGCCTCTCCCCACCAGGCAGGCAGGTGAAAAGCCTTCAGGTGGGTCTCTGATAAGGACAGAGAGAGGACAAGGAAGTAAGCTCAGACGAGCCAGGAAGGACAGGTAAAGGTGCATGGGCGGCCCAGCCCACCTAATTCCTCTTTTTGTGTCCATACCCCCATGCAGAGCTGGGGTGGTTCATGTAGTACCAAGTGCCAACATGTCTGCAGCTGACAACCAGCACTTTGGGGTTAGTTATCTTTTTATTTTTCTTTTTGGCCGTGCTGTGTAGCTTGCTGGATCTTCCTTCCCCCACCAGGGATGGAACCCGCGCCCTAGGCAGTGAAAGTGTGGAGTCCTAACCACTGAACCGCCAGGGAAGTCCCAGTTATCTTTTTAAGTGTTATTTTTGTAAGTAGTAAAACTAATAAAGACATTCCTATTTTAGTAAAAACAAAAAAAAGGATTTGTTTGGCTACACATGTGTATCTAGCTTTCTTGATAGGGTCTCTGAGGCACTCTTGTAGAGATTTCGTCTCCCTGGAATCTAGGGGAGAGAGAGAGTGAGAGAGAGAGAGAGAAAGAGAGAGAGAGAGAGAGGGAGAGAGAGGGAGAGAGAGAGAGAGGGAGAG
>NW_006785619.1:1524400-1545962 GCF_000442215.2 Lipotes vexillifer
GGAAAGAGAGAGAGAGAGGGAGAGAGAGAGAGGGAGAGAGAGAAGGGAAACTGGTGGAATCAACAGAATTATGGAAATGGTCCGTAGGAAAGGAGAGCCAGGGGAGTAGTGAGTGGGCTGTGGGGAGGATTTAACTCAGTTTGTTAAATTCATCAAAATATTAAGCACCTCTTATTCTGTGCCTGAACTTGTTCCAGAATTTTAGGGTATATCAGTGAACAAAAAAGATAAAGATCACGCCTCCAGGAAGCTTACTTTCTTCTTTTTAAAATGTCATCATTTATTTATTGACAGGAAGCTTACTTTCTAATGTGTATGGAGCTATAAACATACTATGTCAATTTAATAGTAATACACTATATGCTATAAGGCATGATTGCTATGGGAAAAAAGGCAGGTCAGGAATTTGGTGTGACGCAATTTTAAAGAGTGGTAGGGCAGCCTCACTGAGAGGGTGATATTTGAGAAATGAGGTGAGGGAATCTTTCATGGGGATGTCTTGGGAAGGGGGTCTCCAGGCAGAAGACACAGCCAGTGCAAAGGCCCTGGGTCAGGAATGTGCCTCAGAGGAGAGGTTTAGGTTCACTGTTGGACCTTGTCTTTTACTCTGGACTTTGTCTTTTACTCTGAGGAAAAATGAGTTAAAATATATGTTTTATCCCAGTTTTCTGGCTTTTCTTCTTAGTGTCTTGTTTGGAGTGTGTGTGTGTGTGTGTGTGTGTGTGTGTGTGTGTGTGTGTGTGTGTGTGTGAGAAAGTCTGGCAAAAGCAGGCACCTGGGCGTGGGCAAAGGCCCCCTGAGTTCCTAACTGCCCTTGCATCTTCCTCTCATTACCCTACTTCCCAGGCTGGGGTGTGGCTCATTCCGCCCCCTCAGTTGTTTTTATGACACACTCTGAGCCCTGGGAACTCAGCTCGTCAATCACAGAGCAAATTAGAGGTGAGAGGGACCCCTGCCCACTGCCCCCGCCCCCAGGGGTACTGACTCCCAGCCAATCAACATCAAAGCCTCCCAGGGGGACAGGGGGAGTCAGGGGCTGGGGCCCTGAGAGACAGGGACTGAGAATGGGGAGCAGGCAGGGGGCCCAGCAAAGGGCATATCCACCTGGGGTGCACTGAGATCTCACACCGACCCCTTGGTCCCCTACACACGCACGCTTGCCTGACACAATGGCCGGGTGGGGCTGAGGAACTGGCTTCCTCTGCGGAGATCTCAATCTGCGCCCTCAGTTCCCGCCCCAGAAACATAGGAACAGACCATCAGAGACCCGGCCCCACGTTCCTTGTTCCAAGGGGCAGGCAGGACGGGCTGAAAATAGAAACCGCTTCCAAAAAGATAAAGGTAAATTTAGGGAGGTGGAAACTGGGGTGGGCGGTGGGGTCCCTTGGTGTGAAATAATGGGCTGACTCACCCCCAGGGGACAGGTTGGATGCGAAAGGGACAGGCTGTCATGCGAGGTGTGGAAGAGATGGTCAGACACGCCGTCGAGGGACACACACCCCATCCCTCAGCTATCCAGAGGTGTCTGGAGCCCACGCCCTCCCGCCAGCCCAGCCACTGCCATTGCCACCCTGTCCTCACCCCCACCCCTGTCCACCCCCGGCCGCTGTCTACACAGCAATGCGGACCCAGGACAGAACGTGCACATGCAACGTGCACAAACAGCCCACTCTCCACGGCTGAGTTTCATCCTTTCCCCAGACTCTGTTATCCTCTGAAACCCGGCATTTGGGGTCCCTCACATCTTCCAGAGCCCAAGTGTGCGCATGTGGAGTGTGGTGTGGTTTGGGGGGGGGTGTCCGGTTGGGAGGAGGATCCAATTCCTGTTTCCTGCCCCTACTCACTCGGCCCCGGGAGGTGACCGAGAGTGGAGAGGCCTCGAGGGTGAGTGCTTGGGCCGAGTACCTGGATCCCTGAGAGAGGCCTGAGTGGGGGGTGGGGGAAGGAAGTTAGGGCAGGTACCTGAGGGGGGCAGGGATCTTGGAGGGGGGCAAGGCTGGGGAGGAGCTGGCCAGCTGGCGAGGCTACTGCCCGGGGTCACCTAAGGAGCTTCCTGCCAGAACACAGAGGCCATTGAGCTGCAAGACTCCCAGCCTACAGCTCCCAGCCCCCACCCTGCATCATTTCTCAAAAACCAATCTGGGGCCCGGAGGGATCTGACTCTCCTGCTGACTCCACAGGGGAGTTTGGGGGCGCCAGGTCTCCCAGCCCGGACCTCGCTGCCTTCTCAGGATTACAGCGCCTTCCTGGTGGGAGGAAGTGAGCCCAGGCCCCAGCGTCTTGGCCCCATTGGTCCTCACCTTTAGTCTGGCCTCCTGACCACCCTCTAGGCATCCTGGCGGGACCCAGGCTTCCACCAGGGCATCTCTCCGGGACCAGGTGGGGGGCTGGGAGACAGGCAGGGGTGAGGATGGGGCAGGAGAGACCATGCGGGGGCCTCCTGGTCTCTTGGGGTCAGAGGCTCCAGGAATCTTCATGGCAGGAAAAGGAGACTAAAAATAATCCGGAAAGGGAGAGTCCAGAGAGAGGAACTGGGAAATGGGGGCGGAGGGCCCGTTGGAGCAGGGAAATAGTGATGCATCCCTCACGGCCCAGGCACAGGCGGGCGCGCAGGCCAGACACACACCGCACATACGCCCCACACGAGAGCACGGAACACACACACCCTTGCAGCCCCATCTCACACAACACGCTAGACACACTGTGTACTCCACTCTCCCACTGCATACTCGCGTGTAACAGACACACTCTGAAACACAGCATCCAACACCCCGTTCATGTAGCACTAAAAACACACCATGTCCACTCACGCTTAAACCACACACACAAACCTCCACAGCACACACTACAGACACAAAACACAATAAATCAGGTAGACACGTAGCAGCTCTACCGGCATACCCCATTGCCCTTACTGATCCAGTTCTCTTACACCCCTCATCCAGCCTGGGTCTCTACCCAGGTGCCCCAGCTCTGGCCTCACTGTCTCCTCTGGCCTGACTGGGGCAGCAGAGGCTGAAAGACAGAGCGCAATGGAGGCTGGGGGTGCCAGGGAGGGTTCAGAGTCCTCAGGGAATGGAATAAGGAGGGGTGAGAGGTAAAGGGAGGAGACAGTGGAAATGGGAAGAGAGGAAGTGTACCCGCCTTCCCTCCTGACTCTGAAATCTCGGCTCATTTACTTGCAAACATTTCTGCTCGCAGGCCTCAGTCTACTCGTGGGCACTAAGGGTCTCTCTTTCTGCCCCTCTTCCTCAGGGGATGACTCCAGCAGTGTACCCCACTCCTTGGAAGAGCTCAGAGGAAGATGTCAGCTCAGTCTCTTCCTGCAGCAACACCCCCTACCCAGAAGCCCCCTCGGATCATCCGGCCCCGCCCCCCTTCTCGCCCCCGGGCTGCCCAGTCCCCGGGGGCGCACCACAACGGCTCCTCTCCACAAGAACCTCCCCTCACTGCCAACGAGGCACCAACCCTGATGTGCACCCCCATCTTCTGGGAGCCCCCAGCCTCGTCCCTCAAGCCCCCAGCCCTTCTGCCCCCGTCAGCTTCTAAAGCCAGCCTCGACTCCCAGACTTCCCCAGACTCGCCTTCCGGCACCCCCAGCCCAGTGTCCCGGCGCTCCATCTCCCCAGAACCCGCTCCCCGGTCTCCAGTGCCCCCACCCAAACCCTCCGGGTCACCCCGAGCGGCTCTGCCCCTGCTCCACTCGACCCGGGCCCCTGGCCAGGATGGCTCTGCCTCGGCCGCAGGCACCGTGCGGAGACTGGCTGGCAGGTTCGAATGGGGGGCTGACGGCAGAGTCCAGGCTCCAGATCCCCTGGAGCCGGGTCCTCCCGGGGGACTGGATGTGAACGGGGAGAGAGAGGCTGCGCAGGGCATCCTCGCTGGGAGTGGGTCCCAGGAGAGCGGCACTCCAGGTAAGCCCGGACTGGCTCAATCCAGCTCCTCTTCTTTGTTTTCAGGGCTTTAAGATTGGGTACTTGAAGGCGCTACTTTTTAAAAACTGGATTCCATGTTTGGAAAATCTGGTTTTCAGATTTCGGGGGGTTTGAAGAGAGTCAGGGTAGAGGGGATAGATGCCTAGGGCTGACCTCCACGTTCCTGCTGCTGGGCAGGTTAAGGGGAGGGAGGAGGCCTGGGGAGGGTGGGTGTCCTAATGATGCCACTGTATCCCACAGATGCTGCGCTGGCCTGCCCTCCCTGCTGCCCTTGTGTCTGCCACGTAGCCCGGCCCGGCCTGGAGCTCCGATGGGTGCCACTCGGGGGCTATGAGGACGGCCCCAGGGCCCCCTGCCGGGCCTCCCCACTGCGGACCTCCCGCTCCCGCCCCAGCCCTCCAAGCCTCAGCCAGCCCCCAGTCGTCCTCACGTCCTACCGCTCCACTGCCGAGCGCAAACTCCTGCCACCCCTCAAGCCCCCCAAACCAACTCGGGTCAGACAGGACGTCACCAGCTCTGGGGACGCCCCACAGCCAGATCTCGATCTGCCCTCCGAAGATGGAATCCAAACAGGTACAGGGCCCCCAGGGAGTGGACCTCTGGGCTGGGAAGGAGCCTCTGGGCTCCACTGGGTGGAGGTGGAGCATTCTGAACACAAACTCACTACAACCCCCAGCAGGCCCTGGGCTTCTTGTTCCTCCACCAGCTGCTGCTCTGGGACTGACCGGAGTTGTAGTTTTTATAGTAACAGTCTCTGCTGGCCGGGAGTCAGGAGTCCTGGGCTGGGCATCCTGGAGGCTTTCTCTCTTCTCTCTGGATTCTCTCTCTAGGGGACAGTCCCGATGGCGCCCCTCAGAACGATCCTCCAGCCACCACGGAGGGCAGGTACCGAACACTCCCACCCTTATTCCTACCTGAGAGCAGACTAACCTTCGGGTCCACCTGAATCCCACCCCCACAAGTGTGGAGTGAAGAAGGCCTAGGCCTCTAGGGACAAGCAGTGCCGGTTTCTAATCCCAGCTCTGTCCCTTATCAGCTGTGTGACCTTATACAAGTCACTTAACCTTTCTGGGTCTCAGCCTCCTCACCTGTGAAATGGGGGTAAACATACCAAATACTTCATAAAGTTGTTGGGGTCTGATATCGGTGACGAGCCAGGGCCATAATAAACCATTTTAGTTCCCCCACTTTGAGCTTCTATCGAAATTATTGCCTGCGAATCCATGTATCAACCAGGAACATCTCTCCTGTGTTATCTGGGCCTGTTAATCATTTCACCACCATTATCAAGAGTTAATCGGAGGCCATCCATTTATTCAACAAACATTTACTGGAGTTTATTCTCCCGGGCTTTTACTTTGGGTGAAAGGGTGCATGGTGGTGCTGATGACCAGAACAGAGCAGGGAGGTATAAGAGCTGGGTTTGCCCATGTTGAGTTGTACCGAGGCACCCATAGGACATTCCCGACAATGGTCATTCCATGAGAGCCCTGGAGATGGAAGTTGCCGGTGCACAGTAGTTGAGACTGCAGGAACGGATGGGGCCCACTTAGTACAGGGCCTCACGTACAACAGGCACATAAAACGATCCTGGCTTCGGTCACAGTCCCTGCACACAACCTGCATGCGGGCCGTGTACCCCCTTACACTGTCACGTGAGGAGCATTCCAACCTTTTCTCTTTCCACAGGGAGGCTGAGGAGCTGGAAGAGCTGAAGGGGCAGAACTGGGAGCTGCCCCTGCAGGACGGTGAGGGCCTCTGCACCTGGGGCGTGCCTGCTGAGACCGTCAAGCGGTGGGCAAGGGTTCCGGGGCACTGGACTTCGCTGATGTGCGACATCTGCTCTCCAGAACCCCTGTACCAGACCTATCGCGCAGCCGTGCTGTCAGAGGAGCTGTGGGGGGTCAGTGAGGATGGGGGACCCTCTTCGGCAAATCCTGGGGAAGCTCCCCCCTTCGCCCGGCCCCCCGGACCTCGCAACACGCTGTGGCAGGAGCTTCCGGCTGTGCGAGCCAGCGGCCTCCTGGACACCCTCAGCCCCCAGGAGAGGCGCATGCAGGAGGTGGACGCACCTGGGGTCGGGCGCGGCGTTGGGGGGGCGGGGGAGGAGCCTGGGACCCGGCGCCTGGGCTGCCTGGGAGCTGGGCTTTCCACTACGGCCCTGCTGTTCCTCCTCAGAGCCTGTTCGAGGTGGTGACTTCCGAGGCCTCGTACCTGCGCTCCCTGCGGCTGCTGACCGACACCTTTGTGCTGAGCCAGGCGCTCCGGGACACGCTCACCCCCCGAGATCACCACACCCTCTTCTCCAACGTGCAGCGCGTGCAGGGAGTCAGTGAGCGGTCAGTGGGGCCGCCACCTCTCCGCAAGCGGGCCTCGGGAGGAAGCACTCCTCGGCGCTCTCCTGTCCCCGGGCCGCCCCTCCACGGCCCACTTAGTGCCCAGCTCTTCCCTCGAGAAGCCGGGACACCTGGCTCTCTGCCCCCCTCCATTGCTTGCCTCCCACTCCCCCAGGTTTCTAGGGAAGTTACTGTCCCGTGTGCGCTCTTCCCCCCACATCAGCGACCTGTGCGACGTGGTGCACGCCCACGCCGTGGGGCCTTTCTCCGTGTACGTGGATTACGTGCGGAACCAGCAGTATCAGGAGGAGACGTACAGCCGCCTGATGTGAGCGTCCCAGGGGCGGGGCCCCGTCACCAGTTCTGGCGGGAGATGGGGAGCAGGGTCGGGGTCCAGGCCAGGGCAGGTTGCGGGGAGATCGGGGCCTCGAGGCAGATGCCAGCCTGCGCCTGCTTCTGCAGGGACACGAACGTGCGCTTCTCCGCGGAGCTGCGGCGGCTGCAGAGCCTCCCCAAGTGCCAGCGGCTCCCGCTGCCGTCCTTCCTGCTGCTGCCCTTTCAGCGCATCACGCGGCTCCGCATGCTGCTGCAGGTACCCGTCCTGGCTAGGGCCCTTTTCGGCCCCACCAACCCCGTTGGAGAGCTCTCCCCGGGGGCCTCCTGCCCCGCCATCACCATTTCCCACCCCACCACAAACACAAGAATCCCCTAAGTCAGGACTCCTAATCGGGGCCTCTCCATCCAGGACCCACCAAACCCTACCTGGAGCTACCCAAACGTTTCAAGGAGCCGTCTGGGTGCAGGAAAAGAGCCTTTGGCTAGAGACCCGAATTCTAGATTTAGCTCTGCCACTAACTGGCTGAGCGACCTTGGGCAAGTCCCTTTCTCTCTCCAGGTCTCAGGGGGAGTGTGATGAGTGGTCTTTGAGGTCCTCTCAGTCCTGTCTTTGACCGTATGCCTTCCCAGTGGGGTGATATCACCCTCAAGGAGGCAAAAACTCGTTCTTTGGGGGGGCGAAAAAATCTTAACTATTCCAGTGGTTTGTGGTACTCCAAAGGGCCAGGGTGTATAAATAGATATACAGTATATTTGTGGTATTAAAATTTGATGGGGGCAGGGGGGACGATTAGGGAAAAAATGTCTAAAAAGACTCCTTAGTGGGTTGATACTGAAAAATGGGGTGAGAAACACTCTTCTGTTGCAGAGTAGAAACTTCTCCCTAAACTAGGTCGCCTGATGTGGGGACCTCAAAATGAAGAATCCCCAACTAGATCGTCAGTGCCCTTGCCTTAATCAGCTCTATATATCCCCAGTGTAGACAACAACAACATAATAATGACGATGATATTAATCATAATAGCTAAACAACTGTTGGGTGTCTGTTCTAGACATGGTTCTAAGTGCAATACGCTCGTTTAACCTTACCAACGACTATGTGAGGGTAGGAACTATTATTGACCCCATTTTATAGATGAGGAAACTGAGGCTCAGAGAGGTTAAATAACTTGCCACAGGTCACACAGATAATAATTGATGGAGACAAACTTTAAATCGAGGCACTCTTAACCCCACGCTATATTGTTTGTACTAATAGCTGTGGTTAATAATTATTAAAATAATAGCAACCCTCTTTTCAGCATTTACTGTGTCCCAAAGACTATGCTACGTACTTTACGTATATTTGCTTGCAGAATCCTCACAACAATGCTAATGGTATGGAAGGTGGGAGTTATCCCCATTTTACAGATGGGGTAACTGAGACTCAGAGAGGTTACCTGACTTGCTCAGGGTTATGCAGACAGCGAGTGGTGAGGCTGGTCCCCCAGCCCTGTGAACCCCCAAATGCCAAGCCAGGCAGGGTCCTCTAAGCTGCAGCCCCTCTGAATCCCAGAGCCACAGAGCAGGGGCCCAATTACCCTTCTTCCTCGTCCCCAGAATATCCTGCGCCAGACAGAAGAGGGGTCCAACCGCCAGGAGAATGCCCAGAAGGCTCTGGGTGCTGTCAGCAAGGTTGGAGGGGGATGCTGGGGCTGGAGGAGGTGAGGAGGCGGTAGGGAGGGATGGAAGGGGTGGAAGGGAGTGGGGGTGGGTGACTTGGCTCCCCTTACCCAGATCATTGAGCGGTGCAGCGCCGAGGTGGGGCGCATGAAGCAGACAGAGGAGCTGATCCGGCTCACGCAGAGGCTGCGCTTCCACAAAGTCAAGGTCAGATCCCGCCCGGGCTCCCTGCTTCCCTTTCCCCGCGGTGCTCGCGCTGCAGGGAAGTCAGAACCTCCTCCCTGCTTCCTCACAGGCCCTGCCCCTGGTCTCCTGGTCCAGGCGCCTGGAGTTGCAGGGGGAGCTGACTGAGTTAGGATGCAGAAGGGGGGGTGTGCTCTTTGCCTCCCGCCCCCGCTTCACCCCCCTCTGCCTGCTGCTCTTCAGTGACCTGCTGCTCATCACTCAGCCCAAGAGGTGGGTCTCAGGGAGGGAGGGAGGCAGCCCAGGCAGGATTCCAGCTGGACCTCTGCTCTCCCTCTGAACTTGCTCTTCCCTGGGCAGTGGGCAGCGGCTACAGGTTCTGGACTATGCCCATCGCTCCCTGGTCCAGGCCCAGCAGGTCCCGGACCCATCTGGACCACCTACGTTCCGCCTCTCCCTTCTCAGCAACCACCAGGGCCGTCCCACCCACCGGCTACTCCAAGCTTCATCCCTGTGAGTTGTGTCTCCTTCAGAAAACACCCTGGGGACCCTCACTTGACCTCTCCGAGTCCACCACCCTCTTCCTTAATCTCTCTCCTCCGAAGCCCGTGCCTAACTAACCCCCAGGAGGATCTCCCGGGCCAACTGTGACCCTCCTCTATATTCCCACCAGATCAGACATGCAGCGCTGGCTGGGAGCCTTCCCTACCCCAGGCCCCCTTCCCTGCTCCCCGGGCACCATCTATGAGGACTGTGGTGAGTGTTCCCTAGAGGGGAGGAGGGAAGGAAAAGTGAGTCTTCAGGGGAATATGGGGAGAAGCTAAAAAGAGTCTGGATCCCACTGTAATGTCACCCACCCCGACCAGACTGTTCCCAGGAACTCTGTTCAGAGACTTCCACACCTGCCAAGACTGAGGGACGGAATCTGGAGTCCAGGGCTCCCCACAAGCACCTCTACAAGAGCCCCGAAGGTGAGAGATTCTTTTACTTATTCATTCAATAAATATTTATTAAGCACCTATGAGGTGCCACTCGCTGTTCTCGGCACCAGTGAACCAAACACGCAGATATTCCTGCCCTGCTGGACTATACATTCTAGTGGAGGAGAAACAATAAAGAATAAACAAGATAAATAAGTAACATATATACAGTGAAATATTACTCAGCCATAAAAACAAACGAAATTGAGTTATTTGTAGTGAGGTGGATGGACCTAGAGTCTGTCATACAGAGTGAAGTAAGTCAGAAAGAGAAAAACAAATACCGTATGCTAACACATATATATGGAATCTAAAAAAAAAAAAAAAATGGTTCTGAGGAACCTAGAGGCAGGACAGGAATAAAGACACAGACATAGAGAATGGACTTGAGGACAAGGGGAGGGGGAAGGGTAAGCTGGGATGAAGTGAGAGAGTAGCATTGACATATACACACTACCAAATGTAAAATAGATAGCTAGTGGGAAGCAGCCGCATAGCACAGGGAGATCAGCTCGGTGCTTTGTGACCACCTAGAGGGGTGGGATAGGGAGGGTGGGAGACGCAAGAGGGAGGGGATATGGGAACATATGTATATGTATAACTGAGATTCACTTTTATAAAGTGGAAACTAACACAGCATTGTAAAGCAATTATACTCCAATAAAGATGTTAAAAAAAAAAAAGATAAGTAAGTAAATTATACTGTCTGAAGGTGGTAAGTGCTGTGGGAAAACGAAAGTGGAGCAGAGTCAAGGGGGTCAGGAGTCCCGGGGTTGGGGAGGCTTACATGTTTAAGTAGGGAGGTCGAGGGGGACCTTGTTGAGGAGGCACGGTGTGAGCCGTGACTTGGTGGAGGTGAGGAATTTAGGCACGTGGTGTCTGGGGGAAGAGTGTCCCAGCGGGAGGCAGGAGTCAGGCTGGTGTGTTTGAGGAGCAGTAAGGAAGCCAGTGTGGCTAGAGGGAGTGAGGAAAACGGGGAGAAGCAGATGACATCATAGGGGTAACGGGGACCAGATCACGTGGGTCCTCGTAGGTTCCTGTCAGGAGTCTGGCTGTCACTCTGAGTGAGATGAGCAGTCAACACAGGGCTTGACAGAGGAGGGAGGCTGATCCTCTTTTCTTTTTTTTCTTTAACTTTTTAGTTTATATTGGAGTATAGCCTATTAACACTGTTGTGATAGTTCCAGGTGCACAGCAAAGCAACTCAGCCATACTTATACATGTATCCATTCTCCCCCAAACTCCCCTCCCATCCGGCCTGCCACATAGCACTGAGAAGGACCCCGACCCTCTTTGATGTTGATGTTTCCTCCACCCCTAGTGGCCTTTTTACCAATTCTCCAAGGCACCCGCCATGACCTTCAGGCATTAGACCCCGCTGGGCCTCCTCTCCGTCCCGACCTGCCCCCTGCCCCAGACCCACTTAGGCCCTTGTCTCTCTTTCCCCAGGCTGGCTGAAGGGGCTTCCTGGGGCCTTCCCTGCCCAGTTGATGTGTGAAGTCACGGGGGAACACGAAAGGAGGAAGCACCTTCGTCAGCACCAGAGGCTCCTGGAGGCTGTTGGGCCCTCTTCAGGCTCCCCCAGTGCCCCCCAGCCCTAATGCAGGCCAGGGGGATGGGGTGGTGGCGGCACAAGTTGGGACAGCTGGCAGCCTGGCACAGAGGAGACAAAGCCCATCCATCCACTGGATTTGCTGTCAGTGGAAACGCTACCTCAGTGGCAACCAGTAGGGACCGAGCTTCAAGACTGGGCAGCCAATGAAAACAGGGCTGTCTGAGCCCACGCATGAGGGAGAATGAAGATGGCTTGAGTGGATTGCCAGTGGAGACAGAGGCTCAGTGCAGAGTGGCCAGTGGGTGCTGAGCTGGCTGAGCCTCTGGCCAATGAGTATCTCTGCTATGCTCACAGCCAAGAAAGAAGCTAGGTCAGTGCAGCTAAAAGAGGGCTGCACTGGAGATAAAGTCCTAGGATAAAATAGCCAACAGCAGGGACACACCCAGCCAAAGAAGATGGTGATCTGGGCCCAAGAGACCAGTAGGAACCCTGCTTGGTGCTATAGCAACGACCGTCTTGCCTTTTGAGTCTGGGAAATATTAGATTCCATTCCTGGGGTGCCTCCTGTGTCCTCTTAAGCTACTTCCTCTCTTCTAGAAGAATCCAGAGTGTGGGTCTCAGAGAATCTGTGTGTGTGTGCATATGTCTGTATATGTATCAAGGAAGGTGATTCTGCTGAACATGATGTGTGTGTGGTCTTGCCCCCTTCCCAGATGATTGAATCCTCGATTTCTCCCCTCACTCCCCATTTTTCTTATTAGTCTCCTCAGGAAAGACACTAGGTCTGAGCTCCAGAGGAGAATGTGCTGGGTGTGGTTGGCAGCCAGAGCTGGGGATGAGAGGCCTGGGTTTGGCCTCCGTAATCTCTACCTTCAGATCCTCCAACCTGAACTATAACCAGCCATTCAGCCTCCGCCTCGGGCTTCAGACTGGCTCTGGGTCCCAGGGTTGAGTGAAGAAACAGGAGCCGTGGATCTCGGGCCAGCTGAGCCTCTAGGGCTTTCTTGCCTTCATCCTGGTCCTTTCACAGAAACACTGGGCCAAGCAATGGGGAGAGAACAGAGAACCAGCATTACTGCCTAATCCTACCCAGAGCATCTGCTTCCAGATGAGAAACTGCCACCGCACAATGCCAGAAGGAGGTGAGGAATGGAGACAGAGCGGAGCAGACAGTTGCTGGCAAGTGGGGGCCCGGGCCTGGCACAAGGTTATCCCTGAGCTAAGCCATCACACCTTCCCTTCAGCTCATGCATGGCAACTTGCCCAGGACAGAAACTGCCACGCAGACCACTGGAGGTGCAAGGACTCTGGGAGACTGAGAGGGAGAAAGAAACTGGCATTTGGCATGTCCATGACTTTGGGGATTCACCTAGCACAGTGCCTGACATATGAAAAACCCTCAATAAATGGTGGAGCTGCATTGAGGCTCTCCTGGAAGCATGTGCTTAAAGGAGCAGTGGTTTCCAAATGTGACTTTATTAGGGGGGAGGGGCTGGTTGAAAAGGGATCCTTTGAGAGCAGGGGTCCGCTCTGCTGGGTGCAAGGTGGCTTGGCACACTCACAGCTCCTGAGGGATCTATGGCGGTGTGACGGGAGGAGGGTTGCATATGCTGAAGCAGAGAGCTGCTTCAGGTTGGGGAAGAGGACGGGCAGAGCCAGATATGGATGGGGCTCTGGCAGGGGATGAAGATGCAGCAAAAAGGACACCAAGGGCAATCAGTCAGCAATAAAGATCCTTTACTGACCAGCCAAGCATCCCTGTGTCTAATTTATTTCAATTCTACACCTATTTATTGAGTGCCTTCTATGTGCCAGGCACTCTTCTAGGATCTGGGGACACAAAGATGAAACAGACAAAGGCCTTGACCTCAAGGAGCCTACATTCTGGGGGAGCAGGTGGGGGGAAGTTACTAAGTAAACAAGTTAGTAAGTAAGAAAATATCAGGTAGCAGTGAATGCTATGAAGAAAATATAGCAAAGGCTATGATACACAGTGCCGTGTGTGTGTGTGTGTGTGTGTGGCTTTGGGGAAGACCCTGGAGGAGGTAACATTGAGCTGAGACAAGAAGGGAGCATCTGGGAAGCTCTGGGCAAATGGCACTCTAGGGGTGGTCTCAAGGGGATTGAAGTCCAGGAAGAGAAGGCAGTGGTCATGGGCAGGGAGCTGGCCTACAGGCTCCTTCCTTTCCTAGTGCGGGAGTCCCTCCACACAAACTGCCCTCTTCCCCTGACATAGTCAGAGACAGACACACATCCAGAGGCAGACACAAAGCTGCACATGTGCCCCATATATATTCCATCTCAACTCCTAACTCTCTCCTGAGTTCTGCCACTTAAGGGAGCCTCCAGGCTCCAAGTCAGAGGTTCTAATATTGGGATGATGGGGCGATGGAGACCAGTTAAGAATTGTGTGGGGGAAGTAAACACACAAAATACAACCACATGTACCAAAGGGACGGAAAGACGGAGTGAAGGGGACTGTCATGTTTCTGTTATCTCAGAGGCCCCTTTCCATTTTGGGGTGACCTGAGTGTGTGTGTGTGGTCCTCGAGGGGTCTGCATTCTGCAGGCCTGTTGGAGAGGGTAGAGGGTCATGAAAGAGGCAGACGTGAGGGAGCTAGGACCGCCAGTAGCATGGAGAAAGTGGATGGGAGAAGGAATGGGGCCCTGGTAAGAAAGACAGAGAAAATGGAATAATGGATGGTGGGGGCGGGGGAAGGTATGGGACTTCCCTGGCAGTCAGAGGTTAAGAGTCCACGCTTCCACTGCAGGGAGCGTGGGTTTGATCCCTGGTTGGGGAACTAAGATCCAGCACGCCTCACAGGGTGGCCAAAAAAAAAAAAAAAAAAGGGGGGAGGGGGTACAGGTGGCAGTAAGTAACTTAGTATTAGTTCCCCTAAGCTCTCTCCCTCCCTTTCCTGAACACCCTCTGCCAGGCATCAGCTTCTCTGTGTACAGCCTCCTCCTGATGTCCATCATCCTCTCCATCTTGTGTTGCTCCTCCCCCTTCTTGCCCCTCTGGCTGCCTTCTGCAATTTCCTTGTAGGTGTGGCGTGAGGACCCATGGGAGGAGAAGTCTCTCTCAGTGCTGCCCTGTCTGGCATTCCAGGCATGGTGGTGTTACTAACATCCCAGGTGGTAGAGAGGTACACTGACTGGCTTGGGGCATCCTGGAGCTGCCATTGCCCCATTCCTTCATATTCTATCATTCTGGGGAGGTGGAAGAAACAAACATTTTCACAGGCTTAGGAAAGGCTCACGTGTGTCTCAGACCTGGCGGAGGCGACTGGGGAGACAGATTGGGGAAGCTGGGCTCTGGTTGCGAGGCTTTCTCTGAATCAGTACGTGCTCTCTGCACTCACAGCCCTGCTCCTCATATCTGTGGCCTCCACATTTGGGGAGTCGATGATAATGCAGATAGGATAGGGCTCCGACCTCCCTTTGCACTGGCCCTTCTATGGGCTCTGGGTCAACATCCTTGTGGCCATTGTTGCAGGTGAGGCTGGTTGCAATCATGACCTCAAGCAACAGGTGTTTGAGAGGAGCCCGCTTCTCCCCACAGCCTGCTCATTAGCGTTCTCTCCTCTCCTTTTAGCCCCACCGACCCCTGCAGCCCACTTCCTGCGATCCATGCCACAGCCCTTCAACCTGGCTCTCTGCCCATCCCTGAAAGCTTTTCTCTCTCCCTCCTTCCTCGCAGGGTTCGCATCTCGTCAGCTACAGTGGTATCTGCTGGTTCCTGTCCTCCGTGTTGGTCAGTCGCCCAGGCAGGCATAGCATCCCGGTGCAGGAGTACCTCTCCTCCGACAGCGTCTCCAGAGAACTCCCGGAGGCCGCCCCGTCCTGGCTCCCCAGTACGCCCTCTCCAAACTACCCGCTCTCCACCCTCCAGCGGCCCGAGAGCGCCCCAGGCCAGAACAAGGGAAGCAGAGGGGCAGAACTCCCCGAGGATTCACTGGGACCCAACCCGTACTCCCCTCACCCCGGGGCGTGGCCAGGACCCTCCACGGCCCCGCCCCCGGGCTGGCCCCGCCTCCAGGCCGAGCTCCGCCTCTCCCCGTGAGGCTGAGCTCTCCCTCTCCCTGCGGCGGACCCAGACCTACTGGACGCAGAGAGCTTCCCGCACCCGGCCTTAGCAGGACATCTGGCCAGGCTCGGTCTCCTGCTTCCGCCCCCACGGAGGAATCCTCACGAAGTTGAGGCGCAAGCTCTTCGTCTGCAGTCAACCGCACGCCGACGCCCCCTCCCCGTGCTGACCCGCCGAACTCTTGCTGTCGCCCCGCCTTCCCAGGGCAGGCAGATTAGCAGATTATCAACTTCGGACCCTACTGGTCACCTAGGCGCTCAGCTCCCGAGCATCGCAGGGCGGGTTGGCATTTTCCATCGGTCCCTGCACGCACCTCTGTCACTGGGAACTCAGCCTTGCCTTAGTGCTTTTCCAGATTCACAAAGGGAGGCAACCTTGAGTTTCGCCGACTCTAAACCAAGAATGCATAGAGGCAGCCTGTCTGTGTCCTTCAGTTTATTGCCCAGGCCACAGAACTACCCTGAGCCCTGGTCCAGAGAGCTCAGAAGTATTTTCTCTTGGGGAGGAAACAGATTCATTTCTGAAAATTTGTTTTCTATTCATATTTGGGGTGAGAAGAAACAAAGTAGGCTGAGAAGAGGTGAGAATCAGAGAAGTGCTGACAGGTGTTGGGGAAATGTCAATTAAAACCAATAAACATTTTCTGAATCTCAGCTAAGTGCCCAAATCAAAAGGAGGATGGAATGGAGAAAGAGGAAGACAAAGTAGGTTAGAGAGAGAGAGAGAGAGAGAGAGAGAGAGAAGAAACATAGGAGGGAGGGCTTGTAATGCAGGGGTCAGATTCTGGCCTGCAAAGGCAAAGAGGCCTTGGATTCAGGAGCAGGACCAGAGACTGATTTTCCATAAAGCTAATACTGCTGATTTTTTTCCAGGATGCTTTGAATATACCCAAAACTCTAGAGTGAGACTGTCCAGATTCAAATGCTGGCTCTACCACTTATTAGGTCTGTAACCTTAGCCCTGGTTCGATCCCTGGTGGGGGAAGATCCCACATGCCGTGGAGCAACTAAGCCCATGCGCCACAACTACTGAGCCTGCGCTCCACAGCCCGAGAGCCACAACTACTGAGCCCGCGCACCACAGCTACTGAAGCCCGCACGCCTAGAGCCCATGCTCCGCAACAAGAGAAGCCACTGCAATGAGAAGCCCGCGCACCACAACAAAGAGTAGCCCCCACTCGCCGCAACTAGAGAAAGCCTGCACGCAGCGACAAAGACCCAACGCAGCCAAAATTAATTAATTAATTAATTAATTAATTAAAAAAGAAAAATTAGAAACTGGCCATTTGTTTTCCAAAGTGTCTGTACCATTTTGCATTCCCACCAGCGATGTATGAGAGTTCTGGTTGGTATCCTGCTCTGTGTCTTGTCCAGTACTTGGTGTTGTCAGTTTCGTCGTTTTTGTTTTGCGTGCCGATCCATTAGGTGTGTGGTGCTATCTCACTGTGGTTTTAATTTGTGTTTCCCTAATGACTAATGATGCTGAGTATCTTTTTATGTGCTTCTTGGCTATTCACATATCTTCTTTGGTGAAGTGTCTGTTCAAATATCTTGGCCTTTTAAAAACTGGGTGGGTTTATTTTCTTATTATTGTGTTTTAAGAGTTCTTTAAATATTCTAGATATAAGTCCTTTATCAGATATGTGATTTGAAAATATTTTCTCCCAGTCTGTGGCTTATATTTTCATTCTTCTAACTGCATTTTTCCAAGAGCAGAAATTCTTAATTTTGCAGTCATTTAAAAAATATATACATTTATTTATTTACTTATTTGGTTGTGCTGGGTCTTCGTTGCAGCATGTGGGATCTTCATTGTGGCACATGGAACCTTTAGTTGCGGCATGCGGGATCTAGGTCCCTGACCAGGGATCAAACCCAGGCCCCCTGCATTGGGAGCATGGAGTCTTAGACACAGGACCACCAAGGAAGTCCCTGCAGTCACTTCTTGCTTTGTTTTAAGCAGCCATTTTTTTCTTCCTACTTCTGTTTAGTTGGTATATAGAAGGCAATGGAATGTCCCACAGGGGCAGAACCAAGCAAGCAGGACACACACTGGCAAGCGGGTCTGCCCATCATTCTCCCATGTGCCCAAAGCCTCAAGGTCAAATGGCATCCTGGGAGGAGAGTGGCCCTAGCAACCCAGGTCTTTTACAGTCTCATTCTTTACTCAGTGTGTTATCCTTGGTCTGGCAGCATGGGCACCACCTGGGAGCCTGTCCGAAGTGTGGCGTCTGCATTTTAATGGGATGCCCAGGCCAGGAGTACACACATTAGAGTTTGAGGAACACCAGCAACGACCGGCCCACATGAGGGAAGGATGCATATTTCATAGATGTGAAAGGGAGGGAACATTGCAGCCACTGAAATGAATTCTGGCCACTGAAATGTCCTAGCAATGCCACGGGTCTGGGAGCTCACCACAAAGGAGATTCATGCTGGTGTTTGTACCGGGATGAGCTGGCCTGGGGTAGGACTGTTTCTGAGTGTAATGCAGGTAGCAAAGCACGTCCACGTGGACAGTCAAGGAGTGACCAATAAGCCTGTGTTCTCGAGTCCATGTTCTAAGCCCAAGTCCATGTTCTCCAGGTCGGCTTTGCCCATGGGCACTGAGAGGCTATTGTCCCCTAAGGATGTCTAAGCACCTGCCCTTACGGATGGAACAGTGGGGCACCTTCCTTCTCAGAAAGCTCCCAGCCTTGCACTCCATTCTGGCTGCATCTCTGTACCTGTGTGAGCAAGTGATCATTATTTGCTGACTGCTCAGCTTCCTTTCTTTTGGGGAACGATCCCTCCCCAAATCCATGTGGTTCTGGTGGGCTGTCAGTCAAGGCATCCAGGCCAATCAGACTCTTGGGATTTGGAACCCTGCCCAGGAATAGACAAGGATGGAGATTTGGGGGGAACAGGAGGGAAACAGCGGGAAGAGAGACCAGCTCATGCTAATGATATGTCCATGCTCCCCTGGTCTCTGTTTAGTTCTAGGCCTGGATGTTCTGCTTCCCCCCGCCCCCCGAGTCTGTGTTTATTCAGTGTTGCCTCAATACATTCCTTTTTTCTTAACTTCGTCTGGGTTCGCGCTTGCAACCAAAGAACTCTCACTGATACAAAACGTTGCAAGATAATTGGCCAGGACTTCCCTGCAGTCCAGTGGTTAAGATTCTGCGCTTCCACTGCAGGGGTTACGGGTTCGATCCCTGGGAGGGAAAGATCACTTATGCTTCGCGGTGTGGCCAAAAGATAATTTAATTTAATTTAATTTAAAAAAAAGATAATTGGTTAGCACGGCTGCTAGGCCATAAGGGGTCTTTGTGCCTTTAACCTTGTTGTTAAAAGGCAGCCTTTCTGGGCTTCCCTGGTGGCGCAGTTGTTGAGAGTCCGCCTGCCGATGCAGGGAACACGGGTTCGTGACCCGGTCCGGGAAGATCCCACATGTCGCGGAGTGGCTGGGCCCATGAGCCATGGCCTCTGAGCCCGCGCGTCCGGAGCCTGTGCTCTGCAACGGGAGAGGCCACAACAGTGAGAGGCCCACGTACCACAAAAAAAACAAAACAAAAAAAACGAACACTTTAATAAAAGGCAGCCTTTCTGAATAGATGTAGGGGTAGTTGACTTGGCAGAGAACAGCACCTTTATGAGATACAGAACAAAGCCCCTCTTCCTCCAGGCCACTGGAGCCCCCTTGGCGGGGCATGGCTTGTTGAGCAGAATGCTGGCTGGAGTTCAGTTCTCACTCACCTCCTTTGCTGCGTGCTCTTGTGCAGTGCCCATCCTGCACAACCTTACGTGGAGACTCTGTTGTCAGGTCTCCCACGTTTCCCTTCGGCTCTTTCTTCTTCCTTCCGCCTTCTAGTTTACCTCTTCTAGGCTTTTACTGTGGCAACATCAAGGCTGATAACAGCTATGTTTACTTTCATAGCTGTAGTTAAGTTTTCCGTGCTTTGTCCATCTGTTGATTCTAAAAATTGAAACTCAATGAAGAGTGTTTACCTTACATACTGTGACTGTATAAATATCTTTCATTGCAGAGCTAGTAATCACTAACATTATATTTCCTATCTTGAGGAAATGCTGTTGGACTACTTTTAATTACCTTTTGAAAAAGAATATTTGATACATTCACAGGGTTATATGAAATATATGTTAGTTATAAATGATTCGAATATAATGAATACCCGTGTACCTATCACCCAACTCAGGAACAAATTACCTATTGCCAATAACACGTTATGTACCAGTGTAACCCTCCCTGCCCCATTTCCCTGTAAACTGCTCCCTCAGTTTTGCATCAGAGTTATCCTAACCTGCAGCCAGGGAAGCTAGGGAATTTGCCCACCAATTCCCTATCTGTCATTAGTTCATAGGTCAGCCTCCAGACCCGGGTGACCCTGACCATGGCTAATGGGATGGCACTTGTCTCTGGCAGGGCCAGAGAATGTTTGGGCTTGGGATGGATAGACAGCTCGCGGCTCTGGCGGCTACGGACAGCCCACAATATAAGGACCACATTTCTCACCATGTGGACCAGAGGAGGAGGTTGGTTTGCAGAGAAAGACCAACATGGTCAGGGAAGGGACTTCCCTGGTGGTCCAGTGGGTAAGAATCCTCGCTCCCAATGCAGGGGGCCCGGCTTTGATCTCTGGCCGAGGAACCAGATCCCGCGTGCCACAATTAAGACCCAGCGCAGCAAAAATTAATTAATTAATTTAAAAAAAAAGATGCTCAGGGAGGAGCAAGATAAGAGTCCAAGTGCTATGGTCTGAATATTTGTGTCCCCCAAATTCATATGTCGGGAAAGTAACCCACAAGGTGACGGTTTTAGGAGGTGGGCCTTTAGGCGACTCCACTTTCGTTAATAGTATTAGTGTCCTTATAAAAGAGACCCCATAGAGCTCCCTAGCTCCACGTGAGGACACAGCAAGAACTCAGTGACCTGGAATCGGGCTGTCACCTGACCATGCCAGCTATGATGGACGGCACCATGATCTTGGACCTCCAGGCTCCAAAACTATGAGAAATAAGTTTCTGTTGTTTATAAGCTACCCAGTCTGCGGTATTTTGTTATAGCAGTCCAAACAGATTAAGACACAGAGGAAGAATCCTCACAGGATTTGAATTCTGTTTTTTTTTTTAATTAAATTTATTTTTTATACAGCAGGTTCTCATTAGTTATCTATTTTATACATATTAGTGTATGTATGTCAATCCCAGTCTCCCAATTCATCACACCACCATGACCAGCCCCCCACCACTTTCCCGCCTTGGTGTCCATACGTTTAGGATTTGAATTCTTGATTCCAACTATTCTGAGGTCCAGCTGGGCACGTGACCTCACAGCCCGTAATTAAATCCCCTTTGGCTTAAACTAATTTCCATTCCCTTCCATCATTTGCAGCCACTCATCGGCAAGGATGCCTGCCAAACACCTCTGTGTTTTTTGCTCCTTCTCTGTTTGCTAGTAAAAGAGTGCAAAACAGTTAAAACAACTTAGCAATAATAACTCCACTTTCTGGGAATTTACCAAAGAGTGCTTTTTGTTCATTATCTTACTCCATACTCAAACCAAATCTAGATGAGTATTATTGTGCTGTGTTATAGATGAGTAAACTGAGGCATAGAGAAGCTATAGGGGGACTTCCCTGGCAGTCCAGTGGTTTAGGGCACGGCGCTTTCACTGCCGGGGCCGGGTTTAATCCCTGGTCACAGAACTAAGATCCTATAAGCTACACCAAAAAAAAAAAGGAAGCTCTATGAATCCTGCAGGTTCACAAGACCATTAAGAGAAAGGCCTGTTATCCATGCCTTTCTCTGCTTGACCCGAAAGCCTGTGTTCTTAACCTCATGTATCACTGTCTTTGCAAAGTGAACCACCACTGGTGGGATCCAAACTCACATCCCAGATTTGAAAGTCTCCTTCCTCATGAGAATTCCAGAGGCTGACTGAGG
The DNA here is from genome assembly GCF_000442215.2 of Lipotes vexillifer. NCBI lineage: Eukaryota > Metazoa > Chordata > Mammalia > Artiodactyla > Lipotidae > Lipotes > Lipotes vexillifer. The sequence continues at coordinate 1,545,417 of NW_006785619.1, forward strand.
TCTGGAAGGCATGGTGATCAGGCTGCTGCGGGTGATTCCGATTTATTTTCCTATAGCTTAAAAGGGAGCTTAGGGGCTTCCCTGGTGGCGCAGTGGTTGAGAGTCCGCCTGCCGATGCAGGGGATACGGGTTCGTGCCCCGGTCTGGGAAGATCCCACATGCCGTGGAGCGGCTGGGCCCGTGAGCCATGGCCGCTGAGCCTGCTCGTCCGGAGCCTGTGCTCCACGATGGGAGAGGCCACAACAGTGAGAGGCCCACATACCGCAAAAAAAAAAAAAAAAAAGGGAGCTTAGAAAAATCTTCTCAGACTGTGTGACACCCCCATGTCCTCTCCTCATGCCACAAGGGCCTCTTCATGGGCTGCTTCAGGGCTAGCTGCCCCCAGAGTGAGCCATCTAAGAGAGCAAGCTCCATTGACTTTTATGACCTAGTCTTGGAGGAAAAACACTGTCACTTTCATCATATTTCTATTTGTTGGAAGCAAGTCACTAGGTCCACCCCACACTCAAGGGGAGGGGAATTAAGCTTCACCTATTGAGGGAAAGA
>NW_006785619.1:1545972-1575687 GCF_000442215.2 Lipotes vexillifer
TCAAGAATTTGTGGGGGGACTTCCCTGGCGGTCCAGTGGTTAAGACTCCGTGCTTTCACTGCAGGGGGTGCAGGTTTGATCCCTGGTCAGAGAACTAAGATCCCGCATGCAGCCAAAAAAAACAAAAACAAAAAAAAGGAATTTGTGGGTATATTTTAAAACCACCAGAGTTTGCCTTCTGGTCACAAATTACTTACATTCCTCCCTCATAACAAATATGCTCACCTATCACAAGGTCCCCAAGCATCTCATCCCATTCCAGCATCAACCAGCTGAAAGTCCAGACTCTTGCTGTGTTGTAAGTGGGGGATTTAAGTCCCCTTTGTGGAGTCTTTGAGGATTATTCCAACGTGGCTGTGGCAGCGCCACCTGAGAGGCGTAAGAAATTAGAGGTCCTAGAAGAGGGGGGCACGGCATGCCACGCAGGGGCCACATGGGAGGAGCACCCAGGGAGTGGGCTCAACCAAGCAGATGGAGAGCTGAGAGCGAGAGTGAGGACCCGTGGGCAAATGTCTTTATGGGGTCAGGGTGGAGTCCACAGGCAAAAGGCATGAGGGGATTTCATTGGTGCGTTTGAATGTCGCTAGGTCACAGAGAGGGGAGACCAAGAAGAGGAAATTGTGCCAGGAACCAAAGCAGCCTGATCACACTGGTGCACCTGGTTACCTGGTAAGGCATCAGGGAAATAGGAAGTTTCAAAATTTTACGATACATTTGCCAGTTGTTATGGGCTGAGTTGTGTCCCCCGCAAATTCATATGCTAAATCCCTACTCCCCAGTACCTCAGAATGTGACTGTACTTGGAGACAGTGTCTTTAAAGAGGTGACTAAGTTAAAATGAGGCTGTAGGGTGGGCCCTACTTGAACTGACTGGTATCCTTGTAAGAAGAGGAGATTAGGAATAGAGACACCAAGGATGTGTGCTCATAGAAGAAAGACCATGTGAGGACTCAGTGAGAAGGTAACTGCAAACTAGGTAGAAAGATCTCAGAAGAAACCAAAACCTACGTACACCTTGATCTTGGACTTCTAGTCTCCAGAACTGTGAGAAAATAAATTTCTGTTGCTTAAACTGCCCAGTCTGTGGTACTTTGTTATGGCAGCCCTAGCAAACCAATACACCATCTCAATCAAGTCCAGGTACAGATGAGGCTCTTTGGATGTAATTCCTTAAGTACAGCTCCTGAATACCTGTGAACTAAAGAGACAGGTGATCATCCCCTGCATACCCAAAATACAATGGTGGGACAAAGGATAACCATTGTAGACATTAATTTTTTTTTTTTTTTTGCAGTACGCGGGCCTCTCACTGTAGTGGCCTCTCCCGTTGCGGAGCACAGGCTCCGGACGCGCAGGCTCAGTGGCCATGGCTCATGGGCCCAGCCATTACTGTTTTAAAAGGAGGGACATGAGAGGAAGACAGGAGTTACTGGTTCATAGCAATTCTGAAATCCACCTGGGGAAATGTTGAAAGCTCCTTGATTAGAACTCAATCCTGGGACTTTCCTGGTGGTGCAGTGGTTAAGAATCCACCTACCAATGCAGGGGACACGGGTTTGCTCCCTGGTCCGGGAAGATCCCACATGCCGCGAAGCAACTAAGCCCCTGCGCCACAACTGCTGAGCCCGTGCACCACAGCTACTAAGCCTGCGTGCTTAGAGCCCATGCTCCGCAACAAGAGAAGCCATCTGTGCACTGCAACGAAGAGTAGCCCTCATTCTCTGCAACTAGAGAAAGCCTGTGTGCAGCAACGAAGACCCAACATAGCCAAAAAAATATACCTATACATTAAAAAAAAAAAAAAAGGAACTCAATCCTACTTCTGCCCAGGAGTAACTCTCCAGAGTTTCTTTCTTTCTTTTTCCTTTTTTTTAAAAGATAAAATCCATGTAACATAAAATTTACCATTTAGGGAATTCTCTAGTGGTCCAGTAGTTAAGATTCAATGCTTTCACTGCTGGGGCCCAGGGTTCAATCCCTGGCCAGGGATCTAAGATCCTGCAAGCTACACAGGGTGTCCAAAAAAAAAAAAAATCATTTAACAGTACACAATTTAGTGGTTTTCGTATATTCACAGTGTTGTGCAACCATCACCACTATTCAATTCCAGAACATTTTCAGCACTCTAATCAAGTCCCATTCCCCATTTCCCCCAGCCCCTGGGAACTACTAATCTACTTTCTATGGACTTGCCTATTCTGGGCAATTCATTCAACTTACAAATGGATAAACAAAATATGGCATATGCATACAACGGAATCATACAATATGTGGCCTTTTGCGTTTGGCTTCTTTTACTCAGCATAATGGTTTTTTTTTGTTTTTGTCCTTTTTTTTTTTTTTGGCCACACCATGCGGCGTGCAGGATCTTAGTTCCCCAACCAGGAATCAAACCCGGCCCCTTCACAGTGAGAGCACAGAGTCCTAACCACTGGACTGCCAGGGAATTCCCTCCACTTTGATTTTTTATTTTTTTGCAGTACGCGGGCCTCTCACTGTCGCGGCCTCTCCCGTTGTGGAGCACAGGCTCCGGACGCGCAGGCTCAGTGGCCATGGCTCACGGGCCCAGCCGCTCCACGGCATGTGGGATCTTCCCGGACCGGGGCACGAACCCGCATCCCCTGCATCGGCAGGCGGACTCTCAACCACTGCGCCACCAGGGAAGCCCAGCATAATGTTTTAAAGGTTCATTCATATTGTAAAGCGTATCACTACTTCACTCTGTTTTATGGCTGAATAATATTCCATTGTAATGCATCTGCCATATTTTGTTTATCCATTGGTAAGTTGATGGACATTTGGGTTGTTTCCACCTTTTGTCTATCATGAATACTGCTGCTAAAAACATTAATATATGTTTTCATATATATGTTTTTAATTGTCTAGGGTATGTAATTAGGAGTGGAATTTCTGGGTCACATGGTAACTTCCAAAATATCATATGCTGGCAGTGACGTGGAGCAACAGGAACTCTCATTCATTGTTGGTGGAAAATGCAAAATGGTACAACCACTTTGGATGACAGTTTGAAAGTATCTTACAAAACTAAACATACTGCTACCATACAATCCCACAGTTATACGCCTAGGTGTTTACCCAAATGAACTGAAAGACTTACGCCCACTTACAAACTTGCATATAATTATAGCAGCTTTATTTATAATTGCCAAAAATTGGAAGCAACCTATATGTCCATCAACAGGTGAATGGAGGGAATTCTCTGGTGGCCCAGTGGTTAGGACCCGGTGCTTTCACTGCCGAGGCCTGGGTTCCATCCCTGGTCGAGGAACTAAGATCCCACAAGCCATGTGGCATGGACAAAAAAAAAATTAAGAAAAAAATAGGTGAAGGGATAAAATGTGCTACAACCATACAATGGAATATTGATCAGTGATAAGAAGAAATGAGCTATCAAGCCACAAAAAGACATGGAGGAAACTTAAATGCCTATTAGTCAAGTGAAAGAACCCAGTCTGGGGACTTCCCTAGTGGCGCAGTGGTTAAGAATATGCCTGCTTGGGCTTCCCTGGTGGCGCAGTGGTTGGGAGTCCGCCTGCCGATGCAGGGGACACGGGTTCGTGCCCCGGTCCGGGAGGATCCCGCATGCCGTGGAGCGGCTGGGCCCGTGAGCCATGTACACTGGGCCTATGCGTCCGGAGCCTGTGCGCCACAACCGGCGAGGCCGCAACATTGAGAGGCCTGCGTACCGCAAAAAAAAAAAAAAAAAAAAAAAATACGCCTGCCAATGCAGTGGACACGAGTTCAATCCCTGGTCCGGGAAGATCCCACAGCCTGCGGAGCAACTAAGCCCGTGCGCCACAACTACTAAGCCCATGTGCCTAGAGCCCGTGCTCCGCAACAAGAGAAGCCACTGCAATGAGAAGCCTGCGCACCGCAACAAAGAGTGGCCCCTGCTCGCTGCACTTAGAGAAGGCCCGCGCGCAGCAATGAAAACCCAAGGCAGCCAAAAAAAAAAAAAAAAAAAGCCAGTCTGAAAAGGCTACATACTCTATCATTCCAACCATATGACGTTCTTGAAAAGACAAAACTATGGAGACAGTGAAAAGATCAGTTGCCAGGCATTAGAGAGTAGAGAGGGAGGGGCAAATAGGGGATTTTTAGGACAGTGAAACTATTCCATATGACAGTGTAACGGTGGACACATGGCATTTTACATTTGTCAAAACCCATACAATGTACAACACCAAGAGTGAACCCTATGTAAACTATGGACTTTGGATAATGATGTGGCAATGTTGGTCCAACGATTATAACAAATGTACCACACTGATGCCAGATGTTGATTGTGAGGGAGGCTGTGTGTGTGTATGGGGGCTGCTGGTAGGTGGGAACTCTATGTACTTCGTGCTCCATTTTGCCGTGAGTCTAAAACTGCTCTCAAAAATAAATTCTATTGATTTTTTATTATTTATTTATTTATTTATTTTTGTGCGGTACTTGGGCCTCTCACCGCTGTGGCCTCTCCCGTTGCGGAGCACAGGCTCTGGACGCGCAGGCTCAGCGGCCATGGCTCACGGGCCTAGCCGCTCCGCAGCATGTGGGATTCTCCCGGACTGGGGCACGAACCCGCGTCCCCTGCATTGGCAGGCGGACTCTCATCCACTGCGCCACCAGGGAAGCCCTCTATCAATTTTTTAAAAAGGAAAAATCCAAGTGTGAAGAAAGAGAGAATATAGAGTTTAATTTTCTACAATGGAGAAAACTCAAGGGTTATACTTTCCTGCCTCCACAGAGCATTTGACAGAAACAGGCTGAGAACCCTTGCTGTACAGCAAGGAATGTCATTGAAGGATTCAACCACTGGGAAGGAAGAATTGTTCTCTGTGGGGGACCACTGTTTGAGGGTGAAGCTTGGTCAGTGGGATAGAAACTGTCCGTGGTATTTGTGAGAATTCTGGCTCTGTGTCTGTTTATCCGCACAGGGATTTGTCAGACACTACGTTCTACTGAATCCCTGAAATATAATTATGTACAGAGGGGAAAATGGCACAGGGGCTGGGGGCTTTCAGTCACCTTTTGGGATCTGCAACCTGGGCGATGAAGACTGATTGCATGGGAATCCCCCTGGTGGTCCAGTGGTTAGGACTCTGAGCTTTCACTGCTGGGGCTTGGTTTCAATCCCTGGTCGAGGAGCTAAGATTCCCCAAGCTGCATGACGTGGCCATGCTTGCATGGAACTCTGCTTCTGCAAGCCTAAGAATTACTGCCCTGTATCCCCATGTTCACAGGTCCCCAGGCCTAAGGACTGGTCACAAGAAGGCAAAGCTGTCTGTCCTCTTGGTGGGACTCTGACAATTAAAAAAATTTGTGGTGGGGTGGAGACACCATTTCAGAGTTACAGAAAAGTTGCAAGAACAGTACAAAGAATTCCTTTATATTCTTCACCCAGATTTCCCCAAATATTAACATTACTACATTGCTTTGTATCTCTCCCTCCCTCCCTCCCTCCCTCTCTCTTTCTACACACATGCACACACACACACATACACATTTATTTTTCTTTACCATTTAAGTCGCAGACATGATGCCCCTTTCCCTCCCAATACTTCAGTGTGTATTTCCTAAAAACAAGGACATTCTCTTCCATAAACACAGCACAAGTCTCAATATCAGGAAATTAACATTGATATAATAATATAATATCAGGTTTTGCCAACTGTCCCAGTGATGTCCACTGAAAAGAAAGTCCTGGATCATGCACTGAATTCATTTGTCATGTCTTTTTCGCCTACTTTAACTGCAAGTTTCTCAGTCTTTCTTTGTGTTCCTAACATTGACCAGTTATTTTGTAGGATGCCCCTCCATCTGGGTTGGTTTCATGTTTCTTCATAATTATATTCGGGTGATGCATTTTTGGTAGAAACATCAGAGAAATGTCGTTGTGTTCTTCTCAGTGCATCATATCAGGAGGCACCAGTAGTTGTACCAACAATGATGGGATGCTCATTTGATCACTGCGTTAAGGTGGTATCTGCCAGGTTTTTCTACTGAGGATCTTACCAAGTCTATTTCCCCTGTAAGAAGTCCTCTGATGCAAAGGAGGCAGAATGGAGAATGTTCACTGGTGAACTGCAAACAGTCCTTCAAAACTCAGCTTAAGTGACCTTTGTGTGGATCCCTTGTAAATCTTTGCTTTGTGCCCTATTTCAGCATTTAGCACTCTCTATCACGACCAATGACTTGATGGTAAACCAGTATGATGCCTGGCACATGGCTGGTGTTTATAAATGTCAAATGGATGGATGAAAGAGATAGGCTAGAGAAGTGGGTGGGTGAGGAGAGATGCAAGAGGGAAAGCCAAGACTGATAGATTTCAAGGAGGCTCTCTCCCTGATACAGAGAACACCTGCATCTGGAGATGCGGAAGGGTGGCAGCTGCCAGGTGTCAGGACTGGCGCCCTCCACTCCACTGAGGGCAGAGACAGTGTTTCAGGGTTATTACTGGTGATGTGGGTTAAGTGTTGAGGCAAGATCCTAGGGGGTCCCTGCAATTAAGGCAGGATTCCTGTCACTGCATCAGGAGAAAAGCATAGGGAAAGGGGACATCCTCCAAAGAAGAGCAAAGAGGGGCGCAAACACCTGGTCGCTGCATGACCCACCTGTGCAAAACCCAAGGAGGAAAGGCTGATAAGACCTCATCTGCTAGTCACGTCAAGGGAAGTGTCTAAAAGTGAAAAGAAACCCTAGACCAGCAGAGAAGTTATTCTGAACAAGGAGCTGCTCGACAGAAACGATCTACCAGTTCAAATTAAATAGAACAGGAAGATTCTACAAAGGAGACTTGGGGAAGCAAAAGACAAAATGTCAGGACCAAATTTCAAATGGAAAAAGAGAAAATATAATTAGATCTAAACCAAAAAATACATATATTTAATCAATTATAAGTAAGAAAAGTAGACATAAGATAAATGCGTCTGTAAAAGGCAAAGCCTCATATTAAAGCGGAAAGCCAACTGCCTCAGGAAGCTCAGATTTCCTGTCCACTTTGTTTGCTAGGAAAACACAGCAGAGCAGACCATCTGGGGTAATTAATTCTGGGGTAAAAATATCAGAGCCTGGGTAAACAAAGATTAGTGCCAAGATAACAATGATAACGTGGAACCAGGAACCAAAAAAAAAGAAACCAAGTTTCAATAATTCAAAGGAATAGAATTTTGGATAAAATTCAGAAGAAGATTCCAGGGACAAACTTATTCTGTCATCGGCTAACTTGTGCACAACAGAGGGTTCTTACTCTTTTATATTTCAAAGTATCTCAGGTTTCAAATCAATTTCTGGAAAATTTCTCTCAAACAAAAGGAAAGATGTGTAAGTCACATATTTAAAAATGGCTCCCCTCCCCACCAAAATGTTTCCCCTTAAAATCCTATTGATACAACCCAAAGGCACCAAATCTGAAAAGGTTAAAATAACTAGGCAGAGGTAACTGGCCCACACAGTGTTGCAGCTCACCTTGGCAGACCATGCTTTAAATGGTCTGTTGCACAAATGTCTAGAAAGCATGCAGAATAATTTGGAAGCAAGAGTTTAAGTCTGAGCTTCTCAGACACCTCCCCCTTCCTGTCTCAGGGCTAACTAATGACATTCCAATGTGTAGACTCCAAAAACTACCGGGAATAGAATCTCAGAAATATCAAAAGAAAATGTTTTTTCTTCCCCTACAGCTGCAGAAAAAGCAGATTCTATTCCACAATATTAGGCTAGTTTTGATAAAGTCATAAGTGGAAAATATTCACTAAAGCATTAATCTCTGAGTCTCCCATCTTCTCTCAAAATATTTGCAAGCCATATATCTGATAAGCGGTTAATATTCAAAATATTTAAGGAACTCCTTCAACTCAAAAGCAAAAAAAACAAATAGACCAATTAAAGACTAGGCAAAGGGGAACTTCCCTGGCAGTCCAGTGGTTAAGACTCTGTGCTCCCACTGCAGGGGGCACAGGTTTGATCCCTGGTTGGGGAACTAAGATCCCGCATGCCACACAGCAGATATCACCTCACACCTGTTCGGAATGGTATTACTAAAAACAAACAAAAGCTAAGTGAGTGTTGGCAAGGATGTGGAGAAACTGGAACTCTGGTACAGTGTTGGTGGGAATGTAAAATGATGCAGCTGCTATTAAAACAGCATGGAGGTTCCTCAGAAAATTAAAAATAGAAATTAAAAAAACATAATCCAGCAACCCCACTTCTGCATATTTATCCAAAAGAATTGAAATCAGGATCTATATTTGCACGTTCACATTTGCTGCAGCATTATTCACAATAGCCAAGATGTGGAAACAATCTAAGTATGTACTGACAGATGAATGGATAAAGAATATGTGGTGTACGTATAATGGAAGTTTATTTTATTCAGGCTTAAAAAATTAAAAAATCCTGCTATATGTGACAACATGGATGAAACTCGAGGACACTATGCTAAATCAAATAAGCCACAGTCACTGTGTGATTCCACTCCCACTCACGTAAAGTATTTTTTAAAATAGTCAAACACATGGACGCGGAGACTGGTGGTTGCCAGGGGCTGGGGGGAGGGGGGAAATGGGGAGTTGCTATTCAAGGGGGTATAAGGTTTCAGCTATGCAAGATGATTAAATCCTAGAGATCTGCTATACAACACTCCGCCTATAGTCAACAATACACTTCAAGTTTGTTAAGGGAGGTAGATCTCATGTGAAGTGTTCTGACCACAACAGAAGTGTGTTTGAAAACCAGAGTTGCTCTGTCCACTGCACTCCTGAACCACTCCGGGGTCAGATGGAGAACCGAGGTGCATTCAGCCTTGAAGGGTTGAGCGTGTCCTGACCCAGGGCTCCAGGACAGGGTTGTGGCTTGGAATGTGGCTGGACGTGTGAATAGGCAGCGGGCACTGAACCTTGTGCCAGTGGCAGAAGCCAAGAGGGAGGACCCAGGCCAGCACAGAATCGAATAGGACTTGCCCACGTTGGCTGCTTTCCTGCCTCCAAATCTCTTTTTTTTTTTTTTTGGAGGAAAGGACTTGCCTTAGTTTGGCTGGTCATCCTGGGTAGAGACGGAGCTCTGTGAAAGCTCCCTAAACTGGACGGAAAACAAGCCCCTCCCCCCATGCCCATCCTCTCTCACACACTTTATCACAATTGGGATTATTATTATCATCATCCCCATTTTACAGGCGAGCTTTGAGCTCAGGGGATTTGTTCAAGGTTACGTATCAAGTTTACAGGCTTGAGGCTGTGGGGAAAAAATGCTGCAGGATCCTCACTTCACTGTTAAGTCAAATCATCTTTAGCCCATTCTCCATTTACTTTTCCTAGTAAAATCAAGTTCCATAGGCCACAGAACAGAATCCCAGAGATTAGCCTTAAAAAATGTTTAAAAATGTAAGTCTTCATAATTAACAAAAGGAGCCTCAGAAAAGATATGGCAATATTCCCTCTCTCCTGCGGACGATGCATTTTAAAATTAAGCCAAGGGGAATTCCCTGGCGGTACAGTGGTTAGGACTCCGCCAAAACAAACAAAACAAAGCCAAATAATCTAGTTGGACAAGTTATTAAATTAAGATCTTTCTCAAGAATTGATATTGGATATTTGTATGAATGTTTGTAACTGGCAACTCTTCTGTCTTCTGTCAGAATAAATCTGCCCTTGTAAGTATCATTTAAACAGGAGGGTTTTGTAAGTCTTCTAAGACTTTGGAAATTGTTGCCATACCTCATGAAAACTACCTCTTAAAAAACTGTCATACTGATTGGCTCCTGCTATATGGGTTGAACTGTGTCACCCCAAAGATGCTTTAGTCCTAACCCCCATCTCCTGCCCTGTACCTGTGAATATGACCTTATTTGGAAATGGGGTCTCTGCAGATGATCATGTTAAAGTGAGCTCATTAAGGGTGGGCCTTAATCCGCTATGCTAAGGGGAAATTTGGACACAGAGACAGATACGCACAGAGGGAAGATGATGTGAAGACATAGGGAGAATGTCATCTACAAGCCAAGGAACACCTGAGGCCGCCAGAAGCTAAAAGAGGGGCCTGGAGCAGATTCTTCCTCACAGCAATCAGAAGGAACCAACGCTGACATCTTGGTCTCACACTTAACGACCTCCAGAACTGTGACACAATAAATTTTTGTGCCCCTCAGTTGGTTACAGCAGCCCCAGGAAATGAAAACTGCTGTTCTGAATACAGTATAACTATTACTGTAGTTCCTTATCAGTCAGATATCTGTTAAAACAAGACAGTATCACTAAACATTTTTCTCCTCTCCCCCATGCATGGCAGAAAAAAAACCCTCAAATAACTTGAATGTTTCATATAAATGGACAGCCCTGATCTGATTACAAGTCCAGTGTGCTTCCATCCCACCACAGCTGCACCGGGGCACAGCTACCCGTTTGTTTTTCTTCTGCAGTTAACCTCTGCTCTTTCCTTTTGGCTGCTCTTCTCATTAATTTATAAGTGCTCTTTTTTTTTTTTTTTTTTTATAAGTGCTCTTTTAAAAATTAGGTTCTGTGCACAAAGAATGTTGCCTGCAGTATCAGTAAACAAAGGATGTTGTGACCATCAAGTCATGAGCCCCTGCGGCTGCCCACGACTGTGCACCCTGAGGAGATTCAGGATGGAGCAAAACAGGATACTGGTCCCTAGTTAAGATGCGTATCAAAGGGCTAATTTCAATAGACTCTTGCATCTTCCCATACATAGAAAAGTGCTAAATTCATTAACTTGAGATGTCTGTCTTTTTAAAAAATTAGCAGTAATCTTTTGATGTTTGATTACCTATTTTGGGTTTTTTTGTTTTTTGTTTTTTTGTTTTTGCAAAAACTGCTATATATCCTGGCTCCTCCCTTACCTCTATGGACCAGGCCCTCAGAGCTATCTGAGAAGCTGTATCCCAGGCTTAAGTCCTCAGTAAGTCTGCTGAATAAACCATAATTCTCAACTTTTAGGTTATGCATTTTTCAGTTGACAGTCCCTTATGTCTGTTTTAGATGTTGCAAATATTTTCTTACAGCCTGTCATTTATCTTTTCCTCACTTTTTTAAAGGTATTATTTTTCATAGATATTTAAAATTTTTATGTAGCCTAGTAACCTTTTCTTTTATGGCTTTCTCCATTCCAAGATCCCCCAAATCTCCTTTTCCCCCAATATCTTTTAGTTTTGTTCTTTATATTTAGGGATCAGATTTCATTTTTTTCCAGCTGGATAGCTATATGATCCAGCACCATTATTTTTTTAAATTGAGGTATAATTGACCAGCACCATTAACTGAATAATACAACCCCTCCCAGTTGTAAAATGCCCCTTTTATCATAAATTCCTAGAGGCATGGGTCTGTTTCTGGCCTTTATTCACATTCTGACTTCATTTGCCTTTCTTTAGCAACAGGCCACAGAAATGCATATGCAAAAATGCTGGAATGGCCCAGATGGTGGCCAAGTGTAGAACGCAGGCCTGCTTCCTGGGGGTCACCACTTGGTCCTCTGCTGCCGTGCAAAGATGCGGGGGGCCAGATCTTCCAAGTTTTCAAGAGGTGCTGGACATCCAGATTTTTATATGAAATCTGTTTTGAAAGTGATGGCAATTAATTTTTTACATTTAAAAAACATTAGGTGTGGGCTTCCCTGGTGGCGCGGTGCAGTGGTTGAGAGTCTGCCTGCCGATGCAGGGGACACGGGTTCGTGCCCCGGTCCGGGAAGATCCTACATGCCGCAGAGCGGCTGGGCCCGTGAGCCATGGCCGCTGAGCCTGCGTGTCCAGAGCTTGTGCTCCGCAATGGGAGAGGCCACAACAGTGAGAGGCCCGCGTACCACAAAAAACAAAAACAAACAAACAAGAAAACCAAACAAACAAAAACATTAGGTGGACAAAATATATTTGCAAATTGAAAGCAGTCAGTTCTGTTCCAGATGCTGAAATGTGTTAATGCAGAGTAAGGCTGGACCGGGTCTATGTGTCCACTCCCGCTCTCCACTGCGACCCTAAGGACCAAAGGAAGACAGATGCGGCAGCTCCGGAAGCCTAGGTTATTTGTGGCCACCCCCGGAAAAGGCAGTAGTGTCATGCCTCATTTCACCTCTCACCCACACGAGTTGATGATGTGGTTCCTGGTTTGCTCCGCAACCAGGAAGTCAGCATGCGGGGAGGGCTGGCAACATCAGTGGAGTTGGGCCTCCAAGGCCCTGCTAGCCTGAGTGATACAAAGGATGGAACGTGAGGTGCTGGCCAAGGATAGAGCAAGATTCTGGTCCCCCCCAAACAAGCTGGAAAGTGATATCATCTCCTTTCTAATAATAATGCAGCCTTCCTGGATATCCAGCTTAACACTGTTTAATCAGCAAAGGAATGGCAACGGACAGAGATCTCCAAAGCTCACAAGGAGGATAAGATCTGCTGATAGCAAGGACAACTCACATCTAGAACTTCACATGCATTATCTCACTGTCTTTCACAAAGACCCCTTGAGGTAGGCGGCATCAGGACTGTTCTTGCCTCTTTCAGAAGAGGAAACCAGTGCCAGGGGCAATCAGAATGGTTTTGAGATGCAGGAAGAATGAACGGGAGAATGAGGGACTGCAGGCCCCTTCTCCTTCCCAGTGTCCATCTCTGAAGAATCATTTGTTCACGCAGCAAACCCTTACTGAACACCTCTGATGGGCTATGTACTCTTCCAGGCCTTCAGAATAAAGCAGTGCACAGATCCTGGGCATTACTCTTCCCTTTACTCTGAACTATGACCCAGACTGGCCTTTGCTCTATTCTTCTCTGGTTGGAGCAGTGACCTCAGGCCAACTTTTGTATTTTGCTCTGGAGTGCTTAGTTGTTTCCCTGCTACTAGTCACTTCCTGGAATGCACTGACCCTTTCCAAGAATACATGTTGTGCCATGCCTGAGGTATAGAAAACTGGCAGACTCAGACCCAAATCCCAGCCATGCCTTAATTTTGACCTATTTTTAAAATATGTTTCAGACACATCACACAATAATCCCTGTGGGTGCCATTCTGAGAGTGGGCATGGTACATCAGATTTCTCTTGAAGCAGGAAACTTGATTGCCTGGTGGGGCAGGCAATCTCTGGGTCATGTTAGATCAACCTCTTTTCTTCTCGTTATTTGTCCTTCACCTACATCTTTTTCTCTGATGCCCCCATCTTTTGGGTTATGTGTCTAGAAGCAGGAACAGGCACTAGATATATGTAAGGCAGTCCCACCAGCTCTACAGGCTTCAGACCCCATCAGTTCATGTTCTGCAGGCAAACATACTCTTCCATTAACTGTAGTTGGTAGAACTGCAGCCCCCCAAAAAGATACATCCAAGTCCAAACCCCTAGCACCTGTGAATGTGACCTTACTTGGAAAAAGGGTCTTCACAGATGAAATTAAGGATCTTGAGGGACTTCCCTGGTGGCAGAGTGGTTAAGAATCCGTCTGCCAATGCAGGGGACACGGGTTCGAGCCCTGGTCCGGGAAGATCCCACATGCCATGGAGCAACTAAGCCTGTGCGTCACAACTATTGAGCCTGTGCTCTAGAGCCCGCGAGCCACAACTATTGAGCCCATGTGTCACAACTACTGAGCCCGTGTGCCACAACTACTGAAGCCCACAGACCTAGAGACCGTGCTCTGCAACAACAGAAGCCACGGCAAGGAGAAGCCTGCACACTGCAACAAAGAGTAGACCCAGCTCGCCGCAACTAGAGAAAGCCCACTCGCAGCAACGAAGATCCAATGCAGCCAAAAGTAAATAAAAAGGATCTGGAGATGAGATCCTCAATTAGGATGGGCCTTAAGTCCAATGACATAGATTTGGTTTCCAACAGTGTCCTTGTAAGAGACAGAAAAGGAGCACACAGACAGAGGGGAGAAGGCCACATGAAGACCCATGTGCAGACGAGGCAGAGACTGGATTTGTGCTACTCTAAGCCAAGGCATGCAAGGACTGCTGGCAGCCACCAAAGGAGAAAGGCATGGAATGGATTCTCCCTCAGAGCCTCCAGAAGGGACGAACCCTACCAACACCTTGATTTCAGACCTCTAGCCTCCAGAACTATGGGAGAGGAAAGTGCTGTTGTTTTAAGCCTCCATATTTGTGGTAATTTTTTATGGCAGCCCGAGATCAGAGACCCAAGTTGCTTTCCCCCTGTGAGCCAGGACTACCATGGACAGCTTTCCTGAGAGTGTGGCCTTCACTCCTTTCATCTGGGGCCTTGGCAACAGTTCTCAGGTGGCTACACGGTGCCCAGAGGCAGGTGTCTGTTCACCAGCAGAAGAGACCTGGGGCCCCTTGGGAGGTGCTGGGCTCTGCAGCTTTGGGAGGAGTGGAATTGACGTCCTCATCCATGTCAGATCGGTCTGCTCCGACCTCAGCTCTCTCCTCCTGCCTGATCCAAAGGCTGCTTTCTAGCTGTTCTTCAGCAATTTCTAGTTCTTCTTCTGTTTGTAAAACAGCCACGGTTTCCCGGGGTAAGTGTGAGGAATAGAGTCCAAATTTGGCTTTACAACCAAACATCGCCTCATATGGACTTTGCTGCAAGGAAACATCAAAGGCCTGATTCCTCACCATCTGCATGAATCGCAGGCCTTCGGCCCAGTGATGTGAATGGTTACTCTGCATCCAGGCACTTAGCATGTTCTTGACATCACAGCTTGCTCGCTCCAGGGAGCCCTGGCCTTGGCCAGGGTGGTACTTACCAGGGACAATCTTTAGGTCTGGCCATACCTCATTGAGCTCACTGACAACCTGGTTTGTGAACTCCAAACCACTGTCAGATTCTAACGTCGTGGGTGTACCAAGAATTGTGAAAATATCCAACAGGACAGCGACCACCTCATGGGCCTGTTTGGCTTTTAATGGCCGTAAAATAATAAACTTGGTCAAGCGGTCCTGGTAATATAAAATAAACTTGAACTCACCATCAGCATTTGACTGCATGTCAAGGATTTCAACTTGGCATCTGGAGTCAATGTCCTTAAATGGCATGGGCTTGGGTGGGAGGACTCTCTTGGATACTGGGTTCTTCTGGTGGCACTGTTTACACAGAGTCAGATATAAGACAATGACTTCTTTGGTGACATTCCCATATCTTCCTTGAAGCTCCTTGAGCATGCGCGTCCTCCCGCCATGGCCAATACTGAGATGTGTGTCATGAAGAATGTCAAACAGCTCTTCCTTGTGTACATAATACCGTATTCGATCTCGTTCTCCGTGAGTAGCCTCTATTAGTTTCTCTGTGCCTTGTACAGAGATCACGTCATATTTTGCTGCACGGCGATAATCACGTGATGACTTCCTCCCCTTCTCCTTAGCTTCTTTCACTTCCTTTATTGTTTGAAAGTACTTTTCTTTGGAAAATACCTTGCTGTTGTAACTTTTGCTTTCCACTAACTTTGTCACGCTGATGAGAAACTTTTCTCTCATGTTACTTATCTCCTTTTCCATTTCACTTGGATTTGAAACCCCAGGGGGATCATTTCCGGCTCTCTGTGGCATCATGGAGAACTGTAAGAAGGATCCTAAGAAATGTAGAAAGAAACAGAACAAGGTTAAATTTGCTGATATTCCATCTGGAAGACTTTCCCTCTGAAGTTCCTCATTATCTCTTTCATCTGATTTTTGAACATATGGAAGAAAGATTACTAAAGTAATGGTATAAAGCAGTAACAGAAGAAAGATAACTAGAGGGACTTCCCTGGTGGCACAGTGGTTAAGACTCTGCGCTCCCAATGCAGGCGCCCCGGGTTCAATCCCTGGTCAGGGAACTAGATCCCACATGCATGCCACAACTAAGAGCTCGCATGCCACAGCTAAGGAGCCCACCTGCCGCAACAAAGATCAGGCACAACCAAATAAATAAACAAAGAATAAAGATAACTAGAGGGCCCACTGGGCCCATTCATAACCAGAGCCATGTCAACAGAATTTTAAATCAGCAAGATATATACACAGATATGTAGTAATTTTTGACTTTAGACAGAGTAATTAATAAAACTGTTAGCTCAAACAGTGAAACCTATTAATTCGTCTTTGCTAACTGAAAAGGAGAGGATAAATGGAAATGCCTAAGGCAATAATAGTCTGATATCTCATCCTCCATTCCTTTTAAAATAATATAAATGGGAGAACGTTGCTAGAAGGAACCCACATGACAATAGTAAGTTGTGAACTTGAAGTTAGCACCAGAGGCAGCTTTTTAGCTTTCCCACAATCAACTTAATTTCGGCTGGCTGAAGAGTCTGTCCTCATTTTAGGAGACTCAAGGAGAACGCGGTGGGATTTTTTGGGGATTTTTTTGGCCGCACCACGTGGCTTGCAGCGGGGTTGTCGGGGGAGGGCGGAGGGGAATCTTAGTTCCCCGACCAAGGATCGAAACCGGATGCCCTGCAGTGGAAGCGTGGAGTCCTAACTACAGGACGGCCAGGGAATTCCTGGGATATTTTTAAATGATGGTTTTCCCCATCGATTGTACACAGGATTAGTAAATGAAGACAAGTCCTTACGCTGAGGGACTGGCTTCTTGCAACTGTCCAGCATTGTGTCCCTGCTGCAATCCTTCTGAGAGGCCTCTTGACACTTCCAATCTCTGGTCACATCCTCAAACGTCACTGCCTCCTGAAATGACACCAGCTGCTGCCACAGGGGCGGTTCTGTCTCGGGTCCTGGGCTAAGGAGTAGCTGCAGCAGGACTAGGAAAGAGACAGTCGAGGTACTGGGAACAAAGGCGTGCCCACATGCACGACTGAATGTCAGTCATGTGAGTACTACACAAAGAAAAGATAACAGAGGGAGAGGAAAGGTCTCATATCCAGCAAGATGAGTCCAGCTACGTGGGTGAGGAAGAGGGGTTCTGTCCTCCTGGGAGGTCTGTAGGCCTGACCTGTTTTGACACTGCCTGAGCTGGAGCCCACATATTTCCAGAACAAAGCAGAGAGTCCAAGAGAACTTGAGCACTCTAAGGCCGGGAGACACTTTCAGGTACAGTCTTGATGGTTCTGACAAGGCAGCAGGGCCTGTTTCCAGAAATGAAAAGATTACATCTAGGGACATAGAGATATGTCAGGAGATTATCATGCCAAAGAGGTACCCCAAATGGAGTCCACACTCCACCAAGATTGGAGAATTTCTCTGGAAGAGAACTTGATACTCAGGTGTCTAAACCAAGGTTCCTTAGTTAGAACAACTCTGGAACACAGGATGGTGATGAGGCCAGGGGAAGAGTTCATGTGATGATCACAGGAATTCCAATAATCTTAGGAAAACAAGATCCCCGAGATGCCAGCCATCAGATGAAGAGCTGAGGGGTAGGGCAGAATCCTGAGAAGCAAAGAAAGATGGAAACATTTTAAAATATGTATATATATTTTAATATTTATTTGTTTGGCCATGCTGGGTCTTAGTTGTGGCACACGGGATCTTGGTGTGGCATGCATATGGGATTTAGTTCCCTGACCAGGGATGGTACCCGGGCCCCCTGCACTGGGAGTGTGGAGTCTTAACCACTGGACCACCAGGGAGGTCCCGATGGAAACAATTAAAAGCTCTGAGCAAGAGTCTCAGTTAAGCTGAGCCTGCTTCCAGATCCTGAATGTCCGCCACTAAAAAGTCTTCGAATTCCCTCGACTGGCATCACTGGTTAAGCATGGAACATTCCTGATTCTAAAGACACTACTAACTGTAAAACCACTGACATAATGACAATTTTCTTTTGAGAGGAAAAACTGAGTCCCTATATTAAATGAACACATCCAGCTGTTTTTTTTTTGCCACGCTGCGCGGCATGCGGAATCTTAGTTCCCCAACCAGGGATTGAACCTGTGCCCCTTGCAGTGGAAGTATAGAGTCTTAACCACTGAACTGCCAGGGAATTGCCCACACATCCAGATTTTTTAAAGGTGAAAAATATGCATTTCAGGATCGAAGAAACAGAATGTTTATAATATGCTCTTTAAGCCTGAGCTCAAGACCCTCAGTGCAAACTGACATTTTTAAAGGCTCTGAGAAGTCCTGCAGTAAATAAACCAGTCTGTTTCATCCACCAGTGCCATATAATCATTGACATGGGGCTTTGTTTCCCAAAGAATATGTATTATCATCCCACAGTCCTTAGAAGAGACTTGAAACCACAAGATATTCAACGGGATCCAGGAGGAGCACCTTCCAGACTCCTCACTGAAACCAGCATCTCTCAGAAATTGGCTGCACTGGCTGCTATTTGAGGCCCTTCAAGGAACTACACGGGAAGGAAAGGCCTCACCTCCATCCTATAAAAGAATGAAGAAGACACACTAGAAATAGTTTATAATCAAAAGATGGAAAAATCTCAGTCTTTAATATGAGAAATGGTCCTTACCCTATACCATGAAATTCTAAAGCACAGCCCTAGAGTCACATTTGGCTAATAGACATATGTTGGTTAGTCTACCCAGTGTTTGTTTTTTAAAAATTGAATGGTTTACCTATATTTACAGACTGGGGAGTTCATATAAAAATCTAGGCTTCTGGCTTTCATGAAAAATGGGACGATCCAGTCATACTGGGAGCTTTGCTACTTGGCAACGACTGGCTGGAGTAGAGAGGCAGCCACTCCCTTTAGACAGTCTACACTCTGTTTCCCACAGTCTTTAAGCCAGCTACTAACTATTCACCTTAGCTGCCCACCCCTGTAGTTACTTGAGTTTTCAACACCTGTTCTAAAGCAAAAGGAAAGAAACGAGGCCCCAAAGAAAGACGGCTAACTTCCTGGTGTGATCTGTGCTGGTGGGCTGATAAATGAGCTTGTTTAGAGAAAACTGGAAAGATCTTCCTTCCTCACCCACCTGCGAGTCTTCGCTTTGGCTGTCCCGGAAGTGGAACAGGTTCTTCCAAGTCACACCCAGCTCAAATCAGCATCCTTCCTGATGCACTCCAGCTGACTGCCATCTCTCCTGCCTCTGAACAGCCTGCACCACTCACTGGAGCGCTTTGCATTTTCAATCGACTGGTTCAGGTGTACAAACCTAGAAGGCAGGGGCTGAGGCTTCTACCTCGCTGTATCCCCTCAGAGGGCAGATGACTACAGAGCTGAGACGAAAGATGTTCAAAGGGCATTTGTCAAACACGTGGCTTACAGGTATAGAAGAGAGGCATTGCAGAGGCATGGTAAGTCAATTTCTGACGCTATCATTTACTGTGTGAGTAGGCTGGGCAAAGTTACTCAGGCTTCATTTTCCACAACTATAAAGTGGGGAGAATACCACTCTCCATCACAACGAGTTGTTGGGAAGACTCGGTGATAATGCAGATAATGCACTTAGTGCAGTGTCCCCGCACCTTCCACAATACAAACTCCCGATTATTCCCGAAAACCTGGTTCGGGCATCAAGTCCTTTGTGCCGTCTTGGGTTCCGCGGTCTCGCCACCACCGCGCCAGGTGCCACGAGGGTTCCGCCTGCTAGTCGGGCCCGCCCACTCCTCCAAGGGCGGCCAACTCCGGGGGAGGAGTGAAATGAATGAGCCAGGCCAGCGGGAAGAGAGGCCGATCCGGGTGGTTTTGCAGGAGAGGGAGGTCCGGAAGGGAAAAGGAATACGCCAGGGCCGCAGGGTCAGGAGTCCGCCCCATCCACGGCTGCGTCCGCCAGCACCGCCCGGTCCTCTCTCGCCCGCGTGGGCCCACGGCGGCGGAGGCCGGCCGTGCCGGCCGGAAGCGGCTCCACGCCGGCCGGAAGCCCCGCCCCTCCCGAGGGGCAGTCCGCAGACGCCGCGGCGGGTAGAAACCTTACTCCTTTTCTCGGTTACGAAGGCTGTGTTCCGGGGTCCTGCCCAGCCTGCAGGGTGCTCAGCGGAAGCTGCGGTGAGTGAGATCACTGAGGTGATAGCTAGGGCCGGCCCAGGTGCGACCTTGGCTAAGCCAGCCACTAACTCAGGTCTCCGGCGGCGGCAAAATTGGTCACCTATTTCCCCACGTTGTCGTAAAGGCTCCAAGATAAATGCTCGCTTCCAGCCTGGAAAGTAAACCCCATTCATCGTCCTACACGTTTAAATGCTTAAGTCTAAAGTGAGAAGGGTGTTGCCAACAATTACTCTGTGCACGGTATCGCTTAATCCTCTAGGAGAAACTGCATTTTAGTTGAGCACTTCTTGCTTCAGACTGTAAGCTAAAGATTCATTTTGGTCTAACAGCACTCACAACGTCAGTGCAGAAAACAAAGTGGTAAAGGGTCCTCGGGTATTCAGCTTTACCGCAAAGTGCTGCTGCTTGCTGTAAAAGAAAATCACTATTTTATTAGTCCCGATTTCGGAATATTGTTAGAAAGCATTTCAGTCATTAAAGAACTGATGCTTGGGACTTCCCTGGTCGCGCAGTGGTTAAGAATCCGCCTGCCAATGCAGGGGACACGGGTTCGAGCTCTGGTCCTGGCAGATCCCACATGCTGCAGAGCAGCTAAGCCCGTGTGCCACAACTACTGAGCCTGTGGTCTAGAGCCCGTGCTCCCCAACAAGAGAAGCCACCGCAATGAGAAGCCCAAGCGCAGCAACGAAGACCCAACGCAGCTAAAAGTAAATATTTTTTTAAAAAAAAGAACTGATGCTCAAAGTTGGTTAAAAAACCAACTCTCTCTAAACAGTACTTTTCATTACTGGAATCAAGCCACAAGATAAGGGTAGTCTGCCCCTAGATAGCTAACATCACCTGAACTTCCCTGAAAACCGACCCACCGAAATCTAGTCGGCGTCTCAAAGCACCACACATAAACAAAGACTCTTCATTTTAACAGTTTTTAATGAAAGTTGTATACAAGATCACTTCATTCCTGCATCTTCTCAATTGTTTCTTCCTTATATTTGCCCTTTTCCTTCCCTACTTGGCGAGACTTGGCTTTACGTTCGAGGATCTTTTTGCGGTCTTTGTCCAGTTTTAGTCTGGTGATAACCACCTGCAGACAAATAAGAAAATATGCTCCTGAGCTTTAAACAATTACCAACACAGAACACATGGGAAGGCCAACATTCAGTGCCATTCCCCACACCTGTGGGAGTGGATACCTAAACACTCTGAAGCGCCAGAAATGATTCCTTACCCCCAAACCTGGCTTAAATTTAAATGTTCACTAATGCTCGGCCAACAAAGGAGAAGGCAACGTGGCACTGGCGGTTCTTCTCACGTCCTCTTCTGTGCTTTATTAGAAAATCAGCTTCTTTTTCTACTGCAAAACGTTTCAATTATTCCACTCTTTTATAAGCTAACAAAGTCACACACATTTTTGTTTCTATAGTAACGTTAGTACAAGGTCGGAAATTAAATGTAGCCTTCACACATGCTTCAACCTGCAAAACCTTTAGTGAAGTCATAGAACAGACCTTTTTCCAACAGATTTGTCACTAAAGACACCCAGATTATGATAAATTTTAGTCTTAGAGAGGAAGGTGAGGGAAGGCAAAGACAGCACTGAACAAGGTCTGGAAATATAGCATAGCGACCAAAAGATAATGTCCACTGCCATGGAGGTTATATCTAATATGAGATGGAATGCTGGAGGACAGGGGCTAAATCATAATCGAGATCAGGCAAAGCCTCATGGAAAGGTCTATATTTGAACAGAGACTTGATAAGAGGGGTAGAGTATTCCAAACAGAACAGCAAGCACAGAAGTCCAGAGACAGAAGAACTTCTAAGTTTAACAGCTGTGTTTCTCAAATTTGAGTGTGTCTGGAGGGCTTATTAAAATAGACCCCTGGGTCCCACCCCCAAATTCTGCTTCAGTAGACCTGGGAAAAGAATGTACAATTCTATGAAGTTGCCAGGTGATGCTGCCAACCAGCAGACACATTGAGTAGCATGGCTGTAGGAACAGTAAAGAGGCCAGTGGACTAGAACACGGAGAGTGGAATAAGGTGACATCAAGAAGTAGCTGGTGATGGGACTTCCCTGGTGGCGCAGTGGTTAAGAATCGGCCTGCCAATGTAGGGGACACCGGTTCGAGCCCTGGTTGGGGAAGATCTCACGTGCCGCGGAGCAACTAAGCCTGTGTGCCACAACTACTGAGCCTGTACTCTAGAGCCCACGAGCCACAACTACTGAAGCCCATGTGCCTAGAGCCCGTGCTGTGCAGCAAGAGAAGCCACCGCAATGAGAAGCCGGCGCACCGCAACGAAGAGTAGCCCGCATTCGCCGCAACTAGAGAAAGCCTGTGTGCGCTGCAAGGAAGACCCGATGCAGCCAAAAATAAATTAAAAAAAAAAAAAAAGAAGCAGCGGGGGACCACCGCAATGAGAAGCCGGCGCACCGCAACGAAGAGTAGCCCGCATTCGCCGCAACTAGAGAAAGCCTGTGTGCGCTGCAAGGAAGACCCGATGCAGCCAAAAATAAATTAAAAAAAAAAAAAAAGTAGCAGCTGGTGATCAATCTTGTAGGCCACTCTGATGGTAACAATATTCTGGATACAATGTGACATCAGTCAACAGGTCTTATCGACTCATGTGGGGTATATAATAATGACATTTTGGCCTGAGCCATTACGACAAAGCTGCCACACACAGTGACAGTAACAAACTGCAAGAGGGTCAAGGATAAAACCAGGAATTTAAACATGTCAGGTGTGAGATATTGATTGGGTATCTAAGTTGACATGCAAACTAGTCAACTGGATATTGAGGTTTGTCTGGAATAAGAGATGAAGATGAGCCATAAAGAGGGAGATCAACTGTCAAATGCTGCATTAAGTTCATAAAACACTAAGAATCGGTCACTGGATTGGTGACCTTGACAATGGCTCATCTAGTTGGGGGCAAAAATAAGACTGTAGTAAAGAATGGGAAAGTCTTCGCTCTTAAGAGATACACACTGAAGTAATTAGAGGTGAAGTGCCACGATGTTTGTAATCCACTAGTGGGTAGGGAAAAGGGCAAAGAAAATGGTAGTTGTGAATTCTAGGTGAAAGATATGCAACAGCTGTACTAGTCTTTCGACTTTCCTGTAGTTTGAAGATAGATTTGTGGTGCCAACTCAAGATCTTAAAAAACGAACACCTCATTATCTGAATAGGCACCAAGCACATTTATTACCTTTATATTAAACATATTTTTTTAATTGAGAGAGATCAGACAGCATATTGGAGAATTCACATTAAAGTCCAGGACATGAGAATCAGACCATTATCTTCTATTTTGGCTTAGATACCACTATCAATGGGATCTAGACTCTGAGGTCCAGATTTTTTCCATCTGCAAATGACTTAATACCTACTTTGCAGGGCTGTAAATGTGCCTTACTGTTTACTCAATTCTGTTTAATACACAGGGTATCAGCTCCATATCATCTAAAAATTACCCGATTTCCTATATTTTAAGATCTATTCATTTTTAGATTGATTGATCAGCTTACTAATAGCTTTTAAGGAAAAGGTACGTTAAATACACATACAGAATAACTGTTAAAATTTCCTTCTCTCCTCTCAGGCATTCTTAAAAACACCCACCTTGCTGGGGTGAATGCCCACGTGGACAGTTGTGCCATTAGCCTTCTCCCGCTGCACTCGTTCAATGTAGATGACATACTTCTTCCTGTAAACCTGGACTACTTTGCCAATTTGCTGCCCTTTGTAGTGCCCTCGTACAACCTAAATGCAAATTCAAAAATAGAAGATATATGTGGTTAAAAGAATATTAAACTTGAAAATCAGGAAACCTATGAATCAGGTAAACATCATTCACTTTATCAGATATACAGGATCTTCCAATTTTGAAAGACCTAATCATTAATGGAAATGTGCCAATAATTCTATCTCTGGCTTCAATTAACCTGGAAATAAACTACACTCCATATAAATCTACAGTGACGGACAGTGCATCCTACAACTGATGACCCACCAGCAGTGGTGGGCTTGTTAAAAGGTTAAAAACGAGGAACAAGCCCACCTTGGTTTTTTGTACCAAGTTGACAAGGAAACTGTCACTCCATCTCAAAGGGAACAAGAGGCCATAAATATTAAATTCACAACCCATTAAAGGGCCCAACTAAGTGCCAAAGAGTGGGCAGCAGCTAATATTTAAGGAAACAGGCCACTTCTTTCCCTGAGGTTAACTAACATCGTTTTGTACCCGCAAGTCCCAACGACCCTCAGGTTGCCAAAGTGCTTCTGAACAGATGTTTCTTCCCAGTTGCAGAAAGCAGAGGAGACTGCCTCTGAAACCTACTGGCAATTTTAGCACCAGCACAGGAGCGACAAATGGCTATTCATCTCATGACATGCTGGTAACGTGTAAGCTGCTTTAGAGACTACTTGAATCTTAATCACTAGCTGCAAGTTACAGCTAAGAAACATTAACAGACATTTTCACTTAAATAGACTTGACAAATTATTTACTGGTACTCTCAAACAATCATATGAAACTACAGCTCAGTTGTAACTTATATATGGATTTTGATTCAGGCACAGAATTGCTTACTGGTCCTCAAATGCCTCTCCAATGCCCAAACATACCCAGAAAAAGATAACTCCAAACTAAGATTCTGGTTCCAAACTCCCTTTCTTCTGTTTAATTATGACTGCATCTGACGCTTGAGACAACTGATTTTCACCGAAGTGTAAAGGTGAAGAAAGCTGCATACTTTTTGTTTAGTCCCCAGCTCAACTCCTTTTGCAATCCTGTTCTGGGAGCCAATGTCTCAGATGTATCACTCTCAGAATGCAATCCATCGTCTATGCCTAATGTGTGGGCTATTCGGCAAGATGACGGGAACACGGCACATACCTGAACTTCATCATCCTTCCGGATGGGCATGGATCGGACATTGTACTTCTGTCTCAGCTCTTTAGAAAGAGGGGAAGACATAATTTTCCTGCGAATGTGGGAAGGCGCATTGAAATGCCTTTTCCGGTTCTTGCTTCGGTCAGAAGTCACAAAGGGATTAAACTTCATTTCGGCTAAATAAAAAGTTAAAAGAGGTGTAAACCCTTAAGTGACCAAATCTCACTCAGTTTACAAACAAGTAACTGCAACAATTTCATCTGGCAAGTTTAGAATGCTCACAAAAGCTGTCACATTCTTTAACTTCATCAAAAACTGCTTGTAGTGAATTGCTTTACTGGGATGTTTTCTGTACTTGCTTATGGAACAGAAGAACGTTCCATTACCAACACACCTGTTGTAATTAAACTTTTTGTTTACACTCTCAAACTGCATTACTACTACGTAAGGAAGCTAAAACAGGCCTTATATTTCTGCTGAATTAGGGGAAAGCAGACTGACAATTCAACATCACATCACGTTTTATAAAGACCAACCAACGTTAATCTGCGAATTTGAGCGTGAACACATTTAGCCCCATCCCAAATGAATGAAATCAGGCCCTCATCCCGAACCTGGAAAATGCACATAACTCGGGTCCAAAAAGCCTTCCAATGGGCGAGCGCCGTCTGAAACTTCAGTAGATTTACCAAGAAGCTATCCCGAGACCATTCTTTAGGAAACTACACTGCCCAGACCAGACTCCATCACCATAGGCCCTCTCCCCTTCAGCTCCCGTTTCCAAGTCCCCAAATCCTCTTTCCTCCTCCCTTCCCCACCCCGGCGAGCCTTGAGCTAGGAGAAAGGTCGAGACCATCTTGGCCCCCCTTCCCGGCTGCTACTAGGCCACCGGAACAGTATCGGGGCCCCCGGGGTCGAGATACACCGTGCCCGTGAACGGATGGCTGCGGATTATACGCGTTGTCCCGGCAAACTCACCCGTTGGCGCTTCAGCGATGGCCACAAAAGGAAAGAGATCCACACACAGCTTCCGGTTTTGTAAGTTTCCGAGAGGTCTCGCGAGACCGATGTTTCTTGGAGCGAGAGAGGCGCAGAGTTTGAACGCGGACGGAAAACTGGGAAAGAAATTGATCACTAGCGTCATCTCGTGGCTAGGAGGGGAACTGCAGAGCCCTTCTCCAGGTCCTGGTGCCTTCCGTGGGAGCTCTGGGTTCTGCAGCTGCGTCCTCTGGGAACGGTGGTTCCCGGGCAAGTGGCGGGGGCTGCTTGGGGTCTGACTGCCCCGGCGGGTGTTGAGGGAGCTAGCGGCCCCAGGGACCCGTGTCCCTTCACTCGAACACCGTGCAGCGGGTACTCCCTTAGCCGGGAAAGGGCAGGTCCTATATTTGACCGCCAGGTGGCGCTGGGATTCCGGCCGGCCGGTCACCTCGGTTACCTGGACCCCGGGCCAAGGGCGTGGGCCTGTCGAGTGTGCCTGACAGGTAACCAGCCAGTTCCAGCCCGTCGCCCGCAGACGCCCCAGCACCAATGTGTGTGCTGACTGCTCCGCGGGGCCCGCCCGAGGTTCGGCTCCCGCCGGCGAGGGGCCTTCCGAGGACTGGGGCCGCGGGTCCGCCCCCGCCCCGCGGAAGTAGGTCTGAACCCGCGTTTCTAATGAGCTCCTAGGTGATGCCGAGGGTGCTGGTCCTAGACCACACTTTGAGGAGCGCGGCGTGAGGAAGCTTTTCCACGTAGAGAACTGTGCCCTTTTCTTTTTTTTTCTTTTTAATAAATTTATTTTATTTATTTATTTTTGTCTGCGTTGGGTCTTCATTGCTATTCGCCGCCTTTCTCTAGTGCGGTGAGCGGGCTTCTCACTGTGGCGGCTTCTCTTGTTGCGGAGCACAGGCTGTAGGCGCGCAGGATTCAGTAGTTGTAGCTCACGGGCTCTAGAGCTCAGGCTCAGTAGTTGTGGCGCACGGGCTTAGTTGCTCCGCGGCATGTGGGATCTTCCCGGACCAGGGCTCGAACCCGTGTCCTTTGTACTGGCAGGCGGATTCTTAACCACTGTGCCGCCAGGGAAGCCCCACTGTGCCCTTTTCTTAATTTTACTGCCTGCTCACATTCAGTTCAGGATCTGATGGAAGCAGGGCAAGGGGGTGCGCCCTCCTGAAGGATTGCATTGCGGGGTGAACTCCCGCCACATGCCTGGCCGCGCACCTAGTAAGCGATCGGTTTCTGTTGAATGAATAACGCAGGTGTCATACTAGGGGAAGACACACGTTTCATGATACTTAAGACGTAGTAAGCTTGCAGAGTCTTAGGGACACCCTTCTACTCACTGCCTTTTTAGCTCCTTTAATCCACCAAATAGCCTTGCCATCCTTGTATTGTTGACCTGTTTTACAGATGAGGACCCTGAGCAACAGAGAAGTGAGAGGAGCTCGTGCAAGTTTATACAGAACCCATAGGTTATAGACGAACCCGTGCAGGCTGGCTTCCCAGCCCCTTCTGATAATTCCCTATATGGTCCCAGTTTGTAGGAACCCACTGGGGTCAAGTCAAAGAGTGAGAAACCATATCCTTGAGGGCCCCGAGTGGAGTCAGTGAAGAACATGTGTTTTCATGATTTAAAAATAGTTGTGTTCTTAAATATGCTGTGAAGATATAGCCCCGGATTTTATTTGTTATTCAAAAATTCAGTGAGAGCAGAATTCTGCTGCTGCAATTCTTTTCAACAAATGTTTATGGAACATCTTTCATGGGCCAGCCAGGTTGCACCCCAGAGCTACAAATGGAAATTAGTCAAAGTTTCTGCCTGCAGGAAGCTCACTGTCTAAGAGATGAGATAAACAACAAAATTAACAACCACAGGACCCCAGAGAAGTGCTTACTGAGCCTGGCTATCCTTGGCGCCTGGGTGCTTCGGGAAGAGAAGAGAACTCTGGGGTCCGGGAAGACCTGGGGTGAAGTCGCCCTTTAGTGACTTTTGAGGAATGTTAAAGTTAGCTCCAGGAGGCAGAGGGAATAGCTTGAGGGAAGGCGTGGAGGTGTGAAGCCCATGACCCACTGTCACCAGGTGCCAGGTCCCTGTGGCTGGCATGAGAGGGATTCAGAGAGGAGCCCATGGGGCTCTGGGGTTGAGCTGAGTTTGATTTGGACGCTGAAAGTCGTAGGGAGCTGCTGAAGGCTCCTGCCTCCCTTTCTGGTCTTCACCTTCTCTTTCCTCTTATTGTCTTTACTAGTTTCCTTCATTGCCTCTTCAGGCCTCCCCATCATCTTTCTCTCTTCCCACAAAGGTCCTCTCTGTTTCTCCAGCCTCCCCGTCATTCTCTGCTGTCACCCAAGCCTCTCAGGCCTCCCTCCCTCCATCCAACACAGTCATCGAAATCAAACTCCAGCCCACCCACCATGTGGAAGCATAACCACTTTATACAGTGTGAAGACTGTTGGAAATTATACCCACAGATGCAAATGACTGCTAGCCTAGTTATACAGTCTGTTTATCTTCACAAGTGTCTGTTGGGCGTCATGGCTCCACCCTACATGAACCTCTGGCCACCTCGCCTGGCTGTCCTCTCTCCACATTCTTCTTACATGAGTCCTTTTTTTTTTTTTCCTTTTTTGAGTCTTAACCACTGGACCTCCAAGGAAGTCCCCAAGTGAGTCCTTTTAAACTGGCTCCTTCGGGTCATTTTGAGGGTGGTCTTTGTGTAGCCCTAAGACACACCAAAGTAGGTATTATCCAGACATCATGCCTACATCCCTGGACTAAACTTTTTTTCTGGACCACAAACCATCATATTTACTTGTTCATTTGTTCATCCATTCATTCCTTCACTCATGCATTCTTCAAATATTTATCCAGCTTCGACTCTTTCCTAAATTCTGTGCCAGACACTTGGTATGAGCTTAGCAAGATCAGTTAAGATCTAGCCTCTCGTCAAGGAGCACATTGTCTAGAAGGAGGAGACGGACTTGTCAACAAACACGCATCATCAAGTGTCTCGGGAAGATGGAATGCAGCGGGGGGACACAGCACAGGTGCGGCCAATTCTAACCAAGGTAAGCGTTGGGAGAGGTTTTATAGGTAACCCACGAACTGTTTCTGGAAAGCTAGGTAGGAGTTTTCCAGGTAGACCATGGGGGAAGCGTGTTCCAGGTGGAGGGAGCTACCCAAACGAGAGCCCAGAGGCCTGCACCAGCACAGCTTGTAGGAAATGCCAGTAGTTTGTGTTGAGAACTAGTTATGGCGCTCCTTTGTTCTGGGTTTGAGGAGGACGAAGGAAAGGGACAAGTTGTGAGGGTGGGCCAAGGTTGTTTATTTTGTATCAAAAAAGGACATTTGGATTGTGAAGGTCAAAGAGAGAAGTGGTGATTGCAGGAGAGCTGCCCGTGTCCTCAGGCTTCACTGAGGGCAGAGGTCACAGGCCAAGGGGCAGAGCGGTCTCTGATGCGCCTGCCCAGGCTCCTGGCAGCCCTGGCCTGGGGCCCGCCAGTGAAGTATGGATCCTTCGGCTCGCTGGGTCGGCCTAGACTGTGTATGAGAGTTAAAGGTTATTGTAATGGGAGGTGGCAAAGGGAGCGTGTGTGAGTGTGTGTGAGTGTGAGAGTGTGTGAGTGTAAAGGTGGGGGGATGCCTCTGGACAAGGGGAGAAAGAGAGGAGTGACAGTTTATGTTTAACCTCGGGGCATCCGTCTGCCTATCTACCTATCTGTCTTTGCATGTTATCTTCCTGTAGTGCCCTGACCCCAGGGTGGTTGCTTAAAGTGAAAGATTTTATTTGAGAAAGAAAAGGGAGCATAGGGAAGAGGGAATCAAAACAGGGAATTCCCTGGCAGTCCAGGGGTTAGGACTCCCACTCTCAATGCCAGGGGCCTAGGGAGTTGGAAAGCTAAGATCCCACAAGCCGCGAAGCACGGCCAAAAAAATCGAGAAAGAGGGAATCAAAATGAGCACATTAAATGGTGGGGCCCAGAGAAATCCATAGGAACTCAGGAATGC